>NW_027507764.1:121123172-121528172 GCF_037356315.1 Lithobates pipiens
TCCTGTATCATTGCCCACACACAGTCTCTGACCATCTCCTGTATCATTGTCCACACACAGTCTCTGACCGTCTCCTGTATCATTGTCCACACACAGTCTCTGACCGTCTCCTGTATCATTGTCCACACACAGTCTCTGACCGTCTCCTGTATCATTGCCCACACACAGTCTCTGACCGTCTCCTGTATCATTGCCCACACACAGTCTCTGACCGTCTCCTGTATCATTGTCCACACACAGTCTCTGACCGTCTCCTGTATCATTGTCCACACACAGTCTCTGACCGTCTCCTGTATCATTGTCCACACACAGTCTCTGACCGTCTCCTGTATCATTGCCCACACACAGTCTCTGACCATCTCCTGTATCATTGTCCACACACAGTCTCTGACCGTCTCCTGTATCATTGTCCACACACAGTCTCTGACCGTCTCCTGTATCATTGTCCACACACAGTCTCTGACCGTCTCCTGTATCATTGCCCACACACAGTCTCTGACCGTCTCCTGTATCATTGCCCACACACAGTCTCTGACCGTCTCCTGTATCATTGTCCACACACAGTCTCTGACCGTCTCCTGTATCATTGTCCACACACAGTCTCTGACCGTCTCCTGTATCATTGTCCACACACAGTCTCTGACCGTCTCCTGTATCATTGCCCACACACAGTCTCTGACCGTCTCCTGTATCATTGTCCACACACAGTCTCTGACCGTCTCCTGTATCATTGTCCACACACAGTCTCTGACCGTCTCCTGTATCATTGCCCACACACAGTCTCTGACCGTCTCCTGTATCATTGTCCACACACAGTCTCTGACCGTCTCCTGTATCATTGTCCACACACAGTCTCTGACCGTCTCCTGTATCATTGTCCACACACAGTCTCTGACCGTCTCCTGTATCATTGTCCACACACAGTCTCTGACCGTCTCCTGTATCATTGTCCACACACAGTCTCTGACCGTCTCCTGTATCATTGTCCACACACAGTCTCTGACCGTCTCCTGTATCATTGTCCACACACAGTCTCTGGCCGTCTCCTGTATCATTGTCCACACACAGTCTCTGACCGTCTCCTGTATCATTGTCCTCACACAGTTTCTGACCGTCTCCTGTATCATTGTCCACACACAGTCTCTGACCGTCTCCTGTATCATTGTCCACACACAGTCTCTGGCCATCTCCTGTATCATTGTCCACACACAGTCTCTGACCGTCTCCTGTATCATTGTCCACACACAGTCTCTGGCCGTCTCCTGTATCATTGTCCACACACAGTCTCTGACCGTCTCCTGTATCATTGTCCTCACACAGTTTCTGACCGTCTCCTGTATCATTGTCCACACACAGTCTCTGACCGTCTCCTGTATCATTGTCCACACACAGTCTCTGACCGTCTCCTGTATCATTGTCCACACACAGTCTCTGACCGTCTCCTGTATCATTGTCCACACACAGTCTCTGACCGTCTCCTGCATCATTGTCCACACACAGTCTCTGACCGTCTCCTGTATCATTGTCCACACACAGTCTCTGACCGTCTCCTGTATCATTGTCCACACACAGTCTCTGGCCATCTCCTGTATCATTGTCCACACACAGTCTCTGACCGTCTCCTGTATCATTGTCCACACACAGTCTCTGACCGTCTCCTGTATCATTGTCCACACACAGTCTCTGACCGTCTCCTGTATCATTGTCCACGCACAGTCTCTGACCATCTCCTGTATCATTGTCCACACACAGTCTCTGACCGTCTCCTGTATCATTGTCCACACACAGTCTCTGACCGTCTCCTGCATCATTGTCCACACACAGTCTCTGACCGTCTCCTGCATCATTGTCCACACACAGTCTCTGACCGTCTCCTGTATCATTGTCCACACACAGTCTCTGACCGTCTCCTGTATCATTGTCCACACACAGTCTCTGGCCGTCTCCTGTATCATTGTCCACACACAGTCTCTGACCGTCTCCTGCATCATTGTCCACACACAGTCTCTGACCGTCTCCTGCATCATTGTCCACACACAGTCTCTGACCGTCTCCTGTATCATTGTCCACACACAGTCTCTGACCGTCTCCTGTATCATGGATGTGAGGTCGGTGACTGTCCTTTAGCTGGGTTGGACTGTCCCTTAGCTGGGCTGTCTCTTATCTGGGACTGTCCCTTAGCTGGATTGGATGGGTTGGACTATGTCCCTCAGCTGGGTTGGACTATGACTATATCCCTCAGCTGGGACTGCTCCTTAGCTGGATTGGACTGTCCCTTAGGTGGATTGGATTGTCGAGGTCCCATAGCTGAATTGGACTGTCAAACTCCTATAGCTGGATTGGGCTGTCTCTCAGCTGCATTAGGCTGTCCCTTAGCTGGGCGCCGGACTGTCTCTTAGGTGGATTGGAATGTCACAGTCCCATAGCTGGATTGGCCTGTCCTTCATCTGATTGGCCTGTCCCTCATCTGATTGGACTGTCCCTCAGCTGATTGGACTGTCCCTCAGCTGATTGGCCTGTCCCTCATCTGATTGGACTGTCCCTCAGCTGATTGGCCTGTCCCTCAGCTGATTGGCCTGTCCCTCATCTGATTGGACTGTCCCTCAGCTTATTGGACTGTCCCTCAGCTGGATTGGACTGTCCCTTAGCTGGTTTGGACTGTCTTCACTAAAAGAAGAAATTTTGTCATATGAGTTTGTTGTGTCATTAATTGTATGGTATGAGATTTTAGTAAAAATCAACCTTATCAGCAAGGTGTGGCAAAAGGATTATCTGCCTTAGCAGTTTTGTCCATTGAACTTGATTTAACTGGCTTCAAAATTAAATTATTCATCTGTGATAGATGAATTTACAACTGCCAAATGTAGGCGACTGTTTTGCAACTTCTGATATTGAAACATTAAAAAAATGTACTACTGTTGAAACTTCCCAGGGGGTTTGTGTATGAGCCCCAACTATAGTTAGCACATATATTGTGGTATTGTATATTGAAACAAAGGTTTTGTTTTGTTTTTGTTTTGATTGGCTTTCAGTAAGTGCCTGAGAAAGGACCCTGGTATAAGTCTAATCTAATAGGGCACTCTTACACCAGGCTGTTTTCCTGCAGGCACCCTAAACAGACACCTGTTCAGAATTGACAGTCATTTGTTGGAGCAGCACCATGGTAGTTGCAGATCAAACAGAAGCAGCTTCTTTGGCTACACAGGATAGCAGGACTTAATTTTCTGACTAAAGTTCCAATTTAAGTTTTTTTTTATTGATGTTTTGCTAAAGAATACAAGAAACTGAGTTATTTTGTTACTTGAAAAATATTGCACTTTATACCTATTATGTTCCATGCACTACTGAGCAAATATTCAAAGTTACATATTTATATGTTTTTATGTTTTACATTTTTTTTAAATAATCACTTGTTGCATTAAACAGGTTATGTTTTAGAATATGTTGTAAAATTACTTTTTTTTGTTTTATACTTTGTTGACAAATTAATTTCACATTTATGAGACAGTACAAAGGATAATGAGTAGGCAGCTGCACAATTTGATCTATATCTGTGTGCGTGTAACATATATACCCACCCACCCTATGTTTAATGATATTTGATTAAAGAATAATTGGCTAGAGAAATTTATAGAAACTGTGAATTCATAGTTCATAGGATTTAAGTTAATGTATGCATTCATACAGTTAATTTTTATCATTTTTATAATATTTTTCCCATTATGGGCGTGAGTGGGGCCTCATGTCTAAGTTTTGCCTAAGGCCTCAGAAAGTCTAGAGCCGCCTCTGCTTGGAGTACAGCTTTAATTAATAATAAAAAAAATGACTTTCAAGTTAGCACATAGATAAAAATTGGAAACTGTCTAACCACTTGTGTGTGGAAGACAATGCTCTTTTTCAAAAAGCAGAGTGGTTGAAAAGCGATATCCAATATACCAGTTAAACAAAAAGCAAAACTTTTCGTATTGAAAATCACAAGAACAAAATGGACCTTTTACATTTTAATTACCGGTAAGCTAATTTTCTGAATAATTTTTATATTATAAGCACTACAAATTTCTTGAAATATTTCCCACACAGTGCACACTGCACATTTTAGGCTAAAGCTAGCACCAATAAATATACAAGAATTCCTAGAACTCAACTTGTCTGCAAAAAAATTCCAAAACATCCCAGAGCTTATCAGCCCACTCAGACGTGTATGGAGTGCTTTCAAGTGTGATATAGAATTCAGGGGATACCAGGCTAAATATTTCTAGGAATCAGATAACAGGAGGAGACAATCAGTTAGGCAAGCAACTGGAAAGACTACTAGCATGGAACGTAGACAACATAGACTGTTTACTTCCAAAACATACAGCATTGCTTGCAAATAACATGTATGAAGACTAAATCTAGAACTCTAGTGTAAAACGTAAATTTTTCCAACATAAAAAGCAGGTTTGCCGATTACAAAAGTTTGACAATAGTGTAATGATAATACAGACACAATTGTCATATTAAAAAAATATATAAGCAGTGGGTATGTCTACACAATACTGACATAGGTTAGTTCACCTTTTGTATACTATAGTGATAAATTCATATACAACCCTAATATTTGCCTTGGCTGAAATTGTAACGTCGATTTGATTTAGCATTAAAGTCTATTTTTTACCCTTAAGCCCCATACACGCTATCAGATTTTCTGCTAATTTTTTTCTTCAGATTTACCAAAACCATGTAGTGCAAGGGCCTGCCTGATTGCATACAAATTGAAACCCCTAAGGTTTGACCTCATATTATATGGTTTTGGTAAATCTGAAGGAAAAAAATCTGCAGAAAGTCTGATAGTGTGTATGGGGCTTTATGCAGTCTATGTCTTTATGCATTAAAGTGGTTCTAAAGCTTAAATATTTTATCCTAATGCATTCCTTGCAATAAGGTAGCAGTAAGCTCCCTCACCCCCCTTATACTTACCGGAGTCCTCACGCGATCCAGCACTGTGCTCATCTGTAGTGGTTCTCTCCCTTCTCCCTGCTTTCATGTGCTTGGCTTAGAGCAGTGGGAGCCATTAGCTCCTGCTTCTGTCAGTCAAATCCTATGATGAGGGACCAGGGGGGGCGGGAGTAAGCCATGCTGTCTGTGTCTATAGACACAAGCAGTCTGCAGGCATGCTACGATAAAAAGAGGCTTCTTATGGTGGCATGCTGAGAAGAGGAGGAACTAAGAGTGCTGGCAGGATACCCTGAGAAGAGGAGGTTCAGGGCCGTTCTGTGCAATTCCTTTGCACAAAGCAGGAAAAAAGCGCTTGCAAGGTGAAAGACTTCCCACTAACTGTTTACCCTCCCTAAACACTTACCTTCCTCTCATGATTCAATGTTATGATGGCTGCAGGTCTTCTGCCTCCACTTAATGGTCTCCCAAGAGACTTAGAGCAGCAGAAGCCAAAAGCTTCTGCTGCTATCAATCAAATCCTGTGAGGAGGGAGAGGTGGGCATGGTTGAGGCATGGTCGAACCACACCGTGTGTGTCTATGGGCGCACACAGCTCAACTGCACGGGTGACTGCTCAGCAAGCGTTTTGCTGAGGAACACCTGGAGGAGAGGAGGAGCGGACAGCTTTGACATGCAGGGGACTCCAGGAGAACAAGTAAGAGACTATTCTGGGCAATATTGTTGCACAGAGCAGGTAAATATGACATCTTTTTTTTTTAAATAAATAAATAGGCTTTAATATTATGTTAAAGTAAGAACTGATGACAAAAATGTTTGTTTCATTTTGTATAGCGTAAGGGGGAATCACATCTCCTTGCCATCTGTGTCCATTGGGGAGAATTCCTTTCACTTCCTGTTTAATTGCCAAAACAGGTACTAAGGGTAAATCCTTCCAAATTGAGGTAAATCTCTGGTAGAGCTCTCAGTGGAGATGAAGAGAGGATGGCCATGCTCCTACAAACAGGACCATGTAAAATAAAGATGGCCAACCTCTAACAGGAGGTTGAATCACAACAGCAACTCTGGCAGCCTTAAAGTGGTTGTAAAGGCAGAAGGTTCTGTATCGTGATGCATTCTATGCACAAAGATAAAAAACTTGCTGTGTGCAGCAGCACCTCCTTACTCCCTTAAAACTTACCTGAAGTCCACCTAGATCAAGCGATGTTGCAGGAGTGTCTTGGCTGCCCGGGATTCCCCTCATTGGCTGAGACAGCAGTTTACCACCATTGGCTCCCGCTGCTGTCAGTCAGTTCAGCCAATGAGGAGAGAAAGGGGGCGGGGCCGGGCTGTGGCTTTGTGCCTGAATAGACACATGCAGCTGTGGCTAGGCGCAGGTGCCCCCATAGCAAGCTGCTTGCTGTGGAGGCACTCAGCAGGAGGGACGGGCCTGGAGCACTGAAGAGAGACTCGAGAAGAGGAGAATCTGGGATGCTCTGTGCAAAACCACTACACAGAGCAGGTAAGTAGAGACAGGTTTGTTATTTTTATTTAAAAACTTTAGTATCACTTTAAATTTGGGCTTTTTTGTATCTCAGTAATGCTGATCTTTTCTCACTCTTTTCAGCAACTTCTTGTTTATATGCACTTGCCCAAGTGTCAACTGAGCAATATTGCTCTGAACTGGCATCCTGATGGTGACAACCTTGGACCATGTCTGCTCAATGGGTGTTAGCACAGCCACATATAGTCACAGTCAGGTATGTACGTGAAAGGGAGAGCAATTGAGAAACATTTGTCACTAAGGAACAGAAAGTGACTGAACAAAAGAGGATCACCAGATAATCTTTAACTTAAAGCTCCAGATTTAAAAAAAAGCTTGAAAAGGTTTAAGATGCTAATGTTTATTTGAGATTTTAAAGACTGTTTTACTTTAACTGAATGTCACTTCATCTTGGTAAACCAGACCTTCTGTTTCATACTATCTATTTTGATGCACTTTTGCTTTACCTAAAGAAAGAGTCACGCGTTGGCTTACATTTTGCAAGAACGAACCGTCTCTATTGCATAGCACCTGTAACATATTGGTGCTGCACGTATAATACTGGGCATGTTGACGGCGAGATCCTCACCAAAGGAAAGCAGGTGGCTAAAAGAGACCTATGCATTAGGTTTGTTTAAACATTCCTCTTCGTAAAAGGAGATATAGAGCTGCCATTCTATGTCTGTTGGGAACATATGCCAGGGGGATGATGAGCACGCGTCTATGTGATCAGCCCCCACCTCCCTAAGCAAACACGGGAATTATTTGAAAAAAAAAAAAAAACACATACAAGGGATTAATTAGTCACCCAGGTGTTGCAGCTACTTTCCCGGGGCTTTCATCTCCATGCATAGAAAAAAAATAACAAATACAGATAGTAAAACAGCTTCTTTCTGTACTTGAAAGCTGATGACTCTTTAAATTTTACAATTTTACTGTAGCAAAAGTGTTCCCGCTGGCCCAGTGCTAGGCATATAAAATAGGGGAAAAGTGTGCATGTTTATGAAAAAAAAAAATAACAAAGTGAAGTTATTACACTTTGCTAAAAATATGTATGAAAATAGGAATATAGTCATTATAGCCAAAACTGATTTTTTATTTTATTTTTTTGGCGTGGGGAAGGATACGGATCTTTGTCTAGATCAGCCATTTTCTACCTTTTACCTCTCGATTTTTTTTGGGGATCCCAGCTAAAAAGAATTATATCTACAGCTCATGATAAATAAGTTGAAAAAGGTTTTGAATAAAAGAATAAGTAATATGCCGTTCCTAGTGTATGACACCCAGGGCAGATAATTGTGTTACCAGTTATAATCTACAGACTTTAGATACCAATATATAGCACACCTAATGTCAACTCTTAAAATGTGTATCCAAGATGTATTGTTGAATAAAGACAATGATAAAAATATTTTGTTATTTATATAATCATACAACTTACATTTTTACATACCGTGTTTCACCGAAAATAAGCCGGGGTCTTATTAATATTGGCAACAAAAGACCCAGTAGGGCTTATTTTTGGGGTAGGGCTTGTCATGTGCTATCTTCTCCCCCATCTCCCTCCCTGCCTGTCAGGAATCCCCAGTGGCCAGTGTAACTGAGCAAAAGTGCTTGTAAAACCCTAGAATGCACTGTATTACAGTATTATATAGTGTAAACTATGTATGTTTCTATAATCTATTTGTGATAAATACCTTCATATAGTGCTGCTCAGGGCTTCTGTAAACCTGCCTGACCTCTCTTCCCCGCTCCGAGCAGTGCAGAGGGGGGCCGAGATCCCCCGCTGACAGCTGGGAGAAGAGGGGAGAGGGGAGAGTATTATATAATACTGTAATAAAGTGCATTCTAGGATTTTACAACCACTTTAAACTAGGGCTTATTTTTGGGGTAGGGCTTATGTATAGATATATTACTCACTTAATTTATGTTATACTCCATCCTCTTCTATATACAGCGAGGATATGATTAATATTATATTGCTCTATACTTGATTGCTACCGAAAATGCTATATACAGTGGTGTGAAAAAGTGTTTGCCCCCTTCCTCATTTCCTGTTCCTTTGCATGTTTGTCACACTTAAGTGTTTCGGAACATCAAACCAATTTAAACAATAGTCAAGGACAACACAAGTAAACACAAAATGCAATTTGTAAATTAAGGTGTTTATTATTAAAGGTGAAAAAAAATCCAAACCATCATGGCCCTGTGTGAAAAAGTGATTGCCCCCCTTGTTAAAACATACTATAACTGTGGTTGTCCACACCTGAGTTCAATTTCTCTAGCCACACCCAGGCCTGATTATTGCCACACCTGTTCACAATCAAGGCATCACTTAAATAGGAGCTGCTTGACACAGTAAGGTCCACCAGAAGATCCTTAAAAGCTACACATCATGCCGAGACCCAAAGAAATTCAGGAACAATTGAGAAAGAAAGTAATTGAGATCTATCAGTCTGGAAAGGGTTATAAAGCCATTTCCAAAGCTTTGGGAATCCAGCGAACCACAGTGAGAGCCATTATCCACAAATGGCGAAGACATGGAACAGTGGTGACCCTTCCCAGGAGTGGCCGGCCGCCCCAAATTACCCCAAGAGCGCAGCGACGACTCATCCAAGAGGTCACAAAAGACCCCACAACAACGTCCAAGGAACTGCAGGCCTCACTTGCCTCAGTTAAGGTCAGCGTTCATGCCTCCACCATCAGGAAAAGACTGGGCAAAAATGGCCTGCATGGCAGAGTTCCAAGGAGAAAACCACTGCTGAGCAAAAAGAACATCAAAGCTCGTCTCAATTTCTCCACAACACATCTTGATGATCCCCAAGACTTTTGGGACAACATTCTGTGGACCGATGAGACAATAGTGGAACTCTTTGGAAGGTGTGTGTCCAAGTATATCTGGCGTAGAAGGAACACTGCATTTCATAAAAAGAACATTATACCAACAGTAAAATATGGTGGTGGTAGTGTGATGGTCTGGGGCTGTTTTGCTGCTTCAGGACCTGGAAGACTTGCCATGATAAAAGGAACTATGAATTCTGCTGTCTACCAAGAGATCCTGAAGGAGAATGTCCGACCATCTGTTCGTGTACTCAAGCTGAAACGAACTTGGGTTCTGCAGCAGGACAATGATCCTAAACACACCAGCAAGTCCACCACCGAATGGCTGAAGAAAAACAAAATGAAGACTTTGGAGTGGCCTAGCCAAAGTCCTGACCTGAATTCTATTGAGATGTTGTGGTATGACCTTAAAAAGGCCGTTCATGCTCGAAAACCCTATAATGTAACTGAATTAGGACAATTCTGCAAAGATGAGTGGGCCAAAATTCCTCCAGGACGCTGTAAAAGCCTCATTGCACGTTATCGCAAATGCTTGGTTGCAGTTGTTGCTGCTAAGGGTGGCCCAACCAGTTATTAGGTTTAGGGGGCAATCACTTTTTCACACAGGGCCATGATGGTTTGGATTTTTTTCACCTTTAATAATAAACACCTTCATTTACAAATTGCATTTTGTGTTTACTTGTGTTGTCCTTGACTATTGTTTAAATTGGTTTGATGTTCCGAAACACTTAAGTGTGACAAACATACAAAGGAACAGGAAATGAGGAAGGGGGCAAACACTTTTTCACACCACTGTATGCATTATTCTTATGCAAAGGTATCTAATGATTATGTGTCTATGTGTATTGTAACAGTATCCTTGTACTAAGATCCAAGGTCCTGAGGAAGTGGGATTTACCACAAAACACGTTGACCCTTTAAAGAAGATCTCAAAGCCATATGAATAATAAATTTGGATGACTAACTTGTGCACACATATGTATGAGGTTTTCAGCACATACTGTAGCCAGTTGCGGCCGCTACATTAGGGGTGCAGGGGAGCCACCCCCTTATCTATGTGCCCAGCCCCTAATCTCCTTGAAGGGTGCTGGACACATGGATTATAATGTTTTTTTTTCTTTTTTGAAGCACATGATTAGAGCCTGAGGCTCTTATTGGCTTCAAAAGAGGGTGGGTGAGCCCACCCAGTTGTGTGACAATAACAAATTAATATTCGCTATTGTCTTCCTGCTTCTCTTCCCAGCTAATTAGCTGGTCCTGAGACCCAATTGGCCAAGTGGAGAAGCAACCATATTGCTCTGGTAGGGGGGGAGGATGTACATGGAGATCCAGAAGATCCAGTGGAGGCCGTCCTCATCGGAGCGATCTCTCAATAACAGTGCTCTGCATCCGTACCAACACAGCCTGACCACATAAGTACCATCCGCATGGGGGCCTGGGGTGGTTGAGTGAACTTCGCTGCCATCTTCTGTGTCTCAGTACTCTGCATCAGCACCCACGGGGGGGGGGCTGACTGCGTGAGTACCAACTGCGGGGGCCCAGGGGGAGTGGGGTGGTTGGGTGGACTTCACTGCTTCTGTGTCTCAGTGCTCTGCATCAGCACCTGTGGGGGGGGGTTGGGTGGTTTGTTTGCCGCCCCAAAGCACCCCCAAGAGCTGGAGCCATAGGTGATGCCCTTTTATGGCCAAGAAACAAATGGAGGTGGGAACAAACATGGAAAGCTGCAATGCTATAGGTTTTGAACATTGATTTAGTGTTATTGACTTTATCGTGGGCTGAGTTGCATAAACTATATGAGTGGCTGAGCAGAATGACTATTTTGCTAAGTAAAGTGCTTTACAATAATATGTATTTCATCAGTGTATGCACTTGTTTGAGTTTGAGACTAACCAATGACTCAAAAGGCCTTGCCCATGGGCAAATGCAGCGTGACTTCAACATAGGTTTGAGTTGCTTCTGAGATGATTAAGAATTCATAGCAGATGAAACTGACCTGCAATTGATCTCTATTTGACTAGCTTCAGTGGCTTTTGTATTCCTATAGACATGCAAGGAGCAAAGCTGTTCAGAAGCAGATGAAAGCTCATCAACACAGGCCCAAAGAAAGACCACCTACGTGGAAGAGAAGCCTCTACCCTCCTTCTACTGGATCTTCTTAAAACATACTGACTTTTCTCAATTGCTTAGATCAGGAATCTTCAAACTATGGCCCTCCAGTTGTTCAGGAACTAAAATTCCCATCATGCCTAGTCAGGTCTGTGAATGTCAGAGTTTTACAGTTTGCCTCATGGGATGTGTAGTTCCACAACAGCTGGAGAGCTGTAGTTTGAAGAATCCTGGCTTAGATCTTACTGAATTTAGTTAACCTGTGCAATTCTAGATACCGTCTGCATTGCATCCGTTTGCAACAAGCTGTTTTGCATTAGAAAATTACTTGACTGGGAACTAAGGTGGAGTCTTCTTTTGTGCCAAGGTTGTGAGTTTCCAGCAGGTGCCACAAGTAAATATGGTAGATCAAGATTTCTGATCTTTCTTTCAAGCAATAAGAAGGCAAGCACAGCATATGTATATACTATACAACATAGCCCTGAGCTGCAATTTCATGAAACATCACCCTGCTTCAGACTAATCAGGTAATCAATATTATTGACAAAGCACTAATACATACTGCAAACAGCAATATGGGATGTGCCAGGTGACAGCCATAAAAGTCAGTAATAGCAACAATGCGATTATTTACTGAGGTCCAATCAATGTAATCAGATGTTCTAAGTTCAATTTGGTGATGTGACATGGAGATTAATCCTTAGGTCAAGCTTAGTTTAGCCAAATTGTAGGATGATGGTTGAACTTGTATGCAGAGCCATAGATAAGGGTGGATGTAGGGGTCCAAACCTCCCCAGAGCATCCATCCTTGGTATAGGTGTAGCAGCTAGGCTAGTGTAGCCCAGCTGTAAGCATATTTAATGGTGGAGTTGCGCAGCTCAATTACTTCTTCTCCCTGGCCAAGGGACTGACAAGTTGCCAGGAGTGAAGAAAAGGAAGACTCTGATTGGTGAGCCCCATCCACTGAATCCTGAGAAGAGATGAAGGAGAACGTGCGGCTGAGAACCCAACCATTGAAAAAGGAGCCAAAATAATGACTGAGGAGGAAAAAAACTGTGGAAAGCCACAGTGAGATAAAGGAGAACCATGAGTGAGCTGTTTGTGCATCCTCATATCCTGCTCTGCCCTTTAAAGACTGTCAGAGACACAGAGGAAAGGAATCTGGGACCCACTTTACTGGCCCCTTTCCCAGAGCTTCAAGTCAGGCATCAGAGAGAGATGGAACAGTGTTCATGAAACTGGTTGCAGTCAGGAAAACATCTGCAACGCATCAGAATGGGGGAACCTTTGGCCATCCTTATTTATATTAAAAATTCCTTGCAGTTTATGTGACCTTGTTGTCACCAGTACAGCTCTGCCCAAGATACCTTGGTAATATGCCAAGTACATTACACTCTTGCTGGTAGCATGGTAATTAATGAATATTTTGTGGGTAAATGTACCGTGCCCTTCCATGGTTATCGTAATTTTGCTACACTGACAGTTCGCTGTGAAGCACTGCACACTGCCTCGTTAGTCATTTCTGGGTGTCCATGACTGACCACCCCCACCCCCCCCCAAAAGAAAATCTACAGCCCTGTTTATACAAATGCTCCACCCACCTTTTATTTTTAGGCAACTGTTGCAAAATATGCATAGCTGGACAGTGAAATACTTCTGATGTATAATGCCGCGTACACACGATCGAATTGTCCGGCGGACTTAGTCCACCGGACCACAGTACGCCTGACAATTCGATCGTGTGTGGGCTCCAGCTGACTTTTTCATCGTAAAGACTTAGAAAGTAGTTTTGACTCAAAATTTGTCTGCCGGACTTGGCTTTCAGCAGACAATCCGTTCGTCAGTGTGCTAGTCCGGCGGACTAAGAACGACGCATGCTCTGAAGCAAGTACGAGAAGAAAGCTATTGGCTACTGGCTATTGAACTTCCTTTTTCTAGTCCTGTTGTACGTGCTGTATGTCATCGCGTTAGAAATCGCTGGACTTTCAGAGTGTCTGTGTGTGGCCAAGTCCGTTCGTTATAAAGTCTGGCGGATTGTTTGCCGGACCAATTCCGCCGGACAATTCGATCATGTGTACGCGGCATTAAGGTATCTTAAAGTTGCCCTAGTATTACAAGCACATAAAAAAAATCCATCTGTTAGTATTGTGCCTTTGTATTTCATCAAGTTCAGAAGTCAACTTATTATTAGGATTTATATAGTGGCACGAGTTAAAAAATAAAGTAACACAGTACAGTTAAAAACAACCCAATACAAGAGGAATTAGAGGGCCCTGCTTGTTAGAACCTACAATCTAAGAAGGAGGGTCAAGTAATAAAAAAAAAAAAGTAATAGCTGTGAGGGATGAGCTGATGGAGAAAATAAAGACCGTTCATTAGTTAGAAGCTGGATAGGCTTCATTAAAGAGATGGGTTTTTAGGGAATACCTAAAGATGGCTAGAGTTAAGCCCCATACAACACTATTAGATTTTCTGCAGATTTTTGTCTTCTGATTTACCAAAACTATATAGTGCAAGGGCCTGCCTGATTACATACATTGCAACAATTGAAACTCTTATGCCTTGTACACACGGTCGGACATTCTGCCAACAAAATCCATCAGATTTTTTCCGACGGATTTTGTGCCAAACTTTTCTTGCATACACACGGTCGGATAAAGTTGTCGGAAAATCCAATCGTTCGGAAACGAGGTGACGTTCATTGTGTACGATAGGACTACGTAGAGGCTAGTAGCCAATAGCTTTGGTCTCGTAATTTAATCTGAGCATGCGTGGCACTTTGTCCGTTGTAATTCTCTACAAACAATCAGCAAAAGTCTGATCGGATTTTGTTGTCGGAAAATTTTAGATCCAGCTCTCAAACTTTTTCCGTTGGAAAAAGTCAGATAGAGCTCACACACGATCGGATTTTCCGACAACATAATCCGATCGGACCTTTTCCGTCAGGAAAATCAGACCGTGTGTATGGGGCATTAAGGTTTGACCCAATATTATATGGTTTTGGTAAATCCGAAGACAAAAATCTGCAGAAAATCTAATAGTGTGTATGGGTCTAAGAAATAGTTGAACAAGTTTGGGTAAAGAGTTCCATAGGATGGGGGAGGCTTTGCAGAAGTCTTTGAGGCAAGAATGGGTAGAGGTGACAAGGAAGATTGAGAGCACAAGGTCCAAAGAGGTTATAAAGACCGAAGAGAACGGTCTGGTTATATAGATAGTAATAAAGATGTGCGCTGCCACATATTCGTATACATAATGTGAGGCTGCTGCTATCAATAAATGTGTTCCCATATACAGTGCAATCTGTAAAGAAAAAAGTTGTGATAGCGCTGCCCAATATTGAACAATCAATCAGTCATTCAATCAACTGAAAAAACAAAAAAGTACACACATAAAGTACTATAGTTCATCTTCATATTTCAATGTGTGCTCCACCATATAACAAGAGTGATCTGCCACCAGGTGAAATACTCGTTCACCTCAGGACAAGACCCTTTAAAAAGGCAAAACACAGCATAATGCCTGTTACACACGGTCGGACTTTCCGACGGAAAATGTGCAATTAGATCTTGTTGTCGGAAAATCCGATCGTGTGTGGACTCCATTGGACTTTTTCCGTTGGAATTTCCAACACACAAAGTTTGAGAGCAGGATCTAACATTTTCTGACAACAAAATCCAATTGTTTAAATTCCGATCATGTGTAGACAATTCCAACGGACAAAGTGCCACGCATGCTCAGAATAAATTACGAGACAAAAGCTATTGGCTACTGACTTCTGTATAGTCCAGTCATACGTGTTGTACATCACCGTGTCCTGAACAATCGGATTTTCCAACAACTTTGTGCGACCCTGTGTATGCAAGACAGGTTTGGGCCAAAATCCGTCGGAAAAAATTTTGTCAGAATGTCCGACCGTGTGTGCAAGGCATAATAGTATCAATCCTGTACACCAGATAGTGGGTCCTCTGATAACGTCCGCCTCTGATGATTAAAAATTCCCCAGCTGGGACGATGACTCCACAGAAATCTAAGAATAAGTCTAGGTTCACATTGGAGCGGGTTTGAAATCATGCGACTACGGGAGGCGACTACGGGAGTTGTTTTGATAGATATCTGTGCAGGTTCCTCCACAGATGTCTATACAAATCCCCTCCCAAAGTCACCAAAAGTAGTACAGAAACTAGTTTTGGGAATCAGTGCGGTGCCGCAAAGTCGGCTTTGCACCAATTCGGATGGTGCCATTGCCAGAAATAGCTGTCGATTTGGCATGCGATTTGACATGTGAAATTGCATGCCAAATTGCAGCAATATAGAAAAACCTGGAATTAGCAGGTACATTGTTTCAAAGAAAACAATAAGTAACGCACTCACATGAGCAATACATGTGACTAGTTTCTTCAAACAGGAGGCGTTTTGAAGCATTCATTACCAAAAAAGGATATTGTATGAAGTATTAAATAAATTTCAGTTAGCGTGTTCAATACTTTTTACCTGTGTCTTTGCCTTTTATTACACATATCTTTATTTCAGGATGTATTTGTTTTGATTTCTTTGTATGCATGGATTGCATGGGTTGTTGCCGACATGTGGTGAACACTTCATGTCAATAGTACCTCTAGAAATATATTTACTGAAAAAAATAGTGACATTATTTTACCCGCTGTACACAAAAGTGAGTATACCCCTCACATTTTTGAAAATATTTATTATATCTTTTCATGTGACAACATTGAAGAAATTACACTTTGCTGTAATGTAAAGTAGTGAGTGTACAGCTTGTATAACCCTGTAAGTTTGCTGTCCCCTCAAAATAATTCAACATACAGCCATAAATGTCTAAACCGCTGGCAACAAAAGTGAGTACATTCCTAAGTGAAAATGTCCAAATTGGGCCCGAAGTGTCAATATTTTGTGTGGCCATCATTATTTTCCAGCATTGTCTTAACCCTCTTGGGCATGGAGTTCACCAGAGCTTCACAGGCTGCCACTGATGTCCTATTCTACTCCTCCATGACGACATCACAGAGCTGGTGGATGTTAGAGACCTTGCGCTCCTCCACCTTCTGATGCCCCACTGATGCTCAATAGGGTTTAGGTCTAGAGACATGCTTGGCCAGTCCATCACCTTTATCCTCAGCTTCTTTAGCAAGGCAATGGTCATCTTGGAGGTGTGTTTGGGGTCATCATGTTGGAATACTGCCCTGTGGCCCAGTCTCCAAAGGGAGGGGATCATGCTCTACTTCAGTATGTCACAGTATGTTGGCATTCATGGTTCCCTCAATAAACTGTAGCTCCCCAGTGCCAGCAGCACACATGCAGCCCCAGACCATGACACTCCCACCACCATTCTTGACTCTAGGCAAGACACACTTGTCTTTGTATTACTCACCGGGTTTCCACCAGACACGCTTGACACCATCTGAACTAAAAAAGTTTATCTTGGTCTCATCAGACCACAGGACATTGTCCCAATAATCCATGTCCTTAAGTAAAAATCAATGTTAAATTGATTAAACCTCGCTCCTTCCCTAATAAAGTGCAAACATGCTAAATTGATTTCAACTGAGCACCAACATGATGATATAATAATATGTGTGTAAAAAATCCAAACACCAAATAAGTGCAAATAGTGAATATTCAAACAATGTATCAAAGTCTTCAAACAATGTAGACTGAAATATCTTCCACCACCATCACCTGTCACACATCCTACTTACCAGATTTCCATGACCCCTATTACAGGTAGCCATAAAGCGCATATGGATATATCCAGCAGGAGATGTGCACAATCCCAATGTTGCTCCCAACGTTTAACTGACCTCCAGGACACACACCAGAGTGAATCCAGATTGTTTGAGCACGTTCCCAGGAACACAATGATTTGAAGGGATATATCCGATGGTTAGTGAGTAAAATTAAAAAGAAAGGGCTTCCATAGTGATGTATGTCACAGTTTTAATCCAAAAAACAGGTAAAAACAAGATAAAAACAGCAAATTCTTGCAGCTTAGAAATCCATGTGCATGGAAATGCCGTGGTGTGTTCCAGCTGCACTTCAAAAACAGCGGAGATGACATATCACAATCAAGCATGCTGGATATGACGCTGAGCACGTGCACTCAACTTCTTTGGTCAACCATGGCGAGGCCTGTTCTGAGTGGAAACTGTCCTGTTAAACCACTGTATGGTCTTGGCCACCATGCTGCAGCTCAGTTTCAGGGTCTTGGCAATCTTCTTATAGCCTAAGCCATCTTTATGTAGAGCAACAATTCTTTTTTTCAGATTCTCAGAGAGTTTCTTGCCATTAATTGCCATGTTGAACATCCAGTGACCAGTATGAGAGAGTGAGAGCAATAACGCTAAATTTAACACACCTGTTCCCTATTCACACCTGAGACCTTGTAACACTAATGAGTCACCTGACACTGGGGAGGGAAAATGGCAAATTGAGCCAATTTGCACATTTTCACTAAGGGGTGTACTCACTTTTGTTGCCAGCAGTTTAGACATTAATGGCTGTGTGTTGAGTTATTTTGAGGGGACAGCAAATTTACACTGTTATACAAGCTGTACACTCATTACTTGACTTTATAGCAAAATGTAATTTCTTCAGTTTTGTCACATGAAAAGATATAATAAACTATTTACCAAAATGTGAGAGCTGTATCCACTTTTGTGAGATACTGTATATATATATATATATATCTATATATATATATATCTATATATATATATATATCTATATATATATATAGATATATATATATATATAGATATATATATGAAGCGCTACCCCCATAGGAGGTGCTAGGAAGATTGCCTTTTCCCAGTAATTTCCCCGCATCTAAACACAGTCCCAATCACTCAGGTTCTTTAACCAGTCTGGGGGTATGCTTCTTATGATGCTTTTATGAGAACTTGGGTACGCAGTGGGTGATGGTAGGATACTTCAGTAACCTTTAGTAACGATTTGAGGACTCTGAGCTTTCTCTTGTAGAACTGTAAACCAAGTCCTTGCACAATATAGGGTGGACTGAGCTTTGTAGTAGCAACTTGAGAGGATTTATCTCACTCTCTGGGCAGTCTAAGCAAAGTCCTTTCACTTAAAATTAAATAGATTGAGCTCTTCAGAACACAGGACACAATGGGGATGATGTAGAAAAGCCGTGCGCCATCAGTAGAGGTGCACGGCGAGGCGCAACACTAATTTTCATATTTACGAAACGGTACGTCGGGAACAGAGCCCGAATCTCCCATTTACTTTAGCGATCTCGGCACACAGGGGAAAGCAATCTGAGCACCACTATAGAAATGGTGCACGGCATCATCAATTCAATATTAACAGAAGATGGAAGTGCCAATATTATGGGGTGATGTGAGGAAGTATAGTAACAACTGCCTAATTAACAAATATGCCCAAAATAGAATGAGAAAGTAACTTTTTCAGAGAAAGACTGCTGTGCCTGCAAGTTCGTTTAGAACTTCGTGAGATCAATGTAAGAACTACGCATGCGCAAGTGGCTCTTCCATTCGTTCAAATGCGTTTGTTCACTGCGTGGCCAAAAGCAAAATAAATGTCAAGCAACGCAAATGCAATTCCGTGGGTTGAACGGGCGCACCTCTAAACTTAACATTTTTTCTTTTACGCTGGTTCACCTTTATGTATTATTTTAAGGAGATATGCACACAGGTCATGTTAGCATGTTACGTTGCCAACATGTGACATGCACCTTGTTAAAATTATGTAAAAAGACTCTCGCTCCTCTAGCTCCTCCTAAAAGGGTATATAACTTTTCTCCTTTAATGCATATGATTTCCTTGGGCTAGCTTTTGCTTTTAAAGGGGAATGCCACACTCCACTCTCCAATGCTCTTGTCTCCCCCCCTCTAACCCCTTGGATTTTCATTGGCTAACTTTTGCTTTTAAAAGGGAACTCCAAACTCTACTCCATTCTCAAAAGGCTGTGAACTACCTTCACCAATCCAAACCACATCCTTTTTTTCTGAGCATACAACAGGGCCAGCTAGGAAAGGGGTGAAAAGAGTGATCACCCAACCCCCTCCTGAACCGTACAAGGCCACATGCACTCAACATAGCTCTCTGCCTTTGGGGCATGTTGGGCTCAGCCCAATACCAACCACAAACCACCTTGTACCCACAAGTTTAAAGGGGCTTTCTACATTCGTAAAGCCCCCTGTCTGCATTCCCCCACAACGTCAGCCTAGGGTTGTGTGGAAGAGGCCCTTGTCCCCCTGAATATGGGAACAAGGTGGTTGCCTGAGCCTCTCCTGCCTCCAAGCATCTGCCTCTATTTTTTTTGTGTGTGTGTGTGTGGGGGGCGGGGCAAGAGAGTACATTTTGGTGTCCTTATATAGTTTGTAACACATGTATTTTCTCTTTGTATTTTGTTTGTTATGTCTTTGCAAAACAGATGTGTTTTTTTTTTTACTTTAGTTTATTGTATTTTTTTGGATGGGGGGGATATTTTCCCCTGAAATATTTTTGATGTTGTCAATGTGTGTCATTTGTAGGTTGTTTCACCTTGATTTAATTGTCTGTGCTGCATTATTTTGGAAAATCTTCCTCCAGATGTTGTGACTAATGTTTAAATCCTTAATAGATGTCTGTTTGTAGGTGCAGTCCTTTTAACTCCTGTTACTTTCATATGCAAAATGGTCACACCTCAAAACCATATTATGTTAGTGTCTCAAATTAACATACGTGTGTTTTTTGCTTTCCTTGCTCTTTTCCAAGTCCTGTTTTGTTGACCAATAAAATTTGTGCAGCTTAACTAGGCTGATTGGCATGGCAAAACAAAAAAATGTGTGATTTGTCTAAAAGCTACTTTGCTGGTGCCTTCATGGTAGCATATGCATGGATTTTGCATATGCTGCCATTGATAGGCACCAGGAAAGGAACATTACAGAGAGGTAAGTATTCAATTTTCCAGGCAGTGGTTCTCAGCCTCAGTCTTCAGGTAAAACCCTATCAATGTCTTTCCTTGGGGACACACAGGTCAAACTAGTGTCCCCATTAGGCAAATTTCACTCCAGCACTTTGTTGTGCACACCGCAAATTATTAGGTATTTTGGGGTTTATTAAAGGCAAATCCACTCTGCAATACAAGTGTACTCACTGTAAATCTGAGGGAAAGCACTGGTGATTTTATCATCCAATCATGTAGAAGCAAAGATGCTGTTTTTTTATTTTCCTTGAATGTCCCCCTCAGATCTCCAGCAACTGCACTTCCAATTGTACTTGTAGTGCAAAGTGGATTTTCCTTTAGTAAATAAATCCCAAAGTCCAAGATACCTAATAAAAAGTGGAAAAATGTGGGAGGTGTCTTAACCCTATCAAGTGCACAGACATCCCCCAACAACTGACAAGACTCCTAATTCCTCTGCGCTATATCCCCAAGAAAAAATAAGAAAGGATTTCATTTAGTTAAACTTTGCAAAGACACATTCCCAAGTTCAACTGTGATGTGTGTCAATGGCCCATTTTGACCTTGTTTAATAAAAAACACTAGTTGCCTTTCACTAGAAACATTTGTTAATCCAGTCCTGGAAATCTGCATCTGCTTTACCATTAATTTCCCTAAAAATTGGATTCCTGCAGCTAGATGCGTCAAATGCATCTAGATGCACGACTGCTGTGTATGTACCTGCTAATTCCAGGTTTTTCTACATTGATGCGATTTGTCATGCAATTTGACATGTCTATCGCATGCCAAATTGACAGCTATTTCTGGCAATGGCACCATCCAAATCGGTGCGAAGCCGACTTCGCGGCACCACACTGATTTCCAAAACTAGTGAGATGTGAGATGCGCAACTGCTGTTCTATGAGGAAGAGATGATCCTTATTTGCAAATTAAGAAAATAATTTTTTTAACATGGGGTGGTGCTTGTGTGGGTCCCTAACACACATTCATACATATTAGGGCCAAATTAGACAGCTTCCGATTTACCTACCAGCATGTTTTTAGAGTATGGGAGGAAACTGGAGTAAACCCACGCAGGCACAGGGAGAACATGCAAACTCCAGGCAGACACCGAACAATATGCGGTGTCCGAAAGCCGCCGGAAAGCAAATTCGAAAGCCTCTGGAACACCGTTAAAGTCTATGGGACACTAACATGAAAAATCTACATTGTTTATTTTTAAGGCTTATATGCAAGTTATTGTCATAAAAAGTGTTTGGGGTCCTGCCCCAGGGGACATGTATCAATGAATTTTTTATTTTTTTTAAACGCCTATTTTTTTGGGAGCAGGGATTTTTTTTTTAATGCCTAAAGTGACACAATAAAATGAAATATTCCTTAAAATATTGTGCCTGGAGGGTGTCCATAGTATGCCTGTAAAGTGGTGCATTTTTCCCGTGTTTAGGACAGTACCACAGCAAAATTACATTTCTAAGGGAAAAATTGTTATTTAAAACTGATCACGGCTGTAATGAATTGTTGGGTCTCGGCAATATAGATAAAACTCATTTAAAAAAAGCATGGGATCCTTTGGGTCTGGTATGAATATTAAGGGGAACCCCGAACCAAAATGTAAAAAATAAATTGCATGGGGGTCCCCCTAAAATTCATACCAGGCCCTTCGGATCTAATATAGAAATTAAGGGGAACCCTGTGACAAATTTAAAAAAAAATGGTGTAGGGGTCCCCTACAAAATCCATACCAGACCCTTATCTGAGCAGGCAACCTGGCAGGCCACAGAAAAAGAGGGGGGAACGCGAGAGCGCCCCCCCTCCTGAACCGCACCAGGCTACGTGACTTCAAAATGGGGAGGGTGCTTTGGGGTAGCTCCCCAAAGCACCTTGTCCCCATGTTGATAGGGACAAGGGCCTCATCCCCACAACCCTTTCCCAGTGGTTGTGGGGTCTGTGGGTGGGGGGCTTATTACAATCTGAAAGCCTCCTTTAACAAGGAGACCCCCAGATCCTGGCCTCCCCCCCCTGTGTGAAATGGTAAAGGGGTACAAGTACCTCTACCATTTTACAAAAAAAGTGTCAAAATGTTAAAAACAACAAGACACAAGACCCCTTTGACGTCACAGGGACTTTGCTATCACTTCCCTGTGGTCACCCAGGTACATCACCCCAAAGCACCCTCCCCATGTTGAGGGCATGTGGCCTGGTATGGTTCAGGAGGGAGGGTGCTGCCTGCCCAGTTGCGTGCTCAGATAAGGGTCTGGCATGGATTTTGGGGGGACCTTACGCCTTTTTTTGTTTACATTTTGGCGCAGGCAACCCCTTAAAACCCATATCAGACCTGAAGGGGGGATCTCTAGGCATTTTTTTTATTTGGTGCAGGGTTCCCCTTAATTTCCATATCAGACCTGAAGTGCCTGGTATGAATTTTAGGAGGACCCCCACACAATTAAAATGAAATAAAATTAAAATTTTGGTGTGTGGTTCCCCTTAATATTCATACCAGACCCAAAGGGCTTGGTAATGGACTTGGGGGGGGGGGGGGGGGCATGCTCTTTTTTTCAATGAGTTTTATCTATATAGCTGAGACCCGACAATTCATCACAGCCGCGATCAGTTTTAAATGACAATTTTTCCTTTAGAAATGTAATTTTCCCTTGGTACTGTTCTAAACACGTGAAAAATGCCCAACAGGTATACTACAGACACCCCCCAGGCACGATATTTAAAGGAATATTTCATTTTCACTTTAAACATTTAAAAAATCACTGCTCCCGAAAAAATTTCCGTTTTCAAAAATATTTTTTGCATTGATACATGTCCCCTGGGATAGGACTCGGGTCCCCAAACACTTTTTATGACAATAACTTGCATATAAGCCTTTAAAATTAGCACTTTTGATTATTCATGTTTGTGTCCCATAGAATTTTTTGTTTGTTCGGTATGTTCTGGTGCGAACCGAACCAGGGGGTGTTTGGCTCATCCCTATTTAGAAACACTTCTGTGTTATTTGTAATGTATTGAAAGATTTGGGTAAAAAATAGAAAAAAAACACATTTCAAAGATATATTAGAAGTAATAGGAATGAGATTAGCATCAAAGGGGTTAATTAACTGAGAACACCTATTAATTGTAACAAGACACATCCAATGAGATGAAATTAACCAATTGTATTGGGCATGCGCTATTATCAATGAGAAAACTGCAGTTACCCTAGCACCAGGTGCAGTTTGCATATTTATTATCGTTTTGGGCTTCAAAGTGCGCCGGTTTGCACATTCTGTTAATGACTTTCCCAGCACGCCAATTAAGGTATGAACTGGCTAATGCGGTCTTATTAAATCGGTCCCAATGTCCCCTTTAACTACTTCAATACAGGACATTTTCACCCCCTTCCTGCCCAGACCAATTTTTAGTTTTCATCGCTTTAACTGACAACTGCGCGGTCGTGCGACGTTGCACCCAAACAAAATTTACTTCCTTTTTTCCCCACAAATAGAGCTTTCTTTTGGTGGTATTTGATCACCTCTGCGGTTTTTATTTTTTGCGCTATAAACAAAAGAAGAGCGACAATTTTGAAAAAAAACACAATATTTTTTACTTTTTGCTGTAATAAATATCCCATTTAAAAAAAAACAAAGTTTTTCCACAGTTTAGGCCGATATGCATTCTTCTACATATTTTTGGTAAAAAAAAAAAAAATCACAATAAGCATATATTGATTGGTTTGCGCAAAAGTTATAGCGTCTACAAAATAGGGGATAGATTTATGGCATTTCTTTTTTTTTTTAACTAGTAATGATGGCGATCTGCGATTTTTTTCTGTGACATTGTGACAGACATATTGGACACTTTTGCCACATTTTTGGGACCATTCACATTTATACAGGGATCGGTGCTATAAAATTGCACTGATTACTGTATAAATTTGACTGGCAGGGAAGGGGTTAACACTAGGGGGCTAGGGAGGGGTTAATCATGTTCCCTGGGAGTGAGTCTAACTGTAGGGGGAGGGGACTCTCAAGGGGAGGAGACCGATCAGTGTTCCTCTGTACTGGGAACACACCATCGGTCCCCTCTCCTCTGACAGGACGTGCATCTGTGTGTTTACACACACAGATCCCCGATCCTGCTGTGTTCTGGGGCAATCGCGGGTGCCCGGCAGACATCGTGGCCACCGGGCACGCGCACTGATCGGTGTTCCCCTGTACTGGGAACACACCATCGGTCCCCTCTCCTCTTACAAGATGGGGATCTCTGTGTATACACTCACAGATCCACAGTCCTGCTGTGTTCCCGGGCAATCGCGGGTGCCCAGCGGACATCACGGCCACCGGACACGCGCACCGGGTCCCGAGCGCAGTGGTGGGCGCGCGCGCGCCCCCTAGATGCCTGAGAAGGGGAGGACGTCATATGACGCCCGCCCAGGATGGGAGATCCCATCTGCGGGCGTCATATTACTCTGATATTGAAATGGTTAAACTCACTGGGGTAGATTTACTAAAGCCAGAACACTCAGAATCTGGTGAAGCTGTGAACTGTAGCCAAACAGCTTCTAATCTCAGCTGGTTCAGTTAGGGTTTGGCAATAAAACCTGGAAGCTGATTGATTTCTATGCAGAAGTGAGCCTGATTTTGCACTCTCCAGCTTTAGTAAATAAACCCCATTGACTCTAGCACAAGAAAGATGGCATCGGCATACAGTCAATGCTTGTCCTTCACTGGTCTGTATTTACAGCCCGCAGGCACATAACAGCAAGATCGAAGGGGCTAGCAGCCACTCTAGGCTGTGATCTTCTCCTAACGGAAAAAAGGCCAGGCTGCTCTTAGTCTCAGAGTATTTATACAGACTCCCAGTCACCATCTGAGAACCTCTCTCCAGGGATTGGCCAGGACCGTATAAATATTATCTGCTAATTAAACTCTTCCTGCAAGCTATCTTCCAGAACATTTCTGGACCAGCCAGGGGGAAGCAGTCAATCCTGCAGCCACTGAAAAATAGAACAGGCCAAAACAATCAACATAACCACACTGATTGCAGTGAGTCAAAACAAAATTTGCAGTGAAACAGAACTAAATCTATCTAAGCCTAGCACCTATCTAGGAGGGTGCTACATATATATCGTATACATAGATACATTTTAAATATATGTCACAAAATACTGGGGTAACAACAGTAAGTATGGTGTATGAAGTACAGATCAGGTCTCTGCTATGACTTTGAAGGCCCTAAAAAAAGAATTCCAAATGGTAAGCTGTAGAACAGGGGTCTCCAAACTTTCTAAACAAAGAGCCAGTTTATTGTTCTTCAGACTTTAGGGGGGTCGGACTAGTGCTCTATTGTTGGCGTCAGTGGAAATAATAGTGCCCCATTGTTGATATCAGTGGGAGCAATAGAACTCCATCATTGGTGTCAGTGGGAGGAACAGTGCCCCATTATTGAAGTCAGTGGGAGGAACAGTGCCCCATTATTGAAGTAAGTGGGAGGAATAGTGCCCAATCATTAGTGTCAATTGTGGATTGAATAGTGCCCCAAGGGCAGGAGAGAGGCTAGCAAAGGAACACATGGTGGTAGTTTGGAGACCACTGCTGTAGAAGATATTTTTTAAAAGGAAAGAGAGGAAAGGTGTTTTGTGGACTGATGAAACAGTCCAAGGGACATGTAGTGATGACACACCAATTCCAGTGGCAAAAAAAGCTTTTCACATCTGTTGTTCTTTTACATATTTTTCCCTTTTCAAAGGGAGGATTTCGATTTTTTGCCCGGTAGATGTATTGACTTTACCCATTTAACAGCACTTTTGGTCACCTTCCTGTGAAGCGTGTGACACCCTGTTAAAGTCCAACAAGGGGTATGCGTCAATGCACAACGTATCTATTTTAAGCGTTCATTATTTATTAATACCCATTGTTTATTTTCCTACCTCAGGATCCCCATGTATTTGCTCACCTACATATATTAGGCAACACTGCATAGCAGCTGACCTCTTTGTATGCCCCCCTAAAGGAAGCAGGTCACGCGCCCTGCGAAACGCGTAGAGAGAAAATTCCTGATTATGGAGGATAACATATGTCAAGTGAAATTTTCCCACAATATTTTTGGACAGAGTGTTTAATAATATCAAAATAGATTGTTATATCAACAACAGAAAGGAATAATCTATGCAGTAAAAAAAATAATTTTTGGTGTACTTACTGTATATGCTTTTCTGACAGCTGTGTATCTTTTAAAGCTATTGCACTATTGCATAAATAGAAATGAAGAGGGGGTGTGTACTCTCCCAGATTTTAACCATATTGTACTGTGGATTTTTTTGGGCACTCCTGTTTGTATAGGTATTTGGGGTTTAGCATCCAATTTGAATGTGGTGCCCCCACCCTGTACCCAAGAACTTCCCAGACCTCTACAATTTGTCTCATTCCAGCATTGGCTACATATCATTGCTTCTTGATAATGAGAACAGTATACTGTGCAATGTGTGTCAACACGGCTGCTTATAGTATCCACCAGTGGGTGCATCTGACAGGACTACAATGTAGGACCACAACTGGGAGACAGCTGTTGAGACAAAAATCTCATAGACGGATCTCAATGAATTCTCATAAGGAAAGCTGCAGATTTAAAATGATTAAAAGGAGAAGAACAGCCAAAGCTTGTTTGGCTGTACTTCTCCTGTGGATCACAGGAGTGCAGTTCGTTCTGCACTCCTCTGATCCATTTTCAGCAGACAGCGGGCTGAAGTCCAGGCTCAGGCAAGATGGCAACACTGGGGTCAAGATCTGCCCACATGCCTGGGCCAGCACCGGGCTCAGCCTCTCAGTGAGCCGCTGAGAGGCAGAGCTGGCCGTTCCCGCCCCCTCCACAGCCCAGTGCTCCAGTGAGCGAGGAGGGGGAAGAGCAGCGAGCAGTGATTGACACTTACCAGCTCTCTGCTCAGGGAGCTTTGAGAACTGAGTTCTCAGTGTAGCGCCAGTGGGGGGCAGATGCAGCATCGGACCAATGCTGCATCCACCTGGGTAGGTAGAAATCTGCAAAAACCCCATAACGCATACTGGGCCTTTAGGCTGGGTTCACATCTAAGCCGCATGTGGCTCGCAGCAGGGGTCGGGTGCGTCCCTGTTCTCCGTTTCAGAGATGAATCAGGCCCCAATTTTTACCTGAATTCGGCCCTGAAACAGAGCCAAAGACACACAGGACCTCTGTGCAATCCACTCCGCAGCCACCTCGGAAACATGTGAACCGGCTCTGTAGAGAGCCGGTCACAGTCTCCTGTCATGCGAATTGGATGCCGGGAAACTCACATCCGATTCGCACTAGTGTGAACCCAGCCTTAAGATAAGTCTTTCTTTCTGCAGGGCTGTGAGCATCTGTATGATAGTGCTGATCATTTTCAGCCATACATTGTGCCTTTTCAATCAACATTATTCCATTTTACATCAATCAAAGAAGAGGATGCTGTACAAGCTGTAAAGTAGATAAGAGTTTTCAAGTGTGCAAATAATAAAAGGACTTTAGAGGGTGATAAGTTCAATTATCTATGATTCTTTCACTGAAAGTATTCTTATATATAATGGCTGTTGCTCAATTGGTTTGATTTTAGATGGATCAGGCTGTGACTAACTTGTGTATATAGTTACATAGTAGGTGAGGTTGAAAAAAAGACACAAGTCCATTAAATCCAACCTATGTGTGTGATTATATGTCAGTATTACATTGTATATCCCTGTATGTTGTGGTCGTTCAGGTGCTTATCTAATCGTTTTTTGAAACTATCGATGCCCCTGCTGAAACCAATGGAAGGGAATTCCACATCCTTGCCGCTCTTACATTAAAGAACCCTCTACACAGTTTAAGGTTAAATCTAATTTCTTCTCATTTTAATGAGTGGCCACGTGTCTTTTATTTTTTTTATTTTTTACGTGTCTATTGTGGGGTCACCAGTGTGGAATTTGTAAATTGAAATCATATCCCCTCTCAAGCGTCTCTTCTCCAGAGAGAATAAGGTCACTACTCTCAACCTTTATTCATACCTAATATCCTCCAGTCACTTTATTAGCTTTGTTGCCCTTCTCTGTATTCGCTCCATTTCCAGAACATTCTTCCTGAGGACTGGTACCCAAAACTGGACAGCATACTCCAGGTGACGCTGGACCCTAGTATTGTAGAGTGGGAGAATTATCGCTTTATCTCTTGAGTTAATCCCCTTTTTAATGCATGCCAATATTCTGTTTGCTTTGTTAGCAGCAGCTTGGCATTGCATGCCATTGCTGAGCCTGCCATCTACTAGAACCCCCTGGTCCTTTTCCATCTTAGATTCCCCCAGAGGTTCTCCCCCTAGTGGGTAGATTGCATTCATATTTTTGCACCCAAATGCATTATTTTACATTTTTCTACATTAAACCTCATTTGACATGTAGTTGCGCACCCCATTAATTTGTTCAGATCTTCTTGCAAGGTTTCCACATCCTGCAGAGAAGTTATTGCCCTGCTTAGCTTAGTATTGTCCACAAATACAGAGATTGAACTGTTTATCCCATCCTCCAAGTCGTTTATGAACAAATTAAATAGGATTGGTCCCAGCACAGAACCCCAGGGGAACCCACTTTCCACCCCTGACCATTCGGAGTACTCCCCATTTATCACTACCCCCTGAACTCGCCTTTGTAGCCAGTTTTCAATCCATGTATTCTCCCTATGGTCCATGCCATCGGACCTTACTTTTTACAGTAAACATTTATGGGGAACTGTGTCAAATGCTTTTGCAAAATCGAGATACACTGCGTCTATGGGCCTTCCTTTATCTCGATGGCAACTCACCTCTTCATAGAAGGTTAATAGATTGGTTTGGCAAGAATGATTCTTCATGAATCCATGCTGATTACTGTAATGATACTGTTTTCTTTACTAAAATCTTGTACAGGCATACCCCACTTTTAAGTACACAATGGGGTTTATTTACTAAAGCTGGAAAGTACAAAATCAGGCTCACTTCTGCATAGAAACCAATGAGCTTCTAACTCCAGCTTGTTCAATTAAGCTTTGGTAATAAAAGCTGGACGCTCATTGTTTCTATGCAGAAGTGAGCTTGATTTTGCACTTTGCAGCTTTAGTAAATAAATCCCATTGTGTACTTAAAAGTTGGGTATGCCTGTATATAGTCCCTTATCATTTCCTCCAGGAGCTTGCATACTATTGATGTTAGGCTAACTGGTCTGTAATTCCCAGGGATGTATTTTGGCCCTTTTTTAAATAGTGGTGCTACATTGGATTTTATCCAATCAGCTGGTACCATTCCAGTCAGTAGACTGTCAGCAAAAATTAGGAACAATGGTCTGGCAATTGCTTGACTGAGTAGGACCCTCGGGTGCAAGCCATCTGGTCCCGGCGACCTAATAATGTTAAATTTTCCAAGTCTATCTCTAATTCTGTCCTCTGTTAGCCATAGAGGTGCATCCTGTGATGTGTCATGAGGATAAACACTGAAGTTTTGGTTACTGAAGTCCCCGATTCCTTTGAGAAGACTGAGGAGAAGAATAAATTCAATACCTTCACCATCTCCCCATCCTTTGTAACCAGATTTCCTTCCTAATTCTTTATGGGGCCAATATGGTCTGTCCTCCCTTTTGTACTGTTTATATACTTAAAGTATTTCTTGGGATTTTTTTTTGCTCTCCTCCGCTATGTGTCTTTCATGTTCTATCATAGCCGCCCTAATTGCACCCTTAAACTTCTTATTGCATTCTTTGTGCTGTCTCAATGCTGATGACGATTCCTCAGCCTTGTATTTTTTGAAGGCCTTCTCCTTTGCTTTTATATGCATTTTTATATTGGAGTTAAGCCATTCAGGATTTTTGTTCGCTCTTTTAAATTTATTTCCCAATGGGATGCACTGGCTCATGTCTTTATTTAATATGCTCTTAAAGGAAACCCATCTCTCCCCCGTTTGTTCTTTGTTCCTAAGATTCTATCCCAATTTATATCTTCTAGCAAGATTCGTAGTTTAGGGAAGTTGGCTCTTTTGAAATTCAGTGTCTTTGTATTCCCCTTATGTTTCCTATTTGTGTGATTTATACTTAAGCCAATTAACCTGTGATCGCTGTTTCCTAAATATTTCCACATCCGTGATCTGGTAACGCCTTGTTTCTAGTTGGTACGTCTACCACCTGACCCATGAAATTGTCCTGCAAGACATTTAAGATCTTCCAAGCCTTAGACGAATGCATGGTTCCTTCCACCCAGTGTATGTCTGGATAATTAAAATTCTCCCCATTATATCCAGACCTTTCTTTTGATATATTGTGCATATATTTGATTGTGAACATGAAAGGCAAAGAGGTTAAACTGGTTATAAAGCCTAAACATTTTTTTCCATTTAATGAATTCCCTGCATTAAGGTAATAAGAATTTGGCATAAGTATCCCCCCTCACCCCCCACTCTCACTTTTACTTACCTGAGCCCTCATTCGATCCAGTGCTGTGCATATCTGCAGCTCTTATGTTCCCTCACTTCCTAGCCTCTCAGGGTCGGTTCACACTGAGGCAGCACGACTTGCAGCATGACTGCCTCAGGCGACCTGCATCCAACTTCAGCGGCGGTTTGCAAAATGACTTCTGTATAGAAGTCAATGCATGTCGCCTGAAGTAGCCCCCAAAGTAGTACAGGAACCTTTTTCTAAGTCAGAGCAACTTGTGTCACTCCTATTAGAATGGTTCCATTGTACAGAAAGGAGCGTGACTTGTCAGGTGGCTAAGTTGCCTGACAAGTCGTCCCAGTGTGAATCGAGTCTCGGGCTCTGCTTAGACATCAGGAGCCATTGGCACACACTGCTGAAATTAAAGTAAGTGAGGAGGGAGGGTCTATAGACAGCAAGGCTCGGGAGTCCTCATAGAAAGTGTATTTCTCTTGCAGCACTCAGAGGAGGGGAAGAGCCAGGAGCGCTGGCAGGGAACTCAAGAAGAGGAGGTTTGGGGCCTGTTTGTGCAATGGAATTGCACAGAGAAGGTAAGTATAAACCTGTTTTGTTTGTTCTTTAAAAAGCATTTGCAATCACTTTAAGAACAGGTAAGGTATGGATGATTCCTTGTTGTGGGCCAGCTGATAGCAATAAATAATTCTTTAAGGACTAGGTTTAAATTTGATCCAATTGAAATGCTAAACCTCCAAAACAAGAACGTTTCCTTTTTTTCTGAAAACATACAGGGAATTCATATTTTTTGACACCTGTTAATTACCAAATCTAAACTTAACAGTTATTGCAGAATGTAAAAAGTGCAACTTCAACCAATATTTTCTTTCATGTTTGAGACAAAGGGTTGGGTTGAGACAAATTATTTAACACAGACAGCAGTATGTAAAATTGTCAGCGTTGATTTATTGTAAGGCTTGATTCACACCTAGACATTTTTAGTGCTATATGCATTTTGCAGGTTTGCACTACAGAACGTGTTCCATAGGAAATCATGGTAAATGGACTGTTGTGAAAATCTGCAAAATGCAAAAAGCATTAAAAATGCATAGGTGTGAATCCAGCCTTAGTGCTTTTTGCATTTTGCAGATTTGCACTACAGTCCATTTAACATGGTTTCTTATGGAACGTGTTCTGTAGTGCAAAATGCAAAATGGAAGATCCCCCTCCTATTACATTTCTGAGGACAACCCAAAATTTGGGATTTTCTTTTACTTTCACTTTCATTGATAATGGTAAACAGGACAAATAGAGAGGGTGAATCTCCCTAATGGGGACACTGACAGCAATAAAAACTGACAGGTGTTTTAATCCATCTCCATTCTATCCAAAACGAAAAAAAAAAAAAGTTTTGCCTTCATGCTTTAAGCTTTAATTTGTTATTCAAGTCCATCTAAATCTGCTAGTGCATCTAATGCCGCGTACACACGAGCGAATTGTCCGGCGTACTTAGTCCGGCAAACAATCCGGCGGACTTTCTACTGAACGGACTTGGCCACACACAGACACACAGAAAGTCCGGCGTTTGCTAGCGCGATGACGTACAGCACGTACGACGGGACTAGAAAAAGGAAGTTCAATAGCCAGTAGCCAATAGCTTCCTTTTCGTACTTGCTTCTGAGCATGCGTCATTCTTAGTCCGACTGTAAAAATACTTTCTAAGTCCGCCGGACTTTACGCTGGAAAAGTCAGCTGAAGCCCACACACGATCAAATTGTCCGGTGAAATGCGTTTCGGCGAACTAAGTACGCCGGACAATTTGATCGCGTGTACGCGGCATAACACTACCCTCACTCCAGATTGACAATGCAGCTGTCCAAATGTGTCTCTGTTGCTCTTCCATCCAGTGGAGACATCCTAAAACAAGAATTGTGTTACTGGGGAAAAAAGCATAAAAATCCAATGCAGCCCCCACATGTTTAAACTCCAAACCAAAAATGTTATATATTACAGCTTACAAATCATTATATGTAGTGACTGCATTTGTTTTCTTTTTATGGGCTTTTCTCCCTCTGTTTTCACCTGGAAATCTGGCCAGTAACACACCTCCTGTATTAGAGTGCCTCTACTCTGGAAGAAGGTGCACATGAACACCTTTGGACACAGCATTGTCAGTCTTTACATCAGAGTGACCCATCAGCAGCCCCTTACATCAGAGTGTCCCATCAGCAGCCCCTTACATCAGAGTGTCCCATCAGCAGCCCCCTTACATCACAGTGTCCCATCAGCAGCCCCCTTACATCAGAGTGTCCCATCACCAGCCCCCTTACATCAGAGTGTCCCATCAGCAGCCCCCTTACACCAGAGTGTCCCATCAGCAGCCCCCTTACACCAGAGTGTCCCATCAGCAGCCCCATTACAACAGATTGTCCCATCAGCACCCACTTACATCAGTGTCCTCCCCCCACATGTACCAACAGTTCTGAAGGCAGCTTCTCATCTTCCTCTCTCCAGTCATGTGATAACAAGTGATAGGGGAGAGAGGAAAGAAAGTCGGCCGGCTGTCTATCTCCCCCTGCAGGCTGGAGGGAGCATAACGCCTAATGCTCTCTCCAGCATATGACGGAAGCTTCTCCTCCTGACAGGCAGGGAATTGCGATCGCTCACTGTCAGAGAGAAGCGGCTCCAGGACTGCACCAGACCGGCCCACTGAGCCATCGGCCCACCGGGAATCTCCCGGTAGTCCCGATGGCCAGTACATGCCTGGGTGTAACGTGACAAAATGTGGAAAAAGTGAAGTGCTCTGAATACTTTTTGGAAGTACTGTATATGACAGATGAACATGTTCTCTTCAACAAAGCTTTCAAAAGTCAGAAGCAGTCCATATCGTTGTTATGTCCTCTTGAAAAATAAATGTGCTCTCAGAAAACAGACAGACATAATCACTGCACCTCTATTATAATGTTGTCTGTATGTCAAAGGCGGATCACTTTCAAGCTACATATGCCCACAGTGTGACTGAAGAACCAATGAAAAATGCATGCTACAGGCTGAAAACATCACATCACTCAGCTCCTTCAGTCCACAGACTATACAGAGCAGCTAAACATAACAGCTTTATAAGTGTATGTCTCCAGAGACAGGAACTGGCCAGATTTTATTGATATACTGTCCATGATTAGTGTCAGATAGATCAGATGTATTGAATATCAGCAGCCAGTATTAAAGGGCAACTCTAGTAAAAAAAAAAATGAAGCATGTTGCTACCTATAGATAACATAGCCAATCTGCTTCGTACTGCTTTTACCCAGGCAGTGTTATAGTGCACCAGTCCATTCCACTTGCTTTGTCGGTAATACAGTGATCCTGGACAAAGCCTGCTTGTGATGCTGGAACACTCTCCCTAAGGTTTTTCACATTAAGTAATAAAATGCCCCTAATAAGGGTCCATTCACACCTATACAGGTGAGATGGAGCGCACAATTGTTTCTGTGTGTTTACACACATTCTTGCATGTCACGATTAGAACAGGATTTTAATTTTAATAGCCCTTTGTAAAAATGTCATAGCACCAAACTCCATGTCAGTTCCCACAATGCACATGTGTGACCATTGCCAAAGAGCAACAGGCTCTAGAATGAAAATTCCTCTACTTTTTATTGTAGAGCATTGGTTCTCAACGCCTGTCCTCAGGACCCACCAACAGGCCAGATTTTAAGTATTACCTTGGGGAGATGCAGACTAGAATACTGCAATCACTGAGCAGCAAATGATATCACCTGTGATGTATTTCAGTTATCTTGCAAACCTGGCCTGTTAGTGGGCCCTGAGGACAGGAGTTGAGAACCACTGGTGTAGAGCCTATTAGACTGTCTGAAAATACTGACAACTCAGGATTTCAGATATTAAGGACACCCGAGGGTCCATTCAAAATGTTGCACTGTAGTAAGACATGCCAACAGACACATACCCTGGTGTGGTGTCTTTGGTTACCTGCATTCCATAAAGATAATACAGGTCCAATTTTCTGTGCGTTGGCAGCCATTTTAAACTAAGGCTGAATTTACACTGTTTAGCATGGTAAGACAAGCGTGTAGTTGTTTAGGCCCATAGAATGTCCCTTCATTTTTCTCACCAAACTGCAGTGCATATAAAAAACAGAAATGTGTATTTTAGCGCTGTAGTAAAGTGGCTGCTGTCACATATAAGTAGTATACCCAACTTAAGACAACAATGTGCAAACAGATGTGTAGCACCAAACATGAATGAATATACGAAAAGTTATTAAAAAGTGAAAAAAAGTCCTCGATTACAAAGTCTTATATGACGAGAAGGTAAAAAAACTGATGTGCATAGTCCAGTGAAAAAATTAAGACTCCAAAGAAAGATCCAGTACAGCAATACCAAGGAACCATCAATAACACCTCTTGAAGTGAACACAGGTAATCCAGCACAGTGCTCCAAGGTCAGCCACCACACCCCAGTGAAATGAACACTCACCAGAAATGATGGCTGCCATTACAGCAGCATACACACCTTAAAGAGGAAGTAAACCCTGATGAGTTTACTTCCTCTTTCATTCCCTGCAAAGGCAAAGCATAATGGACTACTATGCATCGCATAGTAGTCCATTATGTGTCATTACCTAACACAGGAGCCAGCGATGTCACCGCTGTCCCCTGTAGTCCGGCGCATCCATCTTCTCGGTGGGGTCACGCTGCTCCGCCGCTGTCATTCGGCGAAGCTGTCACTCCCGCGCATGCGCACGGGAGCCGACACGCGCGGCATCTTCATCGTTGACGATGCCGCGCTCAGTGCGCCTGCGCGCCGCTGACAGCAGTGCCTGTCTTTCGGCAAATAGCTCCTAAAGCGTGTAGGTTTAGGAGATATTTCTTGGACCTACAGGTAAGCCTTAATCTAGGCTTACCTGTAGGTCAAAGTGTGTTGTAAGGGTTTACTACCACCTTAAGTATGTATCTGTCATCCAGTAATGAGTGAACCCAGTAAGTCCTTCCAGCGACACTTCTCATCAGGATATAACTATGGTAAATAAAGCTCACCATGAGCCAGAAGGAATCCTCATAGTGTAGTAGGTTTAATATAGATGCAAATGCACATTAAAAGAAAGTAGCATTAGAAAAGTCCTTACATTGGAAGCCGCTGCCGACCCAAAATCGCTCAGTGGTGTGCTATCACTACTAGTAACTCCACCCACTGCATTTCATCCAATAGGATGTTATCAAGAGGTTAGAAAGTTATCAAGAACGTTATCAAGTGCAGGGATGTGAACATGTCTCATAGGAAAGAATGTTATTTCATCTTGAGATGTGCTTCCATGAAATAAAAATTCTATAGGTTTGCTGCATCAAAACGGACAAGTGTGAAGAGAGAAAAGGGAAAAGGTTAGAGTGGTTGACTATAGCAGTGCATGGATGGCAAATGTACCCCTTAGCAGGTGGGCTATAATGCTTCTTAAGGCTGAAAGCTGAGCTCCAGGTACAAAAACTTCCACTGAAATATGTTCTTCAATAACCACAAAGCATATAAATCCACTTTGTGATCACTAAATGCCTTTAGTATTCCTTACTGTAGTGGTGGCATCATCACTGTGCTGTATGTAGCGGCCATAACCCTTTGTAGGGCGGCCTTAACTTATTGGGCTTACCTTACCGGTTACCTCCGCTTGGCTTGTTTTTCCATGTCTAGGGGTTCCTATGGTTGATACCCAACAACTCGGACGCTGACACCGATAAAGTCCTTTTAAAAGGTTTTATTTTGCAGTGATAACATCCAATGACACAGTCTCGTAAAGGAACACAGAGCCCGGGTGAAGAACTCAGGCACATTGAACAGCAGACATAACAAAGTCTCTAATTCCACCCAGAGAGTAGCCACTCGCAGCTGGGCACTTCAAGGCTGAACAGATCTCTAGCCAGAGATCATGGCAAGCAGCACGTTAATTCAAAATTTGAAAAGTCCTCTGAACATGTACAAGTTATAACTGAAGGTGAACAGGAACCTTTTTCCTCCGTACCTTTAACGTTCTCTGTCTCCTTGATAGTACTGGATAAAGCGTGGATTCGTCAATGTCCTCCCCAACTCAACAACCAGGTACTTCTCAGGATGCCACTTGTCAGCCCTCCTCCGAAAAATTCTCCACTGGTCCCTTTCACGAGCTGTGATGCCCCTCCAAGCTGAGAGCACACCTGGACACCTTGAATCCTCCCTCAGTTACTGCGCCTCGGACCAGCCGGTTCCGAGACTCGGGAACAGACTCATCCCTACCCCAGACCAGACGGGTCTACTGGGGGTAACCAACAGAAGCATGTTGCGGGATGTCGAACACCCCGTGACCGGGACCCCTCGTGGGGCTACCCCGGTCCTAGAACAAGAACAGACCATACGGGCCTCACAAACTCCTCTCTCTAAAACACGTGACCCCAACATCTTAAGTACCCCTTCCCGTACTCCTCAGCAAGGCCTGGCACACCCACTGATTGGTTCCGAGAAGGCTGATACCTAAAACGTCCAACCAGGCCTGGTTCTGGCTTGTCAGGTGCACCTCACTGTACACATGACCAAGCAGAACTTCTAACACAGCCCAGCCAGACTGATGTCAAAGTCAACCTACATAATTAACCCTCAGAACCCCTACTGAGGCAAAAACTAAATTTACACATGTATGACACTTTGTCCAAAATGTCATCCACTACATGTACATAGTCTGTGCAGAGAGCAAAGCTATGGGAAGGACCCACCAGGCGAAAACACTACAGAAGGGGGCAGAGACAAGACCAGTCACCCTGCACAATGAGAGAGCAGCAGTCTTTATTACAGGAAGCTCCTACACAGAGGTACAGTATCACACTGGACTACTGCACAAGTAAGAATACACATGGATCTTGTATTTAGCCAATTTTTCCTTATCCCAAACTTCAGCTTTAAAGTGATACTAAACACACACTGTTTAATTTACATTATCCTTTCTCTTTCTGCATGTGGATAATGGCACTGTAATTATTTTCATAAAAAAAAAAAATGGGCTGCTCAGATGTGATAGAGAGGAAACGCTCTGAATAGAAACTCAATTAAAAATGAGCATGTGCACAGTTGCCACCAGAGCTGCAAAATACCTAGCTGAATTGGGGACAAGAACAGAAGGGGAGAAAAAGAGCAGCAGAATCAACCAGGATTTTTGCAGAATACAGAAAAGGAATCTCATAGTGACTGAGTGAGTATGAACAGCATGTAATACACCCCATGTATTGATAGTTTTTTTATGATGTGGGTTTAGTGACACTTTAAATTTACATACATTTTGTCTCCGTCAGAAATGACAGTGCGCCGCTGGAGGGCTTTGTTTTAAGGTAAGACTATCATTATGTGCTAGTATGTGATGCATACTAGCACATTATGACATTGCCTTGCGGGTCAAGTTTTTTTTTTTTTTTACTGCGGTTTACTACTGCTTTAAGGTAAGAAGGTTCTGCATTAGGTATCAAGCTAAAAATGTCCAACAACAATTGAGAGCAACACATGCAAGCAATGTAAGATCAGGCCAATAAAGAGTAGGCATCCTGTAATGTCTGTGCTTAGACCGGATGTTTATGTTTAAAAGTTTAAAATAGCTGATGCTTTACAGAAGAGCAAGAGCTTATCCCCCCCCCCCCTAGATTTTTTTGCTAGTTTGGACTCATTTATCTTTTTTTCTAGGTGGGTCTTGTCTCGTGCTGGATTTCGGTTAGGAAGAGTTATGGGTTTCACAGTAAAGGCTCATTGACACTACGTTGAGGGTTCTGATGGAATTATTGCATTACAGCTATTGTCGTAGCAGCTGGCATGGGTCTTAAAGTGGTTGTAAACCCTTACAAACCACTTTGGCTCACTGGGTAAGCCGCAGATCGCAGTGATATGGCGCGAGTGTCGGCTCCCGTGCGCACGTGCGGGAGTGACATCATGTGATTCGCCGGAGCAGCGAGACCCACGGAGACCCACCAAGAAGATGGACGCTCGGAACTATAGGGGACAGCGGTGACTTCGCTGGCTCCTGTGTCAGGTAAGTGACACATAATGGACTACTATGCGATGCATAGTAGTCCATTATGCTTTACCTTTGCAGGGAATCAAAGAGGAAGTAAACCCATCAGGGTTTACTTCCTCTTTAAGGGTCTTCAAAGGCAGGAGATGGTGGTTAAAATTTAGACAATAATGGTTGGGCCCATCGCAAGTGTGGGCGTGCCTTCCATATTTAAGATAAGGCAGTAAGGCACCAATGGTTATGTGGCTGTATCAAGGATAAATGGAGTTCAGTTGTCTTTGAGTCGGTGCAGTTTCGGCTGAGGGCCTTGAAGAGGAAGTGGGGTGAATACAGCCAGTTGGTCAAAAATAATGTGCCTTCAAAGACCCTAGATCAGAAATAGGTCAGTCATTATCAGGAGGTGGTTTAATACATTTTATAATAAAATTACATCTTTAAAGGTAATACATTTTGTATTGGTTGTTTAATAAATAGCTACTTTGGCCTTTTCAACCCAAAAATCTGTGTCCAGTGGTCTGTGTTGGGTAAAGGGAATTGAGTCTCTGGATGTAAGGTAATAAGTCACGGCAGCTGTAATATAAAGCAATACCTTAGTGAAGAGGTTTACTTACAGGTCCTTGCTTCACTAACAAAGTAAAATAAATTATAGATGCAGATTTAGGACAACCAGCTAGCATTGCAGCATCATCCAGTTAAAAATTGCCAACCTCATGGCTTCCATTCTTGTCCTATGGTTTCTCTGACCACAAATACAATCCGATAAGTACACACACTGTATTTAAATCAGTTCTGTTAATTATCTAGTATATCATTCCATTCAAGTCTATGGGCACTACACAGGTGCAGCCAATGTCAGAGGAGGGTACAACACCAGAAGAGGCTGCTGCTGTTGAGAGAGCTAAGTAAGCACCTGGGTGAAGGTGTCTGGGGGGCAAGTGGGGGTGAACTGGTTGATTTTTCTTGCTTTCTTGTTATAAATGTAAATGTATTCTTCGAGTTTTGTTGGTGAGTATAATAAATGCTGTAAAGCAGAAGGTTTAGATACTTCCTAAGGCTCCATGCACACTGAAGCTCAAAAAAGCTATTTCTGGACGCCAGATTGCTGGCAGAAAACGCTGGTTGAAAAACCTGCTTTTAACAGCGTTTTATACTAGCGTTAATGAGCGTTAATGAGCGTTTTACAGCGTTAGCGTTAATGGGCGTTTTTTATAAAAATACACAGAGGACACTCCAAAAATCCCACAATGCATTGAAAAATAGAATGCCGAACACTAATGAACGAGCGTTAATGAGCGTTAATGAGCGTTAATGAGCGTTTGTCGTTTTTTGCCGCTGAAAAACGGCACTTTAAACGCGAATTTCTGGCGTTCAGAAAAAAGCCCATAAACTCCACTGCTCATTAAAGCTGAAAAACGTCCATGTGTGCATGGACACATAGGCTAACATAGAGTGGAGTTTATGGGCTTTTACAAAAAACGCCCAAATGCCAATAAACTGCAGTTTATCAGCTTCAGTGTGCATGGAGCCTTAGACATGAAAGAATAAAGCACACCATGCACCAATACAAGGATAGTGAGTGGTGGAAAGGACAAGAAATGATTATACATGCAAGCATTCTATATTTACTTGCACATAGTTTAGTCTGTGTTGTGCTAAGCTGCCCTTCTGCTGCCTCTTCAGAATGAATGTGATACAAAGGGCTCTCTGCCACTTGGCTTTCACATCCAGAACAAATTTTCTACATAGATTAGATACCAAGCCTGTTTTGCAGCCACATCCTTGTCATTGCATCACCAAATGAGTATATGTTTCCATGGTGCTATGGACATATTTCCAAGACAACCATGATGCTGCCATTAGCCGGCCAGTTTCCTTTTCCTTGTGACCTAGCCCGATTCATTTAAAATATTTAATGTCATATATTGTATGTGTGACCCATACATAGAGGTGAAAACTATTTTGTAAGCTACACTAGTACACCTCCTTTTTTTTAGCAAGTAGGCAATTTTGTGCCTTTGGAATAAGGAAGCTGATATAGGCTTGAAGAGACACCAAACTCTAGAGCAGTGTTGACAATATACATACCCGAGAGGAAGGGAGGAAGTATAATGTGGGGCTCTAAATATACCTCCAAGGGTCACATACATAGTACCATAAGCATAAAATGTATTATTTCTTTTATACTACATAAAAACCAATATACATCAGTTAAAAGACTTTTTACAGATAACCAATGCCATGTACATCTAGTTACAATCAGGTTAAAGTGTCACAATCTTGGTAACAGCACTCAACATTGACACATTTCGCCGTTCCTTGACCGCATCTTCAAGTGATTGTAAAGGCAGGTTTTTTTATCTTAATACATTCAATTCATTAAGATAAAAAAAAACCTTCTGTGTGCAGCAGCCCCCTTCAGCCCCACTAATACCTGAGCCCCATCTCAATCCAGCGATGTTGCAGGAGAGACTCCGCTGTCGAAGCATAAATCAAAGTCAGTGAGCCGATGAGGAGAGATAGGGGGCGGGGCCGGCTTGGGTGCCCTCACAGCAAGCTGCTTGCTGTGAGGGCACTCAACAGGAGGGAGGGGCTAGCAGTCCCGAAGAGGGACCTGAGAAGCGGAGGATCTGGGCTGCTCTGTGAAAAACAATTATGCCATGTACACACGATCATATTGTCTGGTGGACTCTGACCGCTGGACCACAGTACGCCGGACAATTACCGTATATACTCGAGTATAAGCCGAGATTTTCAGCCTCTTTTTTGAGGCTGAAAATGCCCCCCTCGGCTTATACTCGAGTCATCGCTGTCTGCCCGCTCGATCAGCGTGTCGAGCAGACAGACAGCGGCCATTCTATGATTCAAAAGCCGCGCCTCCGGCTCCGCCTTCGCCTGTGATAGGCGGAACACTGAATTTCCCAGCAGCCTGTGTTCCGCCTATCACGGGCATCGTCTCGTCCTCGTACTACGGACGAGGATGATACGACGTCCGTGATAGGCGGAACACAGGCTGCTGGGAAATTCAGTGTTCCGCCTATCACAGGCGAAGGAGGAGGCACGGCTTTTGAATTTTACAATGGCCGCCGACGAAGAGGGCACGGGACGGAGGCAAGGCAAGGCACGGCACGGGACGGGACGGGACGGGACGGGACGGGACGAAGGCAAGGCACGACACGGGACGGAGGCTCGGGACAAAGGCTCGGGACACAGGTAGGCTGGACACACACACACACACACACACACACACACACACACACACACACACACACACACACACACCTGTACTGCCCACTAAACATGATGGGATTTTTGTCGTGGCTATGACGCAAAGTGGCTGCTGGATGGTCTTCTCTGTGTGGGTGGCCAGCGGGAATAAATCTGCGACTCAACTATTCCCTTTTCCCTGCCAAAGTGAATGGGTCCTCAGCCCTGGTTCACACTATATTGCCATGCAGCTAACACTGCAAACCCTATTCATTTCCGCACTGCGTTTTGCGATCTGCTGCGGGTGTAGGTGCAGGTAGGCTGGACACACACACACACACACACACACACACACACACACACACACGGATGGAGACACACAGGGATGGATGGATGGATGGATGGAGACACACACACACAGGGATGGATGGATGGATGGATGGAGACACACACACACAGGGATGGATGGATGGATGGACACACACACACACAGGGATGGATGGACGGACACACAGGGATGGACGGACACACAGGGATGGACGGACACACAGGGATGGACGGACACACACACAGGGATGGACAGGCATGTCTCACCCTCGGCTTATACACGAGTCAATAAGTTTGCCAGTTTTTTGGGGGGTAAATTGGGGGCCTCGGCTTATATTCGGGTCGGCCTATACTCGAGTATATACGGTAGATCGTGTGTGGACTTTTTCATCGTAAAGTCCGGTGGACTTAGAAAGTAGTTTCGACTCAAAATTTGTCCACCAGACTTGGCTTTAAGTGGACAATCCGTTCGTCAGTGTGCTAGTCCAGCGGACTAAGAATGACGCATGCTCTGAAGCAAGTACGAGAAGGAAGCCTATTGGCTACTGGCTATTGAATTTCCTTTTTCTAGTCCCGTCGTACGTGCTGTACGTCATCGCGTTATAAATCACAGGACTTTCGGAGGGTCCTTGTGTGGCCAAGCCCATTCGTTATAAAGTCCGGCGGATTGTTTGCCGGATTGTTTGCCGGACCAATTCCACCGGACAATTCGATCGTGTGTACGCGGCATTACAGAGAGCAGGTAAGTATAACATGTTTGTTATTTTTAAAGGAGAAAAAAGTAGACTTTATTATCACTTTCAGAATAAGTGCTGGAGTATGCATTAGTGAAAATATTTCAATTCAAATTATTAATCCAACTGTGAAACTTGAATATGTCATTCATCAATAAATTGAAACACCATATTGTACCAACGTTAGGCATCCACCATCGGGGAAGGTAAATAAAGCAACGGTCATCACACACCATGGCTACACCTTTCTTCAAACAGCCAACCTGAACACACTGCCACACACTGCTGAAATTTTCCAAACTTTGAAATAGTCCAAACACTAAACTCTGGTTTAAAAAAATTCTATACAAGTATGTATTCTTAACTCAAAAAAGTTACTTCTGTTGCTCTCAGCCTCCTTCAACCTATTACTTCTATAACTATCTCTTAGATGTGGAATTGTTATAGTTTTGCGTGAGCCCTTGTACACACGGTCGGAGATTCAGACAACCAAATCCGTGAGAGTAATTACGACGGATTAATTCCGGAAGAGGTCCGGAAGTGATGTTGCATACACACGGTCGGACTAAATTGGCAGAAAATCCGATTGTACATAACGTGATGACGTTATTTTGTTACGACGGGACTACGTTCAGGCTAGTAGCCAATAGCTTTGGTCCAGGAATCTGATCTGAGCATGCGTGGCACTTTGTCCGTCGGAGTAGGCTACACATGATCGGAGTATGTACGATCGGAGCATTTTGTCGGAAAATTTTACTGGCAAGTTGGAAAACTTGGTCCGTCGGATATTCCGACGGAAACAGTCTGATGCAGACCACACACAGTCGGAATATCCGACAAAATGCTCTGATAGGACACATTCCGTCTGAATCTCCGACCGTGTGTACAAGGGCTGACAGGGCTATCTAACTACTGAAAACTTATTTTCTCGTGAATTGTTATTTTTATCTTACAAAGTGTGATTTTATCACCACTGCAAACCATTGGTGGTCAAAATTACCAAAGGACCCCTGTAAAAAAAAAACAATTTTAGCCCTGCATTCTACTGCTCAATTAGGAACTCAACTGTATAGATAGATGCAGATGAAGGGTGTGTAAAGCCCCATACACACGAGCGGACTTTTCGACATCCAAACTCCGACGGACCGAGTCCGTCAGACTATCCGATCGTGTGTGGGCTGCAACGGACTTTAGCTTCGCCAAAGTCTGACGGACTTTAGAAATGAAGCATGCTTTAAATTTTCCCGACGGAACTCCGCCGGACCCGGTCCCCTTTGAAAAATCCGCTCGTGTGTGTGCTACTCCGACGGACTAAAACCGACGCTAGGGCAGCTATTGGCTACTGTCTAGGAACTTCCTACGTCGAATCCAGTCGTACGTCATCACGTTCGACTCCGTCGGAGTTTGGTGTGATGGTGTGTGGTCAAGTCCGTTCGGTCGAAAAGTCCGCCAGAACTCCGTCGGAACTCCGGCGGAACTCCTTTGGAGGTCTGTCAGACTTAATCCCTCTCGTGTGTACGGGGCATTACACTGGATTCTCTCATAGTTTATGATATTCAGTTTAGATTAAATGGCCCAAACAGCATCAAGAAAAAGATGTAAAGCAGTCTTGTTCTCTCATGCCGCGTACACACGTCCGCCGGACCACAGTAAGCCGGACAATTCGATCGCGTGTGGGCTCCAGCGGACTTTTTCATTGTAAAAGTCCGGCGGACTTAAAAAGTAGTTTTGACTCAAAATTTGTCCACCGGACTTGGCTTTTAGCGGACAATCCGTTCGTCAGTGTGCTAGTCTGGTGGTCTAAGAATGACGCATGCTCTGAAGCAAGTACGAGAAGGAAGCTATTGGCTACTGGCTATTGAACTTCCTTTTTCTAGTCCCGTCGTACGTGCTGTACGTCATCACGCTAGAAATCGCCGGATTGTTTGCCGGATTGTTTGCCAGACCAAGTCCGCCGGACAATTTCATCATGTGTACGCGGCATTAGAGTCATTTCTAAAAGGAACGAAGACATTTTTTGCTGCCTGATACCACTTGGCTAAAATAAACCAAGAGCATGGCAGAAAAAAAGAAGCTGTTCCCTGATGACGTCATTCTCCATCTACTCTGCTTCGCTCCGGTGGTCTAAGGTCCCCTGACATCATTAAGTCTAATGTAGGGACTGCAGCCCTGTGTTGGATATGAGGACGGGGAGGAACAGTCCACTGAAGGAGAGTATGGGAGCACTGTCTGCTTGAGGAGCAGTAGATCAGGTAAGTAACAAGTTCCGTTATATAAGTGTCAGAAGAAGAGAAGTGTCACACAGCAGGAGTTCCCATTGCGCGGAGCGGCCCGAGAACGAAGAAGAGGTGCTGTGGAGGAAGATGCCGGACGAGAACACCGGAGCAAGAAGAAGAGGATCAGAGGAAGAAGAAGATGGAGGAAGAAACCAAAGGATGAAGAAAGGAAGAAGACCAGAAGAAAGAAGATGAAAGAAGAAGACTTTAATAAAGGAATTGTCAAAAACTGTCTCTTTTAATTTTTAACACTTTTGTCACTTTTATGGTGAAATGGTAGGGGTACTTTTGTACCCCCTTACCATTTCACACAGGGGGGGAGGCCGGGATCTGGGGGTCCCCTTGTTAAAGGGGGCTTCCAGATTCCGATAAGCCCCCTGCCCGCAGACCCCCACAACCACCGGCCAGGGTTGTGGGGATGACATCCTTCCTCATCAACATGGGGACAAATGTCGAGGGCATGTGGCCTGGTACGGTCAGGAGGGGGGGCGCTCTCTCGTCCCCCCTCTTTTCCTGCGGCCTGCCAGGTTGCATGCTCAGATAAGGGTCTGTTATGGATTTTGAGGGGGAACCCCACGCCATTTTTATTTTTGGTGCAGGGGGTTCCCCTTAATATCCATACCAGGCCTGAAGGGCCTGGTATGGATTTTGAGGGGGGTCCCCACGCCATTTTATTTTTTTGGTGCAGGGTTCCCCTTAATATCCATACCAGACCTGAAGGGTCTGTTATACTCTTGGAGGGAAACCCATGCCATTTTTTTAAAAAATTTTTATTAAATTTGCCTGGCCTGGGGGCCGTGTTGTAAGTCACCCCAAGTTGTGTTGTAAGTTGCCCCAAGTCGCGCTCTGATTCACACTCAAGTCATGTCCAAGTTGCCTCCCAAAGTCACGCTGGAAGTCGTGTTGCCCCTGTGTGAATGGACTGTTAATGATACCGCGTGCGCTATTATCAATGGGATATTATTATCTCATGCGCCAGCATATTATCATCTGTTGTGCTTATCCGTGCGCCGGTTCATACGCTCACTTAATAATTTATCTGGTGCACAAAATAAGGTATGAACCAGCGCAGCGCATTCATCTTAGTAAATCAGCCCCTTTGTTTTTGGTCAGGAAGGCCATCACGCTCAAATTGATTCAGCCCGATCCTCCATCTGTCCGCACATGGATTCAGTTGGTGACTCAGGTTTTTCCCTTTTAGAAACTAGTGTACGAACATAGAGGATGCCCTAAGAAATAGAATGAAATATGGGATGTATGGTGTTCCTCCACTCTTACTATATCTGGTACTGAAGATCTATTGGTTTGAAGGTATGGGACACTGATCTCTTTGGAATACAGTCCTTCAAACTTGATTTTTAGGTACTCAGGGGTATAATTTCTACTTGTTTTGTGTTTCTTTTTGTTTTAAGATCCAAGCACAGCTGTATCTGTACTTCTCTACAACCGTTGTCTGATTGTATACTTGTAATATGTATACTACGATGCTCATGTTGAGCATAATTGTTGAATATGTCCAATGTTTTGCACACTTGTCAATTAAAAGTGTTAAAAAAAAAATATGTATATATATATATATATATATATATATATATATATATATATATATATAAAACTTTCACCAGTCAGTGTCTTATTCATATTACGATGCTGTACTGCACTGGTATGTAAAAAAATACCAAATACATGTAGCAGAATTAATTTTGGCCTAAACTTATGAATAAATTTGATTTTTTTTCCTTTCTTATTGGATATGTTTTATGACAGAAAGTAGAAAATATGTAATTTTTTGATTCAACATTTTTCAGTCTTTTTCATTTAAAAAGTAAAAAATAAAAAAATAAACAGTTTTAATCAAATGCCTCCAAAAGAAAGCTCTATTTCTCTGGAAAAAATGACATACATTTCATTTACGTACAGTGTTGCAAAACTGTGCAATTGGCAGTTAAAGTAGCACAGTGCCGAATAGCAAAAATGGCCTGGTCATGAAGGGGGCAAAAATCTTTTGGAGCTTGTGTGTTTTCTTTTTTTTTTTCCCCTGACATAAACAAACAAGATACATATGCAAAATATATATCATATCAAAATACATAAGTACATTTTGAAGCTCAGCTTAAATTAATATGGACTTTATATCTTATTTTTCACACTTCACATGTGCACTTCTGTGTTCATAAAAGTATCATGTTGCGAAACAAAAAAATACAACATAAGAAACAGTTATTTTACCTTCTGCTGTATCTAATCCATGCTTATAAAACACAATAAGCGCAATACATTAGCTGGAGCTCTTTGCTGTTCCAAGTTCAATTGCTTTATTTCCCTTTTTCTCGTTTTGATGCAGGTTATCCTAGCAGGAGTCAAAGTCTTAAAGAGTTTTCTTTCTTCGAAGCAGTGCCATATAATAGGTAAACAGTGCTTCCATAAGACCACTTTGATAATTAGGAGGGAAAGGTTCTGACTTCATCAGAAACCACTTTGCTTTGCATCTGTTTGCCACATGCAAAGCATGGCGATTAGTACTTAGCTTAGCAACACAAAGGCCGCATTCTGGCACACTTACAGTAAGGGCAAGAAAATAATTTCTGTAGAGATTAACTTGGAAAGGGCACTAGTCGACATCTTAGCACAATGTTTGTTTTGATAAACAATTGCTAAATCACCCAATATTACATGCTTAACTAATGTCAGGCCTGGGAAAACACCAAGCTTTATTGACAAACAAAGTTTATTGACAAATAAAATGGTGGAGCTCTGTCAAACAACATTAGTTTACCTCATGTGTTAACACAGTGCCTTATTCTAACTTATTAACCACCTCTCGTCCGCGCTATAGCTGAAAGACGGCTACAGTGAGGACCTAATTTGCCGGGAGGGAGTCCATAGACGTCCTCCCATGCTCGAGAGGCCTGTATGCCCCCTGCAGGGTGAGCGCGGCACGCTCTGTGGTCAGCAAGTCAATGACACTCGGCTGATCGCAGATCGGAGTAAAGGGTCGATCCTGACCCCTCACCATGTGATCAGCTGTCAGACGATAACAGCTGATCATGTGAGGTAAACAGAACCGGGAATTGGCTATTTTTTCTCCTCACACTGGTAGCGGAAGCTGATCACCAGCAGCTGTGAGAGGGACATCAGTCCAGATCATGGAGAGCCTCTGAAGAGGCTTCTGTGCCTGCCAGTGCCACCTACCAGTGGCCACATTACCACCCATCAGTGACCACAGTGTCCCCTATCAGTGCCCACAGTGCCACCTATAAATGTCACCAATCAGTGCCTCATCACCAGTGCTGCCTATCAATACCAACTACCAATGTCCATCAGTGCCCATTAGCACCCCCTATCAGTACCCATCAGTGACATCTATCAGTGCCACCCATCAGGGCCCATCAGTGCTGTCTTATCAGTGCCCATAAGTGCCATCTTATCAGTGCCTATCAGTGTCGCCTTATCTGTGCCATTCAGTGAAGCCCATCAGTGTCCAACAGTGCAGTCCATCAATGCCCATCAGTGCCTATCAGTGGAGCCGCATCAGTGAATCTCAAAGAAGGAGAAAAATTACAAAGCTCCATTTGTGTGAAAAAAATGATAAAAATTTAATTTGAGTACAGTGCAGCATGATCAAGCCATTGTCATTCAAAGTGTGACAGCGCTGAAAGCTAAATAATTGGTCTGGGCATGAGAGGGGTTTAAGTGCCCAGTAAGCAAGAGGTTAAAGTGGTAGTAAAGTCTGCGTTTTGATTTTTACCTACAGGTAAGCTTTATTATAGGCAAAAAATAAAATCAATCACCGTTTAGGAGATATTTGCTCTTTTGGCAGCCCATGACATCACCGGCGCATGCGTTTTGAAGGAATGGCATGGGTTTGTGCGGGAGTGATGTCATTGCAGCTTCGCCATACAAGCTCCTGACAAGTATTTCATAATTTGTTAGTATGTGATTTTTTATTAACTGCCTCAGTTTACTACTGCTTTAAACCTAAAATCAAACATTTATTATATTGCCGCTTACTAATTCTTAGAAGTGATGGTTGCACTCTGTTTTAGCCTTTATTCTATTTTCATCTTGTGATTCAGCCAGTAAGTTGTTGTTTTTCAAAAGAACAAATCTTACTTCCTTCAAATCTTCTCTACTTTATAATTAAGCCTTGCTAGGTTATGAACTTTAACCACTTCAATACCAGGAACTTTCACCCTCTTCCTGCCCAGGCCAATTTTCATCTTTCAGCCTTGTCGCCCTTTAAATGACAATTGCGTGGTCATGCAACACTGTACCTATATTACATTTTTATTATTGTTTTTAAAACAGATAGAGCTTTCATTTGGTGGTATTTAACCACTTAACGACCGCCGCATGCCATTGTACGTCATTACAATGGCATGTACAGGCACAAGCACGTACATGTACGTGCTTGCCTTCCAGCGAGTGGGGGGACCACTGGGTTTTTTATTTTTCGCTAAACAATTAAAAAAACAAAAAAACAAAACAAGGACGTTTTCTTTGTTTCTGTTATACAATTTTGCAAACAAGTAAGTTTTCTTCTTCACTGATGTGCGCTGATGAGGCTGCACTGATGGGCACTGATGAGGCTGCATTGATGAGGCACTGGTGAGGCTGCATTGATGGGCACTGGTGAGGCTGTACTGATGGACACAAATATGTATCACTAATGGACACGGATATGCTGTACTGATGGGGCTGCACTGATACAGGGCACTGATGATCAGTGCCCTGATTATCAATGTAAATGTCTACTGTAATCAGCTTTTCTTTCCTCAGAGACTGACAGCACTGACGTCACTGGCTCTTTACCCTGATCAGGTATGTGCTGTGTCCGAGGAACACAGCTCACCACTGATCGCTGCTCTGCGTGCCTCCGGGGGCGTGCACAAGTGGCGCAATGTGAAGGACGTTATATGACGTCCAGTCAGGACGGTAAAGCCACCGCCCGGCCGTCATTCTGTTATAGGGTGATCAGGAAGAGGTTAAAAAAAGCACTGCACCCTGATGTTTGATCTCAGCTGTCCAGGTAGATCTATATCTCTCCAGTGTTGCCTACACCGGCATGTTTTATTTACTAGGAATAATTTGCTGCTTAACATAAAGTGTTTATATATACAAGCCACGCAAAACACTGGGCCCAGCAATATAACATACACAATAACTAAACACCAAAAACCTAAAGTCTAAAGTCATAACAGTGATGATATACTCATAACAGAATTCTATTATAGTCCAAAATAAGCCTAAGCTGGCAAACCGGCAACTCTGACAGATGCCAGAAGGACCTCTTGCCACAGGAACTGCAGTCTCAATCTTGTTTGGCAGCCATTTTGTTCATATTAATTTTACAATCCAGAATAAATAGATTGTTTTGCTACCACACTATAGAGTATTCATTAAATGCCAAGAGCACATTCTGTCTTTCCTAAAGTAGATAAAGTAGATAATGTGTTTAAAATTTGGACTTTTGCGTGAATGCAAAATACACTATTTGATGCTCATTATTATATTTCAGTGGTTTAATAAGTCGAATATATTTTTCTGAAAATAATTTCTCTTGTTTTCAGATCAGTGGGTTATGCAGATGTAAATAAATTATGTCAGAAATAAGCAACTGTACTGTGTGCAGTTTTTACAAAACTCTTTGCAATCTGGAAGTGATCTGCTGCACTGATAACTGATGGATTATTTACAATATTTTATTTATGTCTATTGAAAATGCACTAATTTTCAGCTTATAATACAGCCTAATCAAAAATACCTGCTACGTTAAAGTGGGACTAGAGTTAAACCCACAAAGACCCTTGCCGGTGCCGCAATCTTCTCACGGGCATTTCCCGAGTGCCAGCGTCGGATGACATCACTCCTACACATGCGCCTGAGTGTAGTCATCCCACAACACAGGCAGTGTGCCGGGAATGTAAACTGAGCTTCACACACACAGCTTAGTGTACACTCTTTAGGGGATTGTGAACAGGCAGGTGTATTTTTTCGCAGAAGAGTCAATGTTTTTGCCAAACTAACTGCTGGCAATGCCTCGGCAATCACACTGAAAAAATTAACATCAATGGTTTAGTTCGCTTCTAGTCTATTCACATTGATGTCAATCGAGCCCTTATGAAGGAAGCACTCTTGTACCACTGACTTTTATTGGAATAAAGTTGTATCTGGACCTTTTAGCAGTGGTGTGGAGCATTAATTTCCATTTTTGTTTAATTAAACTGCAAGCCAAGAAGACTGGGGTTGATTTACTAAAATTGGAGAGTGCAAAATCTGGTGCAGCTTGTTCAATTAAGCTTTGAAAAACAAAAAATGGACGCTGATTGGTTTCTATGAGGAGCTGCACCAGATTTTGCACCCTCCAATTTTAGTAAATTAACCCCACTGCATATATCTGGGGTGTAGAAGATGCCTGCTTGGGAAGCAGATCATTTACAGTACATTGACATCATTACTTTAAGATAGCAATACCAGTATAATAACCCTACATGTCCAGCACTATTTTTCTACTTTCCTCTCCTGCAAAAAAGACAAATAAATGCAATGCAAATTGGACCTGTGCTATTTTTTCCACAACAGTGCACCACAACATGCAGTAATGTGTGGGGTGATACTGTATCTTGTGGTGTGCTGCAACACAGGTAGATTGGAGGTGTGTTGGATCAGTGCATTGGGGTGTCATTCAAAATAAAAAGTACCGTAGAATGTGATTTGTAGTAGTGTATGTGTAGCCCCCTGGACTCCCCCTGCAAGACTTCCTGAGCCTAGGGCCTCGAGTGGCAGGACTACACTGGAAAGGTATGGTTCTTCTGCTTCCAGACTATTGAACTGAGCACATCTACATGCCTCCTAAGCCCCAGTCCTAGCTCAAAAAGCTGCAAATTACAAACTCTCCCTAGGTCACAGCCTGGGGAAAGAGAGCTCACAAGGTGCATCCCAATTATTTATGCTTTCCCCCAACATGCACTAATGGCAATAAACCTGATTGGCCAGGGTAACAAATATTTAATACCCAACATTCCTGTGGCATATTACTCTATTGCCAGTGGTACCAGTATGTCAAGACCCAGATGTGGACCTGCAACCTCTACTGTGTCTGACAGTATCTCTTCTCGCTGAGCCACCTGAAGTGCAGAACAGCTCCCTGGACATATCCTTAAATCTTGCCTTGAACCTTGCATTTGGTGAGCCTTGAACATTTTGCTCCTCCCATGAACTTCCTATTTAAGCCATACCTTTGCACTTCCTGTTTGTCAGATTATGGTGCTCTTGACGCCCAATTTCACGCTCCTGTCACTCCTACTGCTGCCATCCGTATCTTCACTACCAACCGTTACTGACCTTTGGCTTGTTCCTTGACTTTGTTTCTGCCTGCTATATCTGCTCCTGGACTTTGGCTTGCAAACCCCTTGGTGGGGCGATCCTGAGGACTTCGACATGATACTAATATACAGGAGTACTGGTGAACACCGGTTAGTATTTAGAACCCCTCCCCCCCACCTCAGGTGAGTCTGCGACATGTTGCCAGGGTGATCTGCTTGTTCATGTATTAAACTGGTCCGTGTGAGCCTCTCTACTGTTATAGCTAATGGCCTCCTCCTGTGACAGAGTGACCTATTGGCAGCAAACAACAGCAGCACTGAGCTGAGGTAGAAAACCAACAGACTAACCAGACTATAAGTAAGCTTGGGCTGTCCACTACCCGGCAAGACTAAAGGCAGGGTGGCTAAACATTATTATTATTATTATTATTCAGGATTTATATAGCGCCAACAGTTTGCGCAGCGCTTAAACATGTAAAAAAAGCACATTCTATTGCATGTTACCCCAAAACAACAATGTGAATGGGATTCTAACAATGTTGGTACACAAGTTGCTTTGGGAAAAAAATATTCTAACAATTTCTCATAATTTTTAAAGATGCTATGGACAACTCACAAATTTTTACCACATCTGAAAAATATGACTGAATTATGCTCTGTAGGTACATTTTACCAGTTTTAAGGCTTGTGCGATGTTAGATACCGCATGTGATTTGCACCGCAGTGCTGTGTAGATCACATGCGTAGTCTGTGTGATGTGAATTCAGCCATACAGATTGCATGGCTGACTTTGCATTGCATTCGCACCAAAATGGTGCAGGACCCTTTTTTTGGTCCGCACTGAAATCAGATCGCATGGGTGTTCACACCTATGCGATCTAATTCCTGCACCATTTGGCAGTTTGCACTGCAATCTGCAAACTGATTTGGGGGTGTCATTAACATTGCATTGATACTCACAGCGGTTCACAGATGTCAGTGTGAACTGCTGGCAGGTGAAATGTGATGCAGGAACCTGTACTGGAATCACTCTGGTTCCCGCATCGCATATATGTGAACCGGCACTTAAAGACTTTTTGTCCTTCTATACTCAATACCTACTGTGTATTACTTATCCTTTTTTTTCAGCATTAGTGATCTCCTGGAGCCTTTCTGTAACTACCTTCCATCTACAAGCATGTCAGCGATGACTACATGGCATTTCTTAGTGCAGATTTCCTAATAAAGGCAACATTAGAACATGCCTATGCATAAGTCCTTACCGCATGGCCTTGAGCAATTAGCACATATCTGGTTACTGGTAAATTTTAATCTTAAATTCTATACTTTACTGCAGGTCTTATATTATCCCACAGCAAACACTGCTATCAAAATCTACTCAATTTGACGACTGAAAAAATTACAATCTAATCAATTTGTGGTAATATAAATACACAATTATACACCCTTACATCTAACTCATCATGAGCAGAAGCTGTTTAACATTCCATAGTTTATTATGAATTTGGTTACCACGTTCTGAAATTGATCTACAAAGATAAATGTCAATGTGCAAAGTACTATACACCCTGCTATAAACCCCAGCAACCAATACCAATTCATCTTCCACTACCATAAAGAGAATCCATCATGAAAAAAATTAAATAAAAACTGCTGAATGTTTAAGTACATGCACGTAAATGCAGCAGCTTCTCGAGTTTTACTACTAGGGTTGATTTTGAATCTTTTCTGAAAGGCAAAACAACTGCTAACACCCCATACAAATACAAGCACACACATTCCTATTGGCCTATAATGGGCAGCCTTAATAGGCAGCCTTACTGGCAAATTGGAATGTGCAGGAAACAGGAATGGGAAAGCCAACTTTCAGAAAGTGCCTAATCTTTGTTGAAAAACCCTGAAAATCGGCTGGGACAGGAGCTGCCTAGAGGCTACTGTCGTTAGGTGCCTCTAAGAGCCTGTACTTTACACTGCAGCATTTTATTTTGCATGTCAGATTTTCTTTGACTATAGAATCCTAAATTCTGATTGGATAGTACGGGGGCTACAAGACTTTGTTTATCATAACTGCCATCCTATGTAAGTACAATTGCTTTAAAACTACAGGGATTGAGTTTATCCTACATTATTTACCAACATTTGTAGCTGTTATCCTGACTTTGGACAATTACCCATGCAATTCTGTAGGAAATAAATATTTTCTCTTATATATTGTCCATCTCTGATTGTGCCGCTATGCTTTGAAATTCTATTGTGGTGTGTTTGTTGGAGAAAGTATCGATTGTTTTTGACAAAGCATTTAAAATTGGACTCAGTTGTGATTTTCAAAAACAGCAGTTATTGTTTAGCTTTGGGATTGCATCTGTATTACTCAGTCAGATAAATATAAGCCTTTGGTTTGCCAATAAGAGCATCGGTGTGGCATTCAATTCAGTGTGCTGCTTGAAACTTTTTTTTAGCAAATCTTGTTCTTTGTCAATGCCTAAACCACAGCAGAGGTCATCCAGAGACAAAGTTATCCTTACATGTAGAGATAATTGTTTATGGCGTACAATGATCTGACAAGTGGAAAGTTTTAAGGAGGAATGAGGGGAACATTTACCAAGTGATGTAGGTTTGGAAGCAGAGTGTATAGCGCATCTGACAAATTACCAAGGTTTGGGGAACGAATGAGGAGAATATTTGCCAAGTATCAGAAGTTCGAAGGAGGAATCCATAGGATATCTGGTAAGTTACAGGGGTTAAGAGAAGCACTCCAAAGAACCCCTAACAAGTTATAGAGGTTTGGCTTAAAAATTAGGAGAACATCTAACATGTGATCAAGGTTCGTAGAAGGAATGAGAAGAACATCTAACATACAACATAAATGTAAAAGAGAAAAGGAGGGTACTAATATTTCCTAAAATTACACAGGATTTCTTTGCCACATAAGAAAAGTCTTGGCTGTACATTATTGTATACTTGTATTATTATTTATAGGAGTAAGGGCATTTTTAAAATCGACTTTTTTTTGCAAGCAAGGAGATCCAGGATGCAGTTTGTCTTTTTGTTTCACTTTATTTATTATTATGGCTGGAATTCAGGAAAGACTCCTAAGACAGCTCACTTTTCCTCCTGATACAATTCACTTATCTAGATCATTTTACTCTTTTATTATAGGAAAATATTTATTCTCCAAAGATATAAATGCTGTCAGAATATGTTTACTCCTATGCTTTTTAAGATGCAATCCTTGGATGAATCGATTTTGACCTATAATGCCGAAAAAGCCTTTTGCTGTCACTAGCTTGTCTGTGCCAATATGAAAGTATTTTGCAGCAATGTAAGTTTTAATTCTGGATATTGGTGAGGGCAAGAAATGACTGAATAGCCCTCTTCCCAGAATATGGTCCGATTGCAAAGTTGAACAAAGTGATCCTTGTTCCCAATACTCATCTACAAAGTTAAGTTGTCAAGAATCTAGCAACCTAATGCTTTGTCCTCAGACAGCCCAACTCAACCCCATATACAATAATAATCTTTAAAAAATATTTCTCTGGTAATCTCTTTAATTTCTATCCTTGGGCCATTGTTTCTACATGTGTTCTGCTGACTAGAATAATATTTTACACTCCAGATTTCCAGGATCCACCTGCATAACCTCATTTCTTACACTTCTACAATGCAGTTTTATTAGCAGATTACAGCTTTGTTGTTTGGAGGACAAACATGAAAACAGGTTTGTGAAAAAGAGGAACAAATTCACAGTAGGTGTAACAGGCAATCACCAGAGATTTTCTCAGAAGAGAATCAAACTACTCTGGAGTCGGGTAAAGTTATCTGAGCTGCAGTATATTAATAGATTTAAGAGAGAGAAGCCAACAAAGACAGAACAGTAATAACATAGGAAGGGCCAAGAAGAGCCATTAGTTTACAATACCTGACATAGCATGTACAGCTGGAGGTTACAAAATCATTAACTCCTCTGAAACTGTCCATCATCATTGACAAAAAGGAGATACATAGGCGCACAGAAGAAATTAGATAAAACCCAGAATATTTCATATTTAGTTGATGTAAGACTGTACATGTCAAGTAAACACATAGTCTGCCGAGGGCCTGTAAGCAACAAAACAAACTAGGTTCTTCTCTTTCACCTCATCATTTTGCTCCACATTTTACCAAATAGTTCCATGATGTCACCTGAAATGTTTCTGTAGGACATACTTGCAACATATTGTACCTACAAGCATTAGTGTCTATTTTGCATCTGTTCTCTGCTACGTGTCACCATAAACTGAATATAAACTTCACAGACAAAAAGCCCTTTCCATTAAAGTGTTTCAAAGAGAAACAGCCCAATGAGCGTAAGCTATAATTTATATACCACACATACAAAGTACTGTTTGATAGCAGACAGTTATGCATTATCAATGATGTGTTTCCAACTTACGTTTTCTTCAGTTCCAGACTTCTCCACAATTACAGAAGGCAACAGTAATCCTCCTGGAGAGGTTGGGTTTGAGAAAGATCCAGCTCCTCCAACCAAAGACACAACTCCATTACAATCCACTGAACTGTTCCTCTTGCCATTCTGTGTGAAGCCAGGAGTATTTGGATATGAAAGGGCACTTGTTTGACTTTGGATGCTGTGGCGTCTTCCAGCACGTGGAACCAGCAGCGATCCCCTATGGCCGTCACTGGCATTGCTCACTTCATCATCAGCAAACTCTGTCTCTGAACAAAGGTCTCTCCCACGGATATGGAAGTTAAATATGCTCCCTTGACTTATTTTTCGTTTCACTGAACTGGGCCCAAAACCAATCCCAAGAAGTGACTACAAAAACATTAAAAGATACAAAACACACAATAGTATTAGTGCAATTGAGTTTATATGGAGTGCAAAAGCCAAGAACCTGTACTTGATAGTAGATAAACAAATGTACTGTTTAATGTGAACAAATTTATGAAAGTTAAACTGTTAAACTCTACCTCTACACCCCCAAAATAAAAACAATTACAATGGATTTCTCTCTCTCTCTCTCTCTCTCTCTCTCTCTCTCTCTCTCTTTATATATATATATATATATATATATATATATATATATATATTTTTTTTTTTTTTTTTTTTTTTTTTTTTAAGGTTTACAGTTAACAAAAATGGATTCCCTAAGTAGTAAGTGTTAGCTAAATGGATAGCTTAGTAGAGAAAGACTACTTTTAGGCTCCCTTTTGTCTGATTAAAACCTGATAAGATAGGAGTCACTACTGTGATGAAAATCAGACTAGAGCTCCACCTGCTAGCTGGATAAAATACCACATAATATTAATTTCCAATATTTAATAATTAACTGAATAAAAAAATATATATATAAAAAAAAAACTAAGAAATAAAGAAATAAAATATCTACTAAATTACTATATAGCCACTTGATTTGAAATTATAATAGCATTTGTATAGTACAAATATAAACAACCAGTAAAAAGACTTAAGTAAAAATGTTCAACATAAAAAAAAAAAATATGAAAAGAAAGATCTAAATTACTTCAGGAACAATCAGGAACAATGTGGTTTTTACAGGGAAACTATTTTTTTTCTTAGGGCAGCATCTGTTTCAAGCAATATCCAGTCTCAAAGTGACTTGACAGCTGTTAAGAAGTGGGAAAGTTCTCTTTAATCTGATCTAAATTAGCTGCAACAAATAGGTGGCGAAAGGAATGACATTTGCTTTACGTGATAGACTAGCCCAATGGCTACTTCCTTCCCAGGGAACGTGAACAGGTGCATGTGGGTTATAATAATTTTTAGAGATGAGTGATTTATGGACTAAGAAGATCTTCAAAAGATTTTTACCTTATATTCCATATTTAACTTTGCTCTCATTATGAATATGTTAACTCCAGATTTTTTTATTTTTTATATTTTAAACCTTAAGAGCATTTTGTTTCCTGATACAGTCAAGGAAATCTGTTTACAATATTTACTATTGTCTACAGTCAGAGGCAAATCATTTTGCCAAGTGGGGAGGCATGCATGCTCAAGTGATGCTTAGTATTAGGCCATCGAAGGCTAGAACTCCTGGTAGGGTCAGTCAAGCTGGACAGCCTGAAAGCAATGATGGCTGTGCCTTGGGCATGGTATTACATCAAAAATATACCCTTGGACCTAACTGAATAAACATTAGATAAAGGAATGTATTTGCATATTGATATGGATCACTAAAAGTATTAGTAGTGTATAGTATGAAGTGGTATTTCAGCAGTTGGGTCCAAAGATCTTTATTTAGTCAGTTCTGATGGTTAAATAGATAGCTTAGTGGTATTTAATAAGCCCCTGAGCATGCCAATTTGAGTAGGCTTCAGACATTTCTTATCTGCATGCCTTCTCCAGGTCAGTGAAAATACTGAAGCCAATGGGCCAGCAGAATAACCAGGCAGCTAGCCTTATTAGCAAAAGGTTAAAAAAATGCATTATGAGCATAATAGAGCATATCTTCTTTGTGAAAGTACCTCTTGTAAAATCGTAAAAAGTGCATTTTGATTTTGCCAGTAGATTACATGAATTATTATTATTTTAATCAGGGTGACAACGTTGTTAACTCTGCAGTGAAATCAATGCAGCATTGTCACCCTGTTCTATTGTAGCAACCTGGACTACAGCTGTGTATTATGAGGACATACTTAACAGGCAGGCTATCAGCAATGTCACTACTAATAGCCTGCCTCTGCTTTACTAGTCAACTTCAAGCTGTGCCCATTTCCTCCCACAGGCTGTGTGACTGGCAGCGCACCACAATCAATATGCCAGCAGTACTGATGGCTAATGTAGTTTAGCAGAAGCTTGCACATCACTAGCAAATGACTTGCAAATAAAACCATTAAAAAAAAAATATATAACATACTACTCAGGCTATACATTTACAGTACATGTAACTGGAGGTAAAAATGTTAAACTTTCATTAAAAACAGCTATCCTAGGTTGTATGAGGTTACATGGTTTTTACAGCTTCACCCTGTAAAAAAATCAGTGTGGTGAGGCAACACATGAGAAGGCAGGTTGTTCAAGAACTGAACCATTATGGGATAAACTATATTCATATACATGTATTCGACCGTTGGATGTTTTTCTAACAGAAAACTACCATACACATGGCTGACTTTACGTTTTATGTACAGTACACAGTTTTCTAAATTATACTTAAGTATAATTCACAGTTTGAGATTACCATTTTCCGCATACTCTCCTCATCAGACTCTCCTCTATGTGTTCTCGCATCGTCATTATACTCATCGATTTCTGAGGATTTTTTTTTCCTTCTTCGATTTCTCCTTTCTTTGGCACTTTTGGAACTGAATGGTGACATTTCACAGGAGCTGTGAGACCCGGCATCAGGTCCTTTGCTTGCAAGTGCCTGCCCAACAAAAAAAAAACAGAGATATTATTACTCAGTACTATCAAAGACTACGAGATGCTTGTGCCCAGAGCAGTGTATTACTGTAGTCAGTGGGTCCAGCCATGAGTATCTGATACGCAGTGAACAGAAAGCCTATACAAACTGCACATGGAGTGCTTACCTGCGGTTAGGGACAGATATGTGGCCCTGGATGCATCCAAGGACCTACATCCAGCCACTTTAAGGTTTGAGCGTTTGGTTGAATGCTGATATAAGCACACTGGCAACTATGGCAATAATCACTAGAGGCATGCCTTGAATGTAACAGTTTTGGGAAACAGTTAAATTAGTGGGTTTAATTTCACTTTAAGCAAGCCAGAGGAGTCGCTTGACTGATAAAAAGAGGAATGAGGGGGTGGCATTGCCTCAGGGTTCATATAAGTTAACTATGCAATTCTTTTTTGGATGCGGTCTTGTTTGTTTAAAGGAAAAATATGAATAAGCCTATATGATGTCCTTTAAAAATGTAATTGAACCTTCTGTTGAAATCAGCTAAATGCATTTTATGTACATAGAAACAAAAGGTGTGCAAAGTCCTGGGCCTGAAAATATTACTTTTGCGCAGCAATGCCTTAATGCATGCATGTTGTGTCATGTGCTAATATGCGTTGCGTTAAGGCAGTCCATTTATTATTTTCCAGTGCGGACCATAAAGCAAACATGCTGCATTTTCCCTATGCAGAGTTCCAAAATGCAGTGCACATGAATGACATTATGAATAGTTCCTTACAGTAAGTTCATCTTCTTTATAAAGCAGCCACAGCCTTAACTGGTTGTAAACCTCAGACACGAAAAATATGAAAAAAGATCATCCAGTGGTGTCGCTATGGGGGTGCCCGGGGAGTTGACAGTTGACACCACACCAGAGGGGTTACACCATCAAGTAGGAAGGTGTGACACCATGTTTTACTATGGGGGGTTGGCTTGGTGACACAGTGTTTTAGCACGGAAGGGGGGTTGGGGTGACACCATGTTTTACTGCAAAGGGAGGGGGGTGACACCATGTTTTACTGCACCAGCTCACAGAAACCCTAGTGACACTGCTGAGCACATCCTATATATATACTATGAATGAATGAATGACTTGTATAGTGCTACCTATACGAACTGAATCGCCTCAGGGCGCTTTTCTTGCCACTATATTATACTATACTGTGTACATGTCTCTCTCTAAAGTCCTGAGTGCCATTTCTCTCTGCTGCCTGGTTCATCTGTTATCAGCGTGACTCTCCTGGTTCCGGCAGCTTTTCTCAACACCAAGACTTAAATAAACACAGGGGATATACAGACAGCAGCTTTGTCAGTGCTAGATCTATACAAGGGGCGATTGCTCCCAATGTTATAGATCCACCAAAGATGGTAACTTTTTTCCAACAATGCAAGGGATATTACTCTTGTCATAAGCGTAATGTATGTCTCCACAACGTAAAACGGACACTTTTTTATCCACCTCCACTCTACGTAACTACAAGATGAAACACTTTACAACTTGTGCCACTAGATATATAGTATACTTTCTTACTTGTCCTTGTAAAAAAAAATACGTAGGACGCACTATTAGGACCTTCTTGGTGAGGGTCATTGAACACTTGGCCAGCATAAGGAAGGGCCGCATTAATCACAGTGTGCCTCATCACTACTTGAAACACCATAACAAAAACCCTATGGCCATCCAATTTCAAATAGACAAATTTGTCCCACACTGGAGGGGTGACTCCTGCCTACGTGGAATATCCCGTCTTCAGGCCTACTGCATACATGAATGAAAGTATTATTCGGTATGAATATCGATTGGGACATAAATTGTTTTATTAATCAAGCTTAATCTAGTTGTTTTTGTGTCTGATCTGCTATAATGATTATACATATTTTTAAATACATAACAATTAATTTTATCGTTATATGTACTAGATTTCATATATAATATCATGGTACTTATATATACTAAATTATACATCATTGTATTTTTTTAAATTTCAGTTTTGATTAAGTCAGTGGCCCCATTGATGGTAATATGTTTGTCTATTCCATAGTCACCCCGCTTTTTTCCACCCCGAGACCTGAATGGGCCTCCAGGTGGCAATTTGGAGAGCAATTTACCCGATGACATCATGACGTTGTTGCGTCATGATGGTAGTGATGCCTGTGTGACTTAGGGGAGGTCACATGCCGAGCCATGTGACAGACCCATTCAGCTCATGCTTGGGTGCGGTCACATGGCGAGTCATGGGAGAGCCTCAGAATTTGCGCCAATGGCCTATTGCTTCCAGTTTTTGGTGCAGTGGGCCTACCCAGGCCCCCTATCCCTATGTGTGGAATTGTATCTTTTGGTATCCCATAATCAGGCGTGGAACTCACGCCGGAGGCCATCCCCTCCGGCTTCAATACCGAGGATGGAGCCACATTCCCTAATGCCATATGTTTGATTGGGCTTGCTTTACTTGTTCCCCACATTGCTTTTAACTTTTTATCTTGTGATCACAATTTCTTTGTACTCATCTATTGCCAATGTTTGTACTTTTTAAGAATAAATCCTCTTTGGTTGACCTGCACCACATGGAGCTTTTCTATTCTTTACTTATTCTCATTCCGGCTTGAGTGAGCATACTCACTCACCTACTATCGGCCTTCAGACGGCTCCTTAATTGGGTTATAGTCCCATTGGGTTTGGAGAATTATTTGAGTCCTGGGCCTTTGGCTAAATGCATCCTGCTGACAATTGGACCTACCGTGTTTGGAGCGACCACCTTCCAGGTTCCAGTCGTACTTGAGTTGGTGCAACTCTCAACCTCCAGGCTTTCAGCCAATACAAGCTTGATTGACCCACTGCCGCTGGCAAGTGGGTCCACCTTGTCTGGTAAGAGTATTCATCTATATGTTTTCAATAGAAGATTTTCCTGTTTTAACAGCTTCACAGCCAGCTTCAATTCACTCTGCTGCATCATTATTATCCCTATAGAAGATTTTTAAAGTCAGCTATTGGATGGACACACTTCTTAGGAAGTTCACTAAATTGGCGTTTATTTTTCCTTTCACTTTTTTTGGACTTTATCTTATCTGATTTGCTTTTGTTGTACACGTGATTATTGTACTTGTATACCACATATTGATATTTTATTCAAATATTACTTTTACATGTTCCATATTCCAATATTTCCATTCCACCACTGTTATATTGTTTTATGGTTATATTCAGCGATACACTTTGTTTTTTACATTTAGCTGGGACTTTGTTTGTTTTAGTGTTAGCAGCTTCACATTTATTGGTTTACCACAGTAATTTCCCCAATTTTTTCCACATCTAGTACTATATATTGACTTTATGTATTAACCTCTTGCTCCTTCTTCAGTTGCTCCATGGCTTGCTGGAACTCCTTCTCTTTCGCTTCAGCCTCAGCAATGCTGGCTTGGTTCTGCTCTTCATAGGCCATGGCAACAACAGCAAGGATCAAGTTAACAAGATAAAAAGAACCCAAAAATATTACGAACACAAAAAAGATCATATATGTCTTCCCTGCAGCTCGAAGAGTCTGAAAAGATAGAAGTACAGCAAACAAAATGTTACCACCATTGTTAAAGTGTTTAATATGCTATTCCCTTTAATATAAACCCTTTTAAAGCCACGTGCATGTAATTCTCTTTGGTTATTAGAAGGAATTTATAGCAGCCATAGAAAGTCTTTGTGTAGATGAATTAAGGGAAATTATCTTGTCAACATCTGTAGCATTATTAGCTGCATCATATCTCTTTCAGTGGACTAAGGCTGGCCATACACAGTTTGAATATCGGCCAGTTCAGCAGGAGCTGGCCAAGATTCAAACTGTTGGGCAGGCCGAATGTATTAAGTCAATCAATCAACTTGGGAACAACCAGACTGCTGAATTTGCTTAGCTGCTAGCGATAATCACTGTGGTCTCCTGGAGAATTCAGCTTCTCCTCCCAGGAGAGATTCCTACATCAACACTGTCTGTGTTGATTGGGGAATCAAGAACATTTCTTTCCTGCAACCACGGAAATTGTGTCCATGTATGGCCAGCCTTAAGCAGTATTGTAAAGTAAACACCTTTCCTCTCTTTTTTAAGTGTGATAAAAGGCATGGTGGCAGTTCCCAGCCCTGTCTATTCAAAGATTGCAAGATGAGTTCTCAACAAGTTGATAAATCTCTATGGACAATAATGAGCTCCTTAGACACTGGAAATAAGTGTTAGCCCCTTCTAGGGCTCTAGGCTTAAATGGCCCCATTCTGTCCTGAGCTGTCAGGTAGAATCAAGGCATTCTTGGGTCATTTATAAACAATCTTTAGAATAGTCAAGATATTAAAACATACCAGTTGGTATAAGTTCTCCCAATAGTCTTGTGTCATAAGTCGGAACAGAGAAAGGAAAGCCCATCCAAAAGTATCAAAACTAGTGTAGCCATAATTGGGATTTCTACCAACTTTCAGGCATACAAAACCTTCTGGACATTTCCTGTTGGAAGAAAAGAGGGCAAAGCAAATCAAAAGACTTTTTCAAAATGTAGGGCTTTATATCTTTCTTAGTTCTAAATGCAGAAAGAGGAAATATTGTGGCCAACCCACAACATATTGTCAGGGCTATTGCTCTATGGTGCCACTAGAACTGATGCAGGATAGGAAGGAGAAGCCAAAGCAAAGTTTGAGTATGTTGGAAAAAGCTAGTTATAATTCCTCTGCTACCCCTATAGAATGTCAGGCTCGAAATTGAACAAATAAATTAATTAATACTATATTCTGAATTAATTTAACAAATTCCACTAAAAACATAATATACATTTTTACCCTACATACATTTTAGAAAAAATCTGTGTCAAAGCAACAAAGGTCTCCCAAGGTAATGTGTTCTGCAATGCGTCCTTAAGGAAATCACTTCACCTGGATAGCGTGCAGTGTTATCAAGTATTTTATAAAGGCCAAATGTATTTAAAAGTTTGACTCTGTCTTGATTGCAGCTTTAAAGACATTTATTTTATGCATTTAGCAAAGGCGGCACTTTGTGATATATTTAAAGCTAGGTATTTATTTATGACTCCCAGTGGTTCACCTATTCAAACCTGTTAGATTTAACTTAAAATAGTGACAAAATCAGTCTAGCCAGCAGTGATTTATTAAGGTCCATCAAGGTTCGGGCACTACACAGAGGGTACAATTGACAGGGAATAATGGCTAAAAAAATAAAATGAAACATAACTATAGAAAAATATGTGCAAAGTAGAACAACCCAAGCAATTTCTCACATAATGTTCTGCTGTACGGCAACTCAGATTGTTAGGCTGGTACGGCAATTGTGTTCTTGCAAGACAATGTCATCACAGTGTACCGATGATAATGTTGACCATTTGGAAACTGTGATACAAGTGGCCAGCAGTTTCCAAAAATATTCAAAGTCTCCCAGATACTGTTCAGCTACCCAAAAGGAAAAGAAGCTGCAACCATAGTGTCTGTGGCAATTGTACATTCGATTTTTCCATTTTCTTGTAGGGAGGTTCTCCTTTCAAAAACTTTTCTGCATTGGCCACCTTTGTGTTTGTCCACAGTTGTCAACCTTCCTGTTTCCTTGTTACCAGATATTGGAGTTTGTTATTGAATATGTTACTGATTTGACACAATAGTCACCTTAACAATCCAAACCTGTTATTTGAGCATAAAAATAATTTTTCTTAAATTCATACTACCTTGAATTTTATTATTATTATGGGCTAATTTGATGTGATTGTAAAGTATATTAAGTGCTTCATGCATTGGCACTATATAAATAACCTGTAATTTATGGGTCTATAAAGTTCCACACTCCCTACAGATAGTTTGGTAACTAGCATAGCTACACTCCCTTAGTAGTCAGCCCAAACACTGTTTTAAAATGCTGAGTATATGACTTTCTAATGCAATACAACCTAAGGTCACCTATGTACTGTACAACATCAACACACTGATAGAAGGCCTGAATTAAAGCTGAAGTTCACCCCAGAAATCTTCAGTGAATATCCAAATACTATATGTACTGTATATTGATAAGTGCATGCCACCATATTTGACTTCCATCCACACTCTAGTTGTCCAGCAATCACCATTGGAGACTGGGCGCTAATACCAGTGCCACCATACAACTTGCGTTGCTCAACCCATCTCATGCTATCTACATCCTGTTAAAGAACTATTGTACATTGAATGGAGCTTGTTCTAAAAACACAGTGAAACAGTTGTCTGAAATATGTATATGTAAACTAGTGTATTACCAAACAGAATTAATTAAATACAGTCCATTGCCTTAAGGCGAATGCTAAGACTATTGAGACCAGAATTTATAACTGATTATCACAACATTTTATAAAAATCTGTTATCATATAGAAACTGCGAAAAACAAAGTCCTCTGAAATTATTACAAACTTTCAAAGAAGAAACAAATTCAGAACGACACAATAATATGAAGGTGCTCCAGTTAAAACTGACTGTGTTGTTGCTGAGAGCCACCACTGTGCTTCTCCGCCCTCTGTGAACAATGTGCACTCACCAGATCAAAAGGCCTCAGAAAGTTGGAGATCAAGTAGCACTAGTAGCACTAGTGTTTAAAACATCATGGCAGGGCATCTTCTTCAAAGCACCATCGGTAATGTCTGCGCTATGCACCAAATGAAAACCTCCAGGATGCCCAACAATCACATGCACAGAAGTGATGTGCTATGATCATATCCTCCATGTTTTGCCACTTTTGACTGCTACATCCCATGAATGCAAAGCCTGAGTGGAAACTGACAGAATGCACTTCCTCTCTCTGCCCTGATGCTGTCAAAGACGAAGATATCATGAAAAGTGCTAAGCTACAACATGGGCTGTATTGTGTCCCTGGTAATAGCCATCAGTTTCCATTGCTGGATAACTGTAGAGCACACAGAAGCCAAACATGCTACTAACCATTTATCAAGGTATATGTGTTATATGGCTGTTTAAAGTTAATTGAAGATTTCTAGGATAACCTTTCACTTCAAAGGAAATAGCAAATCTTGAGTAGGGTTGCTGGTTGTTCCCTTCTGCGAGCTTACAAATTTAGTTTTCCTTTAAACTTGTATGGATAATTTATAGTATTGAATGTTTTTTTACACAAAAATAATATACCTATTTAGTTTATGCAAAGCATATGGAGCTGTTCATATCTTCTACGAAGTAAAATGGCCAACATATCAGTGCGTTCCAAACCTGGCTGCAGGGGGTCTGGACCAGTCTTTATTTGTCTGGTTGACAAGGAAAGCCTTTATCTGGTAATTACTACGTGTCCTATGCAGTTTCCAAGTTAAGGGTCTTTCTTGATAACTGGAACGTCTGAAGACTAGCAGTGGGCTGGAAGGACTGTTTGTTCTACTTTTAATTTGGCTTCATTAAATGATTTGATATCTGGCACCTGTATGGTCATTTTCTGCCAAAATTTATACCTCATAATCAACCAAAGAAACCCAAAAAAGCTCTATTGGGACTGAGCAGAGACAAAGGGGTAAAGCCTTCAACACAAAATATTGAGTTGATGGAAGCAGGATGTGTATAATGCATTAAAGATACCTCCGAATGATGATTTGGTATATTGTTCCATTGCTTTGTCAATACTGCTTTGTTAAAATGAGAAGGATAACTTGAGCGATATTATAAGTTCATACTGATAATTAAAAATTCACTTTGCTCACAATATGATTTGTAATTTGGCAATTGAACAAACTATTATATGTATTGAACACAGTGTATAAAAACAACTTATTTCAAATACTTGAGAAATTTACCCAGCATCACTGTTGTTTCCACAAAGTAAAGCATCTTTTGATCCACTCTTTGTGAAGATATTTCCTTAAAAATTTAAAGAAAAGGAGGTTTAGTTAAATTGCAAAACAGCATATTAATACACTTAATGGATAATCTCAATATAGTTATATTCCCTATTCATGTAATTATCCATTTGAATAGCCATTTAAAAAAATATATTTGCATTATTGGTGAGTACTAGTGGGGGGGGGGGGGGGGGGGCTGAATCATCCAATGAGTTCTCTGATCTTGAGACTTCAGTGATAAGACTTTCCTGTTGGCACAGATTAGAGCCAAAGTAGCAATTCACCCCTTCTGACACTTTTTGTATCAGCCTTTTGTGTGTCCTGCTATTCTCCAAAAAACCCAGGAACACAATTAACCACTTTCCAACTGGAGCAAGGTTAAATTAGCCGTAAAGTCATTTTTTTGAACCTGTACCTACAGGTAAGCCTATAATAAGGCTTACCTGTAGGCACAGTGAATATCTCCTAAATGTGCAGTGCTTATGAGATATTCACACTGGAGGAAAGTCGGTGATGTCACCGGGACATGCGCTCTGAAGGTATGCCGCACCTTCAGAGCTTTATGCTGCAGCTGAGGGTTTCCGTGGGAGTGATGTCATCGCGGTCCCAGCCATTCATACAGCCAGAGCCCTTTGAACTGGGAAGGAAAACCGGGGGGTAAATGGAAGCCCTGGAGCGCTGGAGGGCTTCATTCTAAGGTAAGTATGATAATGTGTTACCTTTACCTGCCTATATGTAAGGGTGCCATTCATTCTGAATGGGCTGCTGTGTCACAAGGAAACTGCAATAATGTAAAACTAGCCTAAAAGGAAGTCACATCACAGCAGAAAACAAAAAGGAAATTTGGGGATTTGGAGGAGGTTGAGAGCACTAGAAGGTACTTTTTTGCATTAAAATAGTTGTGAACATACAATGTTATAGACACTTTCTAATAGTTAAAACTATGCAGGCACCATAACTGCTTTTGCTTAATTTCAGAAATGATCTGTCTTACCTTTTTTATAAGGTTAAAAGGGTCTGTCAGGTGGCCATGCATCTCTTCTTGCAGAGAGTGGGGGCGGGATTACAGGACACAGTGTGCCTGTATTCCATAGACTATTTATCCTTAGGCAAGATTCAGGCTGTGTTTGAGCAGGGGCGTGTTCAAGTGGCAGGCCATGATTGGGAGGAGGTGAGTGCCTGAAGCAGGCTGTGATTTGTCAGTGGTTGAACAAACTACCCGATATAGATAGGCTGGGCCAGCTAAAGGATGCAAACAGACCACACTAACACAGATCAGCTTCTGTGCTTTGTGTGGTCAGTTTAGAACAAATAAGAAAGATGACTGGCAGGGTCAGCCAGGTATTTCAGATGTAAGAAGTACATGAAAATGACAGATACTATGATTTATAAAATACAAATATGTGAACATACACATAGAAAAAAAAACACATTAAGGGTGACATACACTTTAAGATATACTGTATAATTGAGAAGAACTTGCTTTTAGACGAGAGTTTAGTATCACTTTAAAAAATATGAATATAGTGGTAAACATAATATATTCTAGCCAAGTCATAGCCCTACGGCAGTAGTCTAGTGCAACAGCTCAATATGGCCATTAACATCCCATTCTAGAGGAAAACTGGACTGTATCAATGTCTGAATGAGAATATCTAATGAGATTATTTTTTCTTTTCATTTTTTTTGTGTTTTGAAAGGGAAAAGAAAAGCACAGTTCTTTTAAGACAATTGATAAATAAGAATGTTGATCATGCAACATGACTATTTGCCTTTTGGCACGTGCTCGCTGATTATTGGAGGAGGCCTTAGTAGGCCATGTAACCTTAGATTCTACTAATGACCAGTCTGGGTGAGCGTTTGACCCGTGATGATGTGGAAGTGATGTTCTCTAGAGAACATAAATACTTTAATCCCTCGCTGCAAGGCAGCAAAGCAGAAGAACTAGCGCACGGAGCCACTGAGTCTCCTCCCCTGCACGTGTTTAGTAAGCCAGGTAATCTCCTGTCACCCAGACACTGGCCTCAGTGTTGCTTCCTCTAGCGTCACAGTCATATTTGCTTAGCAATGTCAATATCTGTACATGAATAGGATATACACTATAGATTTATCTTAGAGATACACAGGAGCACTTAGCTGGTTCATCTTCCGAGTCATAAAAAGTCCATAAAATACAATCACAGTTTCACAAACTTGAACATAGCATTGACTGTTTTTGTGTTTTTACACAAAAAATCCATTACAGTAGAACCTTACATTATACACCATGGAGATCTTATGAATCAAGAAGTTACCCTGATTGTTTTATACATCTCAGGAGCCTGATATGTCACTGTCACCAGTTCAGTGCTACATTTCCCAGTTTCCACACAATTTCTCCTGTTTTTACCACTTATGGCCTCAACATAGTTATTTTTATATATATATGAAATAGGAAATGTGTGTGTGTGTGTGTATATATATATATATATATATATATATATATATATATATATATATATATACACACACACACACACACACACACATTTCCTTTTGTAAAAGCATATGTAAATAATGAAGACATAATAAAATAAGTCAATTCAAAAAGATATAGATATCACTAGAAATCTGTCGATACACTATACAACATTATTGTGCAATGTCTGTGCAATCTCCTTTACAATTACCAAAATTAGGTAATTTGAGGACAAGCCTAAATATTCCATTCAATTAGTATCACATTGGAATGCCCTTCCACTACACAGTTGATCGTAAGGGATTGTACAAAGAGATTGTATAGTGTCTATGTCATCACAGAAACACAAATACAAACACGAACATATGAAAAAAACTGATTGTTAGATTACATGATGTATAATCATCTGTTTTTAATGTGTGCATTCATTTTGAAATATACTTATCGAGCCAGAAAAATTTGCACACATGTTATGCGGCAAGACAGCAACAGCAGCAGAACCTGCTCATATGGTACACACAGTTAAGGCCTCATGCACACTGGATGTTTTGCCGACTCTCCTAGACTCCTTTCCTCCTGGCAGCAGAGTTTGGCAGAAAGAACTCTTGATGCTTATAAACTTGTGTAATGCCTTTAGGCAAGTTTAGGCATGTCAAGAATTTGGGTGGTAAATCATTTCAGTGGGCAGAATAATATATTATTCTGGCCACTGAAATGAATTAATGCGCATGCACTTAATACAGATAGCACTTAGGTGCATTTAGATGCATCAAGCATTTTTTTCTGCCAAAAGTCTGCTCCTGGACACATTGGCTATTGGTATGACATCACAACACACTGTGCTATGCAAATATGCAGCATGTCCTTTTTTTTTTTTTTTTTTTAGTACATTCCACTGAACTCATAAGACTAAAGCCTAGTACACACTGGTAATTTTATTTTTTTCCGTTCAACCCAGCAGGGCTGAACAAAAAAGACCTGACAGCTTCAGAGGAGACACTGTACTAACCATGCAATGTTAGTATAGCGATCTCTCCTGCTGTGCTGTTGTGTTTTGACAAGGGAATAGCCCACCTGCCATAACACACCAGTCAGCGATCGGGAGCCAATCAGCAGACTTTTTTCAGTCATGCCCCATTGACAGAAGCTGGCCAACTGATCGGCTTCTGTCAGACCGGCTGCAGCACACACGGGCCGAATACGATGCCACCCGACATTCGCCAGGTGTATGCTAAGCTTAATGGCATATTGCCTTTTCTGTGCAGCACAGTCCAACAAATATGGTGTGAAAAGACTCTAAACACAGCAAGAATACCTTAATTATCTTCTCCCATAAAATTGACTATACATGCCTTCCCCTTAAGTGTTCTTCTCCCCAGCATCCAATGGGTTACTGCAGTGTTTTGGTCCTCTAGGGTGTTACTATGTTGACAGGATCACCGGCTATCAGTGTGTAACATGGGCCAGAACTTTATCATCACTGCATAGGAATTTTCTGACAGAGGCAGGCAGGTCAGCAGTCAGCAAGGGGAAGATAATGGAAGCTCGGTCTATTTCGGCTGTGCTTCATTCTCTATTTAGGCATAGATCACAGTGTACAGAATCTGTTTTTCTTCCAGCCTACTGATCAACTACAGTGCTGCTGTATCTGAGGGAAGCAATACACGTAGGTGAAGTCCATGAATAGATGTCAAATGTCAAGTAGAGTACACGCTCTACACATATTGAACTAAGGCATCATGTTCAAAACGCTCAATGTATCAAGAGTTAAACATAATCACGTTTCACTAATACGAAGATGTACGTATACATAATATATATATATATATATATATATATATATATATATATATATATATATATACACACATATATATATATATATATATATATATATATATATATACACACATATATATATATATATATATATACATATATATATATATATATATATATATATATATATATATATATATATATATATATATATATATATACGTTCTAGACTATTTCACCTAAATGTCAGCACATCAGATTTATTTTCTGCAGCTCTACAGTGTAATATGCGCATGCATTTCCCATCATGCCTCTGGGAATCACACACTTTTTTTTGTAACTGACTTTTAGCTCATTTTAGCTATATAACAGGCATTATTCAGAAATACAGTACTGTGCAAAAGTTTTGGGCAGGTGTGAAAGAATGCTGTAAACTAAGAATGCTTTCACAAATAGAAGTGATAATAGTTTATTTTTATAAATTAACATAATGGAGAGTAAATAAACAGAAGAGATATCCAAATGAAATCAATGTTTGGTCTGACCACCCCTTGCCTTCAAAACAGCATCAATTCTTCCAGGACTACACTTGCACACAAATTTTTGAAGGAACTCGGCAAGTAGGTTGTTTCCAAACATCTTGGAGAACTAACCAAAGATCTTTTATGGGTGTAGGCTGCATCAAATCCTTCTGTCTCTTCATGTAATCCCAGATAGACTCGATGTTGAGATCAGGGCTCTGTGGGAGGCCAAACTCTCACTTCCAAGACTCCTTGTTCTCCTCTACACTGAAGAAATTTCTTAATGGCATTGAGGTTGATTTACTAAAGGGAAATATACTGTACACTGCAAGTGCACTTGCTCCAGAGCTTAGTACACATGGTAAAGCTTCACTTTTCAAAGAATACTCAATCACATGCAGGGAAAATAAAAAAACTGCATTTTGCTTGCACATGATTGGATGATAGAAATTATCAGAGCTTCCCCTCATTTAGGCCTCATGCACACTGGACGTTATAATAATGTTATAAAAACGGCAGTAGCTTTTCACTGAATTTTTCAATATTTTTGCCATACAGTTTTTAGCATTCTTCTTTTTTTTGTGGTTTTCAGTTGTTTTTAGTGGTTTTCAGTGTTTTTTAGCATTAGTGTTTTTAAACACTTATCTTAGCCTTTTTGATGCTAGTTTTTACAGCTGAAAAATTTCTCTCAGAACCCACTAGTTTTGGGTTTTTTTACAGTCAAAAAATGCCGAAGCCAAAAACAGTTGATAACAGCCTATGTGTGCATGGACACATAGGATAACATGCTGGAGAGTTTATTGAATGTAGACAAAAATGTCTGAAGCCAAAAACAACTGCTGTAAAAATGTCCAAAAACGTCCAGTGTGCATAAGGCCTTAAAAGCTTCCTCTCAGATTTAGAGCAACTGCACTTGCAGTGCACAGTATATTTGCCTTTAGTAAATCAACCTCATTGGCTGTACTTTTGGGGTCATTGTCCTGCTGCAGAATACGTTTGGGGCCAATCACTCGCCTCCCTGATGGTATGGTATGATGAATAAGTATTTGCCTGTAGTATTTTTAAGTGTGGCTAAGAATTTAAAGATGAAACTGTCATGACAGAAACAAAGAGGCTTTGCAGCAAGGTTGGTTAAACATTAAAGCAGAGTTCCACCCAAAAGTAGAACTTCTGCTTTAAGGCCTCCTCCCCGTCTCCTATTTGTGAAACTGAGAATTTGGGGAGGAGGAGGGGAGCAGGTAACCGATTTTGAAAGGTACCTGCTCCTTTTATAGTCATAGTTTCATAGTTAGTAAGGTTGAATAAAGACACCAGTCCATCCAGTTCAACCTGAGTGAGTGTCTACAATTCCCTGTACATTTTACACTCACTCCTGCTTGGGTTCCGGTCACCTTAGGTGTTCAGAAGCAAAAGTTCTCCTTCCCAAAGTCTTCTGGGACACATAACTGGTCCTAGAACAATTTGAGACCAGTCACAGAGCACAGTGCCGATCGCGTTTGCGCACTGGGCACCCAGTTGTGAAGCCGCAAGCTGTCACAGCTAGGCGCCCATATTAGAGATGCTGGTGCCACTCACTCATCCATGTCTTTAATGTAAGATGGTCAAATAGGGGTTGATTTACTAAAACTAGAGAGTGCAAACTCTGGTGCAGATGTGCATGGTAGCCAATAAGCTTTGAACTTCGGCTTGTTCAACTAAGCGTTGACAAAGAAAAACATTGAAGCTGATTGGCTACCATGCACAGCTGCACAAGATTTTGCATTCTCCAGTTATAGTAAACCAACCCCACAGTGACTAAAACCTTTTAGGAGATGCAATACTTTTTAACAATTTCATGTGTTTTATTGTATAAATAAAGCTGTATGTACTTTTATATTGTTTGTAGTGACATTTAATACACCCCCCACTCCAATATCCATTTCTGGACATTTGGAGGTTTGCTATATTTTTCCTATTTATTTTACACACATGGAGGGACGGTGTTCAATTTTAAAGACATAGTCCTCGCACCCACATTTTTAAAATAAATTAATTTTAGTTGATAAGGAAAGCCTTTTATGGCTCTGTGACTCTTTAGTGCACCTTCTGCTATGAGCACACACATTGTAGCAAAGGGTGGTGCAGAAGCTCAAACTCAGCCATCCTAGGACAGGACATCCCTCAACACCATCAGCAGAGGGTAAGCTGCCAGGTGTTTTTTTTTCTTTTGGATGGGGGGTGAGGGGGTTAACATATACGAAATGTTAGGTTAGGTAGATTTAATAAAGTGTTAGATATAGAATAAGTCTTCAAAGTCCAAGAAGAATTCCAGATATGGTTATTATGTATACAAAAAAGACCAATGTAACTATGGACATGCAATACCTGGCCGATACCCTGGAAAGCTGGAAATCACGGAAATAGATACCACTACTCCAGTAATCTTCATTTGCTTCCGGCTCCCACACCAAGCAGCTGCCCTGCTACATTGTGACTACAGGAGGTTGGCAACTTGACACAGGTGCCATTCTCTAAATGAATGGAAATCATTCTCTAATGGGACTGGGTGGAGAGCATAACATCACCATGCCACCTTTCTACCTCATCCAAACAGAGACGCGTTGTATTTATTCTGAAATTGCCAAGCTCTCTCTGACTGGCACCTGTGTGTGTTCATAATGCAGCACGACAGAAACTCAACACAGGATCTGAAAGCCAGTGGAGATCAATGTAGTAGCAGTGTCTACTTCAGTGATTTCCAGCTTCCAGGGATATCGGCCAGGTATGGTATATGCATAGTTACATTGGTCCAATGTAGCAATACTGTGCCCCAATGACCTTTTACCTTGTCCTCCTGACCCCAGCCTTATATACTAATGGCCTCTGTACACTGCCCTATATGCTACTGACCTCAATACACTGCCCTACCTACTATTGAACTCTGTATGCTTACCTACATCCCACTGAATGCTGTACATTGCCCTACATCCTACTGATCTCTGTACACTGCCCTACCTACTACTGAGTCCTGGACGCTGCCCTACATACTACTTACATTGGTCAGAAATCAGCGCAGATAGCCAGGCTGGAAACTAGTCAAAGAAAATCAGCCTGTAGTACCAGATGTTCTGCTTTCATGATGAACTTCAGTATCAGACTTGTGGGGGCAACCAAATACTCCCCAGGAATGAAACAAATTGTAAATGAAAGTGAATGCCGAGTTTCTCACTGAAGTTAACTTTTAAGGTAGGCTAAGTTTATATTTTTACAGTGACAATCGTTTTAGTAGATTTTTCTAGGTTTTCTTCATGCCATCTTTACTTTTTGAAGGGGGCTTAATAGTTAATTTAAAAAAAAGGGGGGGGGCTGCACCCTGTGATCTTTAATCTCTTTAATGTTGTCGAGGTAGATCTACATCTCTCATAGCTTGCCTGCCCCTTTATTAATTTACATTTGTTTTGCTTAACAGATACACAGGTAGTAAAAAAGAGAAAAACACAAAATAAAAGATTGAATAATACTGCAAGTCTGGCCATACTGAATATGAAAATTGTTTTCAAAACCTATCATCGGCATACAAGGATGGATTTAAAAGCCCTTACATTTCAATCTAGTTATTAGACAGCAAAAAAAAAATGTGTCCCTGTCAAAAAAGGAACAGGTTTAATTTTCCAAGAAAATAATTGATTGAAAGAACTGATCTATAGAGACCATTCAGTGGACTATTACACCTTATCCTTGAAGGCAGATGGTAACATGTTCAGCTATAAAAGCCACCATCAGCGCTCACAATTTATAGCACTGTGTAAGAAACGATTAGGGATAAGCCTTATCTTTATTTTGCAATTCCCGCTGAAGCTGTGTTTAAGCACTTTGCAAATGTGCTGTTGGTGTTCTATACAACCAATGCTGACCTTTGTACATATTAATGGTGATTCAATTTGGGATGTCTTCTGTATTTAGAAGTGGTTTGACAAATCTATTTTAGTTTGTTTCACCAATTTTTGAAGTGGAATTCCAGATTACACTATGCATCAGGACTAAAAGTGTTCAGATGGGCACATTTATTTTTACACTGTTTATAAAGATTATTACCTATAGAGACCAAAACCAGACTATATTTAGAGCACCATGAACATGACATGTACCTGCACTAACATAAACCATGTTAAGCTAAACTAAATATAGTACTAACTATTGTGCAGAGTATTGCATCATGCACTAGAAGCTTCTTGGATACAGCAAACGGCTTTACTTTTATGGAGGATGTTAGATTATGTCTTACAGCATTAGAAACAGGAAGAGAACACAAACAAGTGCATAGAACATAATAAGGATGGTACTTCCTCTGATTACCTTACCATAGATAACACACTATTATACTACAGTGCCATCTGCTGGATAGATAGGTATAATGCATATATACAGTCACAGTATGTAAGCAGATTGTTGTTATTCTTCCAACACTAACTTCAATCTGCTTTCATGAACTCTAAGTAGTTCTCATCAAATTTGTTATTTTTTAAATATAGTTACATAGTAGGTGAGGTTTTAACTTGTAACGAACAAGTTTGAAAAATAGGCCGGTATTAAAGTGGTTAAAGGTGCCACTCCATGATGTCTTCAGTTTCCTTTTTGACTGCTTTGACTCTTTTGTGGATAGCTTTAGCTTTCGCTGCTCAGCTTTCCAGATAGAACAGTCCTTTTTAAAGTGACCGGTCCTTTTACAGCAAAAATAGGCTCTACTTTCTTTGTTGTGCTTTGTGCCTTTGTACATCTTAAGAGCTTTGTCATGGTGTGCATTTTCTTTCCTTCTGTCATATTCATCAATGAATTTGCCATTGACATACTCTAGTGTTAGTTCCTGTTCAAGTCTGGTTTCTAAAGCATTAATAAGAGCAGTATATGTCTCTGGAAGGCTGCAGAGGAGCAGGGCTACAAAATGGTTATCTTTGATGCCCTCTCCGATGGGGGTGTAGCTTCTCTATGATCTCTAGCATAGCATTCACGTGGTCACAAATGTGGTCGCCTCCTTCAAATTTCATCTTGTATAACTTTTGTAGAAAAAACAGTTTGCTGTTTAGACTTGAATGCTCATGCAGCTTTTGTAATGTAGTCCACATACCTTTGGCTGTTTTCTCTGTTCTTATGTGGATAAGCTGGTCATCTTCCACTAGTAAGCTTATAATTGCTTTTGCGTGCCTATCCTTCCTGTCCCATTCCTCCTTTTTCCATTTGTGGGTCTGTCTGTATTCAGCACTAGCCAAAAGTCATCCTTGTTCAGAAACACTTCTAGTTTAAACTTCCATAGCTGGTAATTGCCATTGTTCAGCTTTGTAATTGCAAACTTCACATCTAAACTGCTTGCCATCTATCAGTAGCTTGCATAAGTACTCACTGCATCACTGTAGAGTTCTTTCTAGGGCCTGGATGCCTGCCGGGTGCTCTGCTGGGTATGCTGGAGTATCCTCTCGAATGACTGGGTGCCTGGGCCCATAACCTATTGTGCGGAGTATTGCATCATGTGCTGGAAGCTTCTTGGATACAGCAAACATCTTTACTTGTATGGAGGATGTTAGATTATGTCTTACAGCATAAGAAACAGGAAGAGAACACAAATATAACACAAAAAGGATGGTACTTCCTCTGATTACCTTACTGTAGATAACACACTATTATACTACAGTAACGCCTGCTGGATAGATAGGTATAATGCATATACACTGTCACAGTATGTAAGCAGATTGCTGTTATTCTTTCAACACTAACTTCAATCTGCTTTCATGAACTCTAAGTAGTTCTCATCAAATTTGTTATTTTTTAAATATAGTTACATAGTAGGTGAGGTTGAAAAAAGACACAAGTCCATCAAGTCCAACCTATGTGTGTGATTATATGTCAGTATTACATTTTATATCCCTGTATGTTGCAGTCGTTCAGGTGGTTATCTAATAGTTTCTTGAAACTATCAATGCCCCCCGCTGAGACCACCGCCTGTGGAAGGGAATTCCACATCCTTGCCGCTCTTACAGTAAAGAACCCTCTACGTAGTTTAAGGTTAAACCTCTTTTCTTCTAATTTTAATGAGTGGTCACAAGTCTTGTTAAACTCCCTTTTGCAAAAAAGTTTTATCCTTATTGTGGGGTCACCAGTATGGTATTTGTATATTGAAATCCTATCCCCTCTCAAGCGTCTATTCTCCAGAGAGAATAAGTTCAATGCTTGCAACCTTTCCTCATAACTAATATCCTCCAGACCCTTTATTAGCTTTGTACTCCATTTCCTGTACATCCTTCCTGCGGACTGGTGCCCAGAACTGGACAGCATACTCCAGGTGCGGCTGGACCAGAGTCTTGTAGAGCGGGAGAATTATTGTTTTATCTCTGGAGTTGATCCTCTTTTTAATGCATGCCAATATTCTGTTTGCTCTGTTAGCAGCAGCTTGGCATTGCATGCCATTACTGAGCCTATCATCTACTAGGACCCCAAGGTCCTTTTCCATCCTAGATTCCCCCAGAGGTTCTCCCCCCAGTGTATAAATTGCATTCAAATTTTTGCCACCCAAATGCATTATTTTACATGTTTCTACATTGAACCTCATTTGTCATGTAGTTGCCAACCCCATTAATTTGTTCAGATCTTTTTGCAAGGTTTCCACATCCTGCGGAGAAGTTATTGCCCTGCTTAGCTTAGTATTGTCCACAAATACAGAGATTGAACTGTTTACCCCATCCTCCAAGTCATTTATGAACAAATATAACAAAGATTGACAAATTGAGTACATAAAAGGATTTTGGCACAATATTCAAATAGCAATAAAGCTAAACATATTGATTTAAGAACAGGATGAGTACATAACAATGTAAAAATGTAACGAGTAGTGCAACGAATAAATCAATAAAGTATTGCATCAAAAGCACTAGAAAATTCCATCGGAAGGAAAAAAGTAAGTAGTACCACACAGTATTAAAATAAAGGTAGAAAACTAAATATAGGAGTAGATTGAGAGAAGAGGGTTGAAAAAAGGGGGGGAAGGGAATGGGGGGGGGGGGATTACAGGTGGCAATGCAATCCCAAATGAATAGAAAGTACCGTATTTTTCGGACTATAAGGCGCACGTAAAAGCCTAAATTTTCTCCCAAATACGTGCGCCTTATAATCCGGTGCGCCTTATATATGACCTGTTGACATCGCTGGAGTGCTTTGTTAACAGTATCTGTCAGATGGGCGCGCATGGAGTCACAGATCAAGTCTCTTGACGTTAACCTTCGGACTATAAGGCGCACGTAAAAGCCTAAATTTTCTCACAAAATCGACCGTGCGCCTTATAGTCCGATGCGCCTTATATATATGGAAATATCCATTTTATCAGCCGGTCGTTGCTAGTGCGCCTTATAATCCGGTGCGCCTTATAGTCCGATGCGCCTTATATATGGAAATATCCATTTTATCAGCCGGTCGTTGCTAGTGCGCCTTATAATCCGGTGCGCCTTATAGTCCGAAAAATACGGTATAGTCAAGGCAAATAGAGTAAAATTACCAAGGCAATAATAGTGTGTCATCAAAGTCTAGAGGTAAAAAATGCTTAACCCAAGGAAGCCAGAGTTTCTCAAGTTGACTGATTTGATCTTTTTCGATTGCTTCCATTTTAGCATGAATAAGAGCTTTATTAGTTCTGTGTATGGTTTAAGCTAGAATTAAATATTGAGTTTTCCATGCCTTAGCAATGGTTTGTAGCTCTACGAAGTTCTAAGTTGATAATTTGTGTATTGGTACACCCCACTTCTCATCTGGCCCCCAAGAAACTTGCATTGCACTGTGCAGTGTAAAAAAAAAAAAAAAAACAAGAATCTGTTTGTAAAGACTTGGTGGCTCAACATAAGAATATTTTAGTTAATATCGATTAGTATGCACAAAACGCAAACAATATTGGCACACTAAAGGTGTGGTTGTACAGAAAAAAAATGCTAATAGGAAAATAAAAGAGATCCAAGCTGACAGAATTAATGATATAGGCCTGTGAATACACAAGGGGAGATGAAGTCTATATGCTGGAAGGGAGTGTATAGATCATAGTATGGTGTAAAAGAGGTCTGTTCATAGTACTAAAAACATAAGTTCATGGAGGCTGACATGTAGGTCCTGGTGCTGGGTGGCTGCAGGCTCTAGAACGAGCTAGAAGGGAAGAGGAAAGAGAAGTGCCATCTAAGTAAAGCAAGACACATTTTAATGGACAATAAAATACAGCAGCTTACAACATAAGATATGTAATCGCATTTATAATCAAAGAAGGATCATCTTCCCCAGAGGAGGGATACAAAGGGATGGATATGCAGTCTGTGTAGTCTGTGATCCTGGCCGCGTTGGTGGCTTCCAGCATTTCCTGGAGATATGGGTGCACTGGGAGAGAGCTGATTACATCACATCCGGGTCCAGAGCTGAGCAGGCCCCAGGCATGTTCAGACCATGCGTGCTCCTTCAGGCATTAGGTGGAGGAATCTTAGAGTAGGTTTATATAGAGAGGAAGGGAGCTAAGGCTAGTGAGAGTGACATACCATTCATCTCTATACAAACCCACTCTAATATGGCTCCACCTAATGCCTGAAGAATGCTCGCACTGCCTGCTCACCTCTGGACCTGGATGTGATGTCAATGGCACTCTCCCAATGCACCCATGTCTCCAGGAAATGCTGGAAGGAACTAGCGTGGCCAGGTCAACAGACTGCACAGACTGCCTATCCATCCCTTTGCACCCAGTCCTCCTCTGGAGTGGATGATCCCTATTTTCATCCCTATATTTGTCTTTTATTGCCCATTAAAATTTGCCCTGCTGCATTTGGATGGCACTGCTCTTTCCTCTTCCCTAGTTTAGTACGCAGAAACTGCATTGTGCTCAGTAGGGGAGCTCAGCATGTGCTATCTACATACAGCTTTACTTTAAAGCCCAGTTGAAGTATCACATCAAGTCCCGTACTGAAGAAGTTGAATAATGAAGCACGTCAATCAGATGTGACAACACGTGCCTGCGCACCTGTAAGTGCTGCTCTTTGCAATTTTTAAAGGAGATTTGCTTGTTTTTTTCTCTATGTGAATACACCTTATGAAATAAAGAGCAGGGATGAAGAGGAGGTGAGGAGTTGGAGCCTGTTCCATTGACCTGTCCATAACTCATGTGAAAGATCTGGTGGAACGGGAAAATCCTGGATGCCCTGCTCTTTAAATTAATTTTGTGAAAAACATTTTCATGACCCACTTAAAGTGGTTGTTACCTTTCTTCCCTCCATTTTATAAGGCATAACACACTCTAAGCCCTTGTACACACGGTCGGAGAATCCATCGGAATGTGTCCTATCGGACCGTGTCGTCGGATAATCCGACTGTGTGTGTTATGCATCGGACTGATTCCGTCGAAATATCCGTCGGACCCAATTTTCCAACATGTTGGAAATATTTCCCGACCAACTGGGCCGATCGGACATACTCCGATCATGTGTAGAGAATTTTGATCGGACCAAGTGCCACGCATGCTCAGATCAAATTCCTACATCAAAGCTATTGGCTACTAGCCTGAATGTAGTCCCATCATAACGAAATTACGTCATCACGTTCTGAAAGATCGGATTTTTTCTCCAACTTTGTCCGACTGTGTGTATGCAACAGTTTCGGACAAGATACGACGGGCAAAATCTGACGGATTTGGTTGTGGAAATCTCTGACCGTGTGTACAGGGGCTAAGTGTTCTATTAAAATAAAGCATGTAAAAACCCTTTTTTAGATATATTCAGGCTGGTCACATGACTCACGGCTGGTCTCCTACTCACGTAACCGGCCTGAATGTATCTGAAAAGGGGTATTTACATGCTTTGTCTCAAAAAAAGTGTGTTATGCCTGATAAAATAGAGCGGCTGCCAGTGACAATTTTCTAAATTTTCTTTTCTACTAAGTACGGTGGGGGGGCAGAGACAGACACACAAGAGCTGACGGGGGGGGGGGGTTGAGGGGGGAGAGAGCAGAGCTACGGATTATGGAGGCACATAAACTGACCAAAGTAATCAGAGCTCAGCAGCTATGAATATTGTGGTCAGCAGAGGGGGACATAGGAACTGACAGGATCAGCCAGGTTTTTTTACAGCTTAGAGAGCGGCAGGTTAGAAAGCACAAGCACTGTGCCGTTTAACCTGCTATAAAGGAACAGGAGCTCTCGCTTTTTTTTTTTAGGGTTACAAATAGGGTTGCACCGATATTAGTATCGGTATTGGTGCCGATACCGAGTATTTGCACAAATATCGGTACTCGTGCAAATGCACCGATACCTGAAACCGATACTTTCAGGCTCGGTTCTTTGAGCTGTCAGTGGGTCTCCCCAGTGTTAAAGAAGTCTGGTAATTGGAGCAGTTAAAAAAAAAAAGCAGCCGGCAATGTTTAATAACAACATTGCTCAGCCCTGAAACACTAAAATAAAAAAGAAACATTGCTTCTTTTTGTATATTTCTGTTTCTTCATCTGCAGATCAAAGGGGTGAACATGTTCCTCTGTTTAACCCCTTAATAACCCTTAATTTACTTTAATCCGACTTAATTAACTCCAAATTCTCCTCCATTTAATTATTATTTTCCTGATTTTTATCTTTTGTTCACATCTATTTCATAAACGATAAACAATTAAAAGTTTTTTTGGTTTGCTTTGTTAGTGAATATCTTTATACATATTTATTAACATATATTTACACATTTCACATTGAAAAAGTGCTAAATGTAAAAAAAAAAAAAAACATTTATTTCATTTGTAAATAACTTTTCAATGCTGTGTACCATTGCTGACAGCTGAAGTTAAAACAAAACAGTTGTGGTAGGTATAGGTAATTGGTATCGGCGAGTACTAAAAAAAAAGTATCGGTACATGTACTCATTGTAAAAAAAAATGGTATTGGTGCATCCCTAGTTACAAACACTTTCATTTTAAAGGGGTTATTATTATCTGGTAAGCCATTTACCTATCCAGGAAATACAGAGCACAGAAGTGGAAATAGTGTTGGATTATTTTAGATTTTGGATTATTTTAGAAAAAGAAACGGTTTTAATTTTATTTTGTAAACAATATATCACTGACACTATTTAATTACTCTGGGTTTGTCATATTTTGGATGTATATTTGCACTATATTTTTGTCTAGTTCTGTTTTATATATATATTATGTCACATGTGCTGTTTTTTACCGTTTTATTAATAAAATAATCTGACTAGCAAATGTTGTATCAGTAGACAGCTTGTATTTATCAAATAGGGCTGCCGAGATTATTCATTAAACTTTAAAATGTCAGTGTAAATGGCTAGAATTAATGCATTGATTAGTTTGCAGTAAGCATGTACTTATCCAGACTGTAAAAGTGACTTTGGTAGCCATGTGCTAGAACTGCTTTCTATATAAATGACACTGTGCTGCAGTCTGGAGCCCCTAGGAGTAAATAGCTGTGTGCTTCCCCTAATGAATTCCCGCACAGAAGCTCCAATTCCGCCTGCTCTAGCTGCAGACAATCTGTCATGCAAGACTGATCAGGCAAACCACTCAGCTGCTAACACAAAGCAGAGTGCTCTCTTCAGAGACCTACGTGCTGTCACTCCTATCAAAGAGAGTGAAGAGACAAAACACCAAGACACAAAAGCGGGCTTTAGAAACTATTTACTAAGCAAAGGCTGAAAATGTACTTAAGTTCCTCTCCAATTCATTTGTGCTTAAATATACATATGTATGAAGTCTAACACAGTAAGGCTATAATAGGATTCAGCACTATCCCTATGCAATATATATTCAGTGGCGGGACAAACTCTTCTTTCGGTCCGCTCTATAAACACTCCGCTGGGCAATGTACAATGTATAGTAAGCTGTAGCAACCAGAATGAATTTGTGAATGATCTGACTTCAATAAACTAAGTCTAAATTGTGGGCTTCTTTGCATGTCTTCAATGCTTTTTGCATTGCTTTTTTATAAAAAAAAAAAATGTATATTATACCTTAAGTTACTATTATAAGAACAGAAGTTTGCTGCTGCCCACTGACTCTTTGTCCAACAATAGCCTTGTTATAGGAAAGATCGGTTTTTGCCCCCCCCCCCCCCCCCATACTAGTATTACCTGAAACGATTGATAGTAAATTTCAATTCCATTTCCTTAGCAACCAATCAGATTTCATTTTAGGATACTTTCGCATGAGTCCAATCAGAAGGGGATTTACCAATCTAGTCACACTATCCAGTCCAGGTGACCAGATCCTTGCTGAGCTGGAGCAGGATGGGACTGATGCCAAAAAGGTGACATCCATGCCCATTCAGTTTTTTTTTTTTTCAGGATTTTACTACTGGGACTTTCTGGATCCATGTTGGGTAGCCAGATAAAAGCAAACTGGTGTAATTTTGCATCAAACTAGCTCTTATCAATCGCATTAGGTCCATAAACTTGGAGACGTTTTATACTTTTTTTCTGGACCTTGTCCAACCATATGTTTACTTCTGCCTGCTCATAGGCAAAAATGCAGCCTCTGATCTGATTATAGTATTCGTGTGAAAGGGTCCTTAGTGTAGAGAAATAAGTGAAAGATGATTACTAATGCATTAAAAGAAAAAATGTTTTTTTTTTTTTTTTTTTTTTAGATTCATACTTACCTAGGCATATGCAGCATCAAACCGATGCTGCAGCTGTCCCCTGGCGTCTCTGCACTGAGAACAAGCCACCAAACATCGCTGATGGCTCCGTTCTCACTCATCCCCAAGAGGAGAGCTGCTGACTGTCAGTCAGCATCTCTCCTGCTCTGTTCCTCCACGCCCATTGGAGCACCGAGCAGTGGAAGGGCGGGGATCGGCCATCTCAACTTCATAGCGGCTCGCTGAGATGCTCAGACTGCCATCAGTCAAGGTAGCTGGCAGATGCAGACTGATTGCTGTGACATCAGCGGAGAGTGGACTTCAGACCACTCTTCTCTGAAAATGGGTCACAGGAGTGCAAAACTAATTGCACTCCTGTGACCCATGGGAGAAGCCCAGTCTAAAAAGCTCAGGCTGGACTTCTCCTTTAATAAATTGATTATTGCTTTATAGGCTTTTAAAGGTTACTGTATTCTGGATGTAAGACCTACAGTGGGGCAAAAAAGTATTTAGTCAGCCACCAATTGTCAGCCACCAAATCTTAAAAAGATGAGAGAGGCCTGTAAGATATACCTCAGCTATGAGAGACAAAACGTGGAAACAAATCCAGACAATCACATTGTCTGAATTTTTGAAGAATTTATTTGAAAATTATGGTGGAAAATAAGTATTTTGTCAATATAAAAAGTTAATCTCAGTACTTATATATATCATTTGTTGGCAATGACAGAGGTCAAATGTTTTCTGTACATCTTCACAAGGTTGTCACACCCTGTTGCTGGTATGTTGGTCCATTCCTCCATGCAGATCTCCTCTAGAGCAGTGATGTTTTGGGGTGTCGCTGGGCAACACAGACTTTCAACTCCCTCCAAAGGTTTTCTATGGGGTTGAGATCTGGAGACTGGCTAGGCCAATCCAGGACCTTGAAATGTTTTTTACGAAGCCACTCCTTCATTGCCCGGGCGATTTTTGGGTTCACTGTCATGCTGAAAGACCCAGCCACGTTTCATCTTCAATGCCCTTGCTGATGGGAGGAGGTTTGCACTCAAAATCTCATGATACATGGCCCCATTCATTCTTTCATGAACATGGATCAGTAGTCCTGTTCCCTTTGCAGAGAAACAGCTCCAAAGCATGATGTTTCCACCCCCATGCTTCACAGAAGGTATGGTGTTCTTTGGTTGCAACACAGCATTCTCTCTCCTCCAAACATGACAAGTTGTGTTACTACCAAACAGTTCTACTTTGGTTTCATCTGGCCATATGACATTCTCACAGTCCTCTTCTGGATCATCCAAATGCTCTCTAGCAAACCTCAGACGGGCCCAGACATGTACTGGCTTAAGCAGGGGGGACACGTCTGGCACTGCAGGATCTGAGTCCCTGGTGGCGTAGTGTGTTACTGATGGTAGCCTTTGTTACGTTGGTCCCAGCTCTCTGCAGGTCATTCACTAGGTCCTCTCATGTGGTTCTGGGATTTTTGCTCACCGTTCTTGTGATAATTTTGACCCCACGGGGTGAGATCTTGCGTGGAGCCCAAGATTGAGGGAGATTATCAGTGGTCTTGTATGTCTTCTATTTTCTAATTATTGCTCCCACGGTTGATTTTCACAGCAAGCTGCTTGCCTATTGCAGATTCAGTCTTCCCAGCCTGGTGCAGGTCTACAATTTTGTTTCTGGTGTCCTTCGACAGCTCTTTGGTCTTCACCATAGTGAAGTTTGGAGTGTGACTGTTTAAGGTCGTGGATAGGTGTCTTTTATACTGATAACAAGTTCAAACAGGTGCCATTAATACAGGTAATGAGTGGAGGACAGAGGAGCCTCTTAAAGAAGATGCAGGTCTGTGAGAGACAGAAATCTTGCTTCTTTGTAGGTGATCAAATACTTATTTTCCACCATAGTTTTTAAATAAATTCTTTCAAAAATTAGACAATGTGATTGTCTGGATTTGTTTCCACATTTTGTCTCTCATAGTTGAGGTATACCTATGATGACAATTACAGGCCTCTCTCATATTTTTAAGTAGGAGAACTTGCACAATTGGTGGCTGACTAAATACTTTTTTGCCCCACTGTAGTTGGCAGTAGATTATCTTCAAGACTGAGATCTTCAGATAACATTGTGAGGTTCCAGGGATGCACTCGTTAGTGCACTAGTGAGTGCACCCAAGCTATGTTCTTCACTCTGTAATTTCTATGAGAGGGATGTCCAAACCTTGGCCCCCATCTCTCTGTAGAAAAAAAACAGCTTTCGCCCCAGGGTCTCGCAACTTTTATATAAATTCTTAAGAAGTTTACTAAAGGTCTGGTGCTCAACTTTAAAGGCAATAAAAGAACTCAATACTGCTTGAGGCATTCTGCTACTGATCAACAGATTGTCTCTCTTATGGGGTGAGTGTAGTCCCAGGTTCTGCATTCCTCCCAAATGGGAAACGTCACCATGAACTAAGGTGGTTGACCTTTGTTCCCTCTCTCTGCTCTAAAGTTGATCCTTCCTCTTCAGTTGCCGTCACTGAGGGGTTGTTTTACTAAAACTGGAGTGTGCAAAATCTGGTGCTGCTGTACATGGTAGACAATCAGCTTCTAACTTCAGCTTGTTCAATTAAGCTTTGACAAAAAAAAATACATGAAACCGGCTGGTTTCTATGCACAGCTGCACCAGATTTTATACTCTCCAGGTTTAGTAAATCAACCCCTTAGTGACTAAGCAACAGGTGCTCTTTCTCCTGACTGTAGGATCTTTGTTACCACTTTATGAAAGGGAGGTAAACCGCTGGAAGACCCTGTTACACCTTTTTATACTCACATCCCAATTTTTTGTATTGCTTTACTATGCCTAAATACATTGTGCAAAATAACAGATCAAGTATTAATTAGAAAACAATGAAATAGCTTAAAATACCAGACAAGATCATGTTAGAGAGAAAAATATGACATTCAAAATGTCTAGCTGTCTGCAACTTCAGTCCTTTCTGACTTAGAATAAACATGCAGATCATGAAAGTCATAATAAGGCCAGAGCTTCTGATTTGCACATTTGTTCCAGGTAGTTGTATACAAAATTACTGAATGGAATTACCATGACAGCCAGGGAACAAGCCATTTCAGAGCAAGTGGTCAGCAATGGGAACCTCCATACTCCTTTGGTATGGGGTAATTTTAAGAAGTGAATTTGACCAGAAGCCTTTAAGTTCTTATGTCACAAGACAGCTGTAGAAATGTGGAGATTATTATTTGAATGTTGATGTAATTCAACAGAGATTGTACCTGAAATAGTAATCACAGCATGCTTATGAACGGTAGCACTGATAGGATTACACATACAATATCTAATGTAACACCTCCCTAAACAATAGCGATCTCATCTGGATATCTTGCCCTCTATTATTATCTGTTGGTATTTTCTGCTGAATCATACTTTTTGTCTTCCTGCAGCATGTAAGTGAGATGGAAGTATAGATCACAGTAAGCCCTTGTACACACGGTCGGAGATTCCGACGGAATGTGACCGATCGGACCGTATTGTCGGATAATCCGACTGTGTGTGGTCTCCATCGGACTGTTTCCGTCTGAATATCCAACGGACCAAGTTTTCCAACTTGTCTATAAATTTTCCGACAACATGCTCCGATCGGACATACTCCGATCATGTTTAGCCTACTCCGACTGACAAAGTGCCACGCATGCTCAGATCAAATTCCTAGACCAAAGCTATTGGCTACTAGCCTGAACATAGTGCCGTCGTAATGAAATAATGTCATCAGGTTAAGTACAATCGGATTTTCCGACAACTTTGTCTGACCGTGTGTATGCAACAGTTTTGGACAAAATCCGTCGGACATAATCCAACGGATTTGGTTGTCAGAATGTCCGACCGTGTGTACAAGGGCTAAGAGTATTGAGAAAGCAAACTTTCCTTAAACCTATAATTGCCAGTGATTTTATTTCAGCTTATATCTAGGTTTGTAATATAGGACAGAACGCAGAAACAAAGTTGTGATCTGTCACAAAATGTACTATCAAACAGAATTCTAGACATTGCACAGATTTCAGCATATAATGCAATAAAGAAAGCTTTGCATCGCAAAAAAAAAAGTGCTTTGGACTTGATGCAGCTTATCAAGGAGACACGGCAGCATTATTCCACCAAAATTTACTTTGGAGGTTGCCACTTTCAGCTTTTATCCTCTGTGTCCAGGCCCAAATCTATGCTGAAAGCAAACAACTCTATGCAGCTTTGTACAGTAGCAGATTTAAACGAAATCACTTATAAATAGACTTACTGCTAAGTACATGAACCGTGGCAAAACATAAAGCCAGGAAGAATCATATTACTGTTCCTACGAGAATGCATATTTGAGGTGTTTTGCATAAAACAACAAGTAACTAAAATACTACAACGCAGTGTTTGATCACCAGCAAGACAAAAATAAACACAAAATGCACCGCTGCATTTGCTTATATAAGAAGCGTCAGTAACAAGGGACCTGTTCGTCTAGACAATACTTTGAATTGCGGTACACAATAACTAAAACAAATAAAATTAAATGTTTGCTAAATGTGTCTCCTAAGCTATGTATGTTCAATTTTCTGACAGCAAATATACTGTGACGTCTAAGTCTATAATATCTGGAGGAAAGGAATTTGTGTAGTGTTGTGCTTAAAGACACACAAACACATATTCATCATCTTGATTAGTCTTCTCTACTTTAAAAAAAACTAAAGGTGTGTGTGAAAAGTACAATAACTGGAAAAGTTATTTTGGCCCATATCAACCAATCACACTTCAAGCGTCAATTTAGGAATATAGAAAATAAAAAAAGGTCTCAGATTGGTTGCATCTGGCCACAATACAAGCTAGGCTACACAGGAGAATATAATCTATTGATATGGAGACCTTGCCTCATTAGACTAAAAGCAGTGATGTCAGACCTTGGCACCCCAGATGTTTTGGAACTACATTTGCCATAATGCTCAATGCTCATGCACCCTGCAATGTAGTTGAGCATCATGGGAAATGTAGTTCCAAAACATCTGGGGTGCCAAGGTTCACCATCACCTGACTAGAGCAACACTGGAGATTTTCAGTAGTTCAAAAATGCTACTTAAATGCTAGAAAGACGCAAATGCAGAGCTGGATCATCCACAAGGAGCGTAGGTCCCAAGGGATGTTCATGGTATCCAGCAACAAGTTTACTGCCCCTGCAGGGAATTGCTCAGTTTGTCAAAGGAGAACAAACGTATCACTTCACAACAGAGGATACACTTGTAGGTAGATGGTGTCTGATGGGCTAGGTCTGCCTGTTGCTTCAGAAGGCTCATGTAGGCAAATGATGGGGAAGACCATGCCAATACAGAAAATGCAAATTGAAGAATAGCAAAGCTGCTGCAATGCCTACGGACCCATTCTTTCCTAATTAGTCTCTTGACAGATGTTACAAATGACTCCCTACGAAGTGGGCTACACAAATGGCATGTAGCAGCATGCAGTAGGTATCGGTCTTGGTTTAATTGTGTTAAAGAGATGTGCTAAAAATGTTGCCCCCCAATCCTATCAAATTAATAAAATTACACTGTACTGTATAAAGCTGCCAATTCATGTAAAAATCTGATTGTACAATCTCTGCACATTCTTGTTTAGATTTGTCAAAACTAGGTAACTCGAGGGGATACCTAAACAATATGCACAGTTATGCATGCCCTTGAATCACATAGTCGATGGCAGTGCCATAGCTTCATCATTGGAGCCAGTAGGTTCACAACACTTGGTTACTTAATGCTGAAATCCAGGAATTTAGCAAAATCTACCATTACAGTGCCCCCTACCCCTTCACTGCAAGGGTCAAATGCTCATTTAGCCTAGGGGTGCAGGGATAAAGTGTAATACATACCCTAATCCTGGCTCCAGCAGGCTCTAACCAATGTGCAATCTCGCCTCCTCATGTGCAGTGTAAGGTTAAAGGCAGAATAAAACAGTGCTGTAGTGAGATATAGTGTTAGATAATACTCCTTATTCCTGTACCCCCAGACTAAAAGAGCTTTTAACCCTTGCAATGTGGGGGGGGGGCACTGCGAAGGTGGAGTTTGTCCAATTCCCAGAGTTCTGCTTTAATAACCTTCCTCTCCCAGGTTTATATCTACAGTAAAATCTTGGTTTGAGAGTAACTTGGTTTGAGAGCGTTTTGCAAGACAAGCAAAATTTTGACAAGTAGCGTCATGTCACAACTGAGTATAAAAGAGAAGAGAGGTGTCTCTAAGTGTAGCAATATGGTTACATTTAATGAAGGTAGAACATTTAGCAACTCACATGGTTGATGATTAAAACAGACACATCTAAGTATGCAGGCATCCGGGGTAAAGCTGTCCACATAGACCTTCCTCCTCACTGCCATCGAAGTTGTCCCTCCCACGCTGCTCTCCATGATTGGTTCAAGCCTCGCTTTCAGATTGCTCTACTGCAAAGTAGTCTTCCTGGTCATGATTACAGACTGACAGTGGTGAGAACCGGTGGTGCGGGGGATGGTCTATGTGGACAGCTTTACCCCGGATGCCTGCATACTTAGATGTGCCTCTTTTAATCATCAGCCATGTAAGTTGCTCCTGCTGGATTTTGCTTCTAATCCCCTTGTGGAGGCTTCCATTTGTGGATGGAAATTTTATGGTTACACGATCTATCACATTGCTATAATTTTTTTTATATGGACTATAAGCTGAAGGACTTATGGATAAATGGTTGTGGAATGAATCGTCTGAGTTTTCATTATTTCTTATGGGGAAATTTGCTTTGATATACAACTGCTTTGGATTACAAGCATGTTTCTGCTTGCAATCCAATGTTTTACTGTACTCTGAACATTATCTTGCTTTCCTTACAGTGTAAATAACCTTACAATAGAAGTTCCTTACAATGGAAGTTCCAATCACCTAACAATGTTGTAAAAATATGTGTGACTTAATTATATAAGCAAAGTTGCCTTCTTGTTTCTGCTGCCTCTATGCAAATGCCTACTGTGCCAAAAAAGGAAAACCCATCTCTGGTTGTCGATAGATGTAAAGCAGATTGTACAATCAGACTGTAATGTGCACTTTCATAAAACAATCACCAATTCTAAATTCACTTTAAACAAAATACCTTAGCATTTGGTGTACACTGTCAAAACACATGACTTTCAAAACTTTCCAAAACATCCATTATCAATTAATGGCATTATAACTTTAACCAAGAAGTTCAAAAAACAACATTGTGTAAAAGAATACAAAAACAAGAACTTACCTTCATCGTGAATAAAGTCCTCATAAGATTCCCATGTCAAGTTACTCCAGTACAGGCTGTCACCCTTGCTTTGGTTGTAAGATGTGAAATCTCGAACACATTTTTGTTTCAAATGGCCCATAAAGAGTTGTAGCCCTATCAGGGCAAAAACGCTCAAACAGAAAACTGTTAAGATCATAACATCTGCCAGCTTCCTAACTGACTGGATAAGGGCCCCAACAATGGTTTTCAGTCCTATCGAAAATAAGATGAATAGTTAAAAACATAGTACATAAGTAATAAGTCCAGTTTAGTTTACTACATGGTAGCTTCTGATGCCATGGGTATGAAAATATACCTACTGCTACCATGAAAGGTGCAAAGCTAGAAGACCATTATGTGTATGGTATATGAACTTATGTTTCTGCATAAGGCTTCATTATATCTTTGTATTCCTCATTAAACAGTGAGTGAATGATTTATTTTATGATTTCCAATATTTTAAATGATCAATGTAGGCCATGCTAATTATGCAAAACATTTTATAAGTGCTTTAGACTAATGTTGCTTAAAACAACAGAAATATTTAGTAATTCATCATGCTTCATTAAAAAAAAAAACGTAATTTTTAGAAAATATTTTGCATAGTTTGCAATGGCATAGCTCTTTTTTTTTTCTCAACTTCTAAAGCTGGAAAATAGCTTCTATACTCTGAACAAGACACTGGAATAAATGTTGTTTTAACCCTGCATTAAAGAGCAACTCATCAAATTGTCCTTTTAGTTTTAGATGGGGTTATGCAGGATATGATCCCTTGACGGGTCTTTTTTGTTGTCTGTCCCACAGTCCCCAGTAGGACTGGGGCTCTACTTGCAGCTGAACTCCCCGATTTCCCCTTTTGGAGAGCATTCTCTATATAGTTTTACAGAAAAGTGCTAGGGGCTAGCAGCAGCACAATGCCACTAATCTTTACATTCTTCTTCTGTGTACAGCATAATTGTTGGCAGTATGAGGACCTCAGAAAGGGTTGTAATTCAACATTATATTAGTATTATAGTATCTTGCAAGCAAGAACCTTAGATAATTTCTTTAATCTTACCATTTATTGGTGATTTGTGAATTACTATTACAATATTTATCTAATTACATTTAGTAATTACTATTTCGTCTGCTCTATGTTCTAAATGTATGATTTTAAGTATTGTAAGTATTTATTTTAGTTTATTTTGGGTAAAGATGACACATTTTCACAGTTCAAACAACCCCTTCTAAAGTAAATCTTCATCCTCAGAATAAACTTCACGCCAACCACCCCTCTTCCACTCCTCTACTTGAATAGAGCTGACTTTTTTTTGTGTTTTTTTTTTGTAAGGGTCTTTCCCTTTTAATATAAGCAAAGATGGTTTTGTTTAGCTGGTGCAAAATTTACACCCTTTACACCTAAACTACAGAGTTGGCTTTTCATCTCTAAGTATAGATGGCGAATAACCTTTTGTTGGTGGTCACCTCATTTGCCAGACAACAAGAAGTTAATCTCAAGCTACTAAGTAATTGTGTAGTTTAGGTTTTAGTAATCCATGGTCTAAAAACTGAGCAATGTGGCATTCAGCACCATTTTGTTTTTGTTGTATAACCAAGACCACATATCAAAAATTCCTGGTATTATTACAAATATCATTGTAAGTATTTACAGAATAAATAGACCAATTTACACAGGTCACTGGTGTGGCAAACACTCAATTAGGGCCGAGGCACTTCTTTATTGACAGCTTATTTGCTCTGTATATTACTGTATAGGTGGGACTATTTATTTCTCTCAATTTCAGGGACATTTTTAAAGCTCAAAAATGATCAGAAAAAAATGAAAACATACTGAGGTTGATTTACTAAAACTGAAGAGTGCAAAATCTCATGTAGCTCTACATATAAACCAATCAGCTTCCATATTTTATTGTCATAGCTTAACTGAATAAGCTGAAGTTAGAAGATGATTGGCTAACATGCACTGCTGCAGAAGATTTTACACTCTCCAGTTTTAGTAAATCAACCCCACTCTGCTGAAATCCAATTCATACAAACACACATGGGCAGTAAGGCTGTTGCTTTTTTTTGGTGAGGTAACATCGGAGCATTGTCCATGTGAAAATATCATACTATGCTGACATATGGAAGTTTATGTTGGATTTTATTTGCTTTGCTGCCCAGTGGCTACCAAATTTGAGCTGCCTTGCCCTTACAGCTTGAAAAACTTTCTCATTTGCCAACTCCTGACACCTATGCTTAGATGACAGAATCACTCTGCCCCATCTGTATCTAAAATTGAACCCCGGCTAAAACGTTTTTTTTAAGCACAGAACAAAGTGGGGAAGCTCTATAACATTGTTATTGCTGTCTGTGACCCTCCTGGAACACTTCCTCCTTACTTCCTGTCTTGAACAAGAAGGAAATGGTTACTTAGTTTACATTGGAGCAGGTGTTTAATGGGGAAAGAAACAACATTAATGTACAAAGAATTTTTGTTTTTTGTTTTGGATAGCGTCGAGAGAGAATAACAAAAGCTTTGTTTTTAGTTCTACTTTAAAAGTGATCTCCAAGTTTTAGTTAAATAGTTTGTTTGGACAAAGCTGTTACCTTCAATACTGGATGTTTCCGCTGTGTGCTGTATAAGCTGTATTCCGGAATGAAATTAAGTGTTACGCAACCAGTCACAGGAAGCTTTGTATATGATTCAACACAAAGCTTCCTCTGGTTGGCTGAGGGAGAGGATGATGTCACAATCTCCAACTCAGCTATTCAGAGGAAGCTTTAAATTCATTCATTGAATACAAAGCTCCCTGTGAATGGCTGAGTAGTACTCATCCCGACTTGGTTTTGTTCTGTTTCCCATCCTGCTGTCAGCCCTGTATATATATATTTTTTTTTTCCAACTTTATTTTTATTAAACTTTTGCAGGGATTACAATAGGGTAGCATTACAGCATCATAACATGGATACAGCATTTCCCAATACAATACACAGCCCTGTATGTTGTATGTAGCTGAGGCTACATACAGTTTATACAGAGCACACATGTAGTAGTGAAGGCCCGGCTTGGTCCAAACCAACTATTTAAATTCCAGTAAAACATGAAGATCAGCTTCATATATATGAGAGATTCTAACCCTTCCCCATTCTAGTAGTATAAACATTTTGGCTTGAGATATACTTTAGAATAAACTGCAAAATGTTAAGTCAAAGCAGATAAGTCAGTTCCTCAGACCTCATCCTAAGGCTGGCCATAAACTCATCAAAATTGGACCAGTTCAGCAAGGACTGGCCAAATTTTCGATCAGTGTGTGGCTGTCCCTGCTGGACAGAAGTTGGTTGTTAGATCGACTTCTGTCAAACAGACAAGTTAGAAAACTTTTATAATTCAGAGTCTACAGCCAATTGGCTGCAGCTGCTGATTGGTGTATTCTGACAGCTCTGGGTTCCACTGTCAGAATACAATCTCCCAGCGGAGGCATTCCTCTATTACCCTTATGTGGATGGAGGTATCTCTGGCTAGTTTTAGTTTAGGAGTGTTTCTGGGGAAGGCGGTTAGGTATTCTGTAAGCTTCTTTGGAATAATGCTTTAGTCCTATGTGCACATGCTTGAGTGGAGTGTGATGTATTTAATGGGCTTTACCTTTTCTTTTGTTCTAGTTGTATGCTTACTCCATGGGGAATATTAGAGTAGAAGTAAACGCACCAATACAATGTTAATGTGTGTAGAGAAAACAACCAAAGACAATATAAACTGCTGTACTTAGAAAAGGGAGGGAAGCTGCGGACACATAGGGAGTGTGAAGTGTTAAACGCTGATGTGTCTGACAGAGTTGAGCACAGTGAGGCTAACATTTATCTCCCTCCAGCACAATAGTCATTTAAACCTAATAATTACTGCCTTGGATAAGCTGCCAAATTAGAACATGATATATGGAATAAACAAGATTTATTGCATAGCTTGTTTCTTTACATGAGCTATAATATAATCTCCTTGTAGGGGATTTTTTATATCAAAAAGGGAAAGCCTAATAGTGGTCTATTTTTTATTTCATTCATCCTTTGTTTCAGCTGCATAGGAAACATCTATGTAAATATGCATAATATTAAAGCATATGTCAGTACAATATAAAAATGCATATGCAGTATATCTCTGCAATATATGCACATCTCTGCAAGTATAGAAAAATACCTGTTGATATACCAGAAATGCACCAATTTCTTAAAGTGTATTTCCACTTTTGCAGCCAAATATATTTGTTACATGTTCCAGTTAACATAGCATAACTAATAATAGTTGGTTACATTTTTAAGTGTTTTTACATGCTTAAAAATGATCACTTGCTCTCCCTGTCTTGTAATGTTTAGGAGGGAGCTGTAGAGTTTTAACATAATTAGCCCTGTCTCTAGTGTGTTTGTAGTTCTTCCTTATAAACTGTAAATTAGATTTGAACACTGTAATAACAAAGGGGTAATATTTAAAAAAAAAAACGCTCTTCTACATTGTATGTTAATGAGACAAAGCTCCGCCTGTGTGGGGACAAAGACACTGTGATATTATCAGGAAATTCTTAGAATCAGCCAGAACACTTTCTCCTTAGAAAATGAAATATAAAATGTAAGAAACATAAAAAATAAAAAAAACAACAACATTTTTAGGTATGATGTGTAAATGGGAACATGACAAACCTAGAGTGGAATTTTCTCAAATGTCACTACAAAAGTGGAAATAGACTTTAAAGTGGTTGTAACCCCTTACAAACCACTTTGACCTACAGCTAAGCCTAGATTAAGGCTTACCTGTAGGTCCAAGCAATATCTCCTAAACCTATATGGTTTAGGAGATATTTGCCCGAAAACGGGCACCGCTGTCTACGGCGCATGCGCCATAGACAGCGGCACGCAGGCGCACTGAGCGCGGCATTTCCAAGAATGGAGCTGCCGCGTGTGTCGACTCCCGTGCGCATGCGCGGGAGTGACGTCATCGCGGCTTCGCCGAATGACAGCGGCGTAGCTGTGAGACGCCACCAGCAAGATGGATGCGGCGGACTACAGTAGTCCATTATGCTTTGCCTTTGCAGGGAATGAAAGAGGAAGTAAACCCATCAGGGTTTACTTCCTCTTTAAACCATGTTGTGAGCTGAGAACACAACGCAATTTTGTAGTCTGAATGTGGTCAGCCCTGCCCAATGTCTTTTGGCAAACTACTCCCTCTCTCAGATCTCTACAGCACAAAGGCTAAGCATTCTGGAGTCCAAGATACAAACTCAGAGCACTCTTTGAGATAACACAGGGAGTATGTAATAGACACAGGGCAGCTCTGAATTTCAAACAGGATCAACCGTTTTCTTTCTTGCTTTTATCAGATATAACAACATGCTTTCCATGGCATGCTTAACAAATCAAAAGAGAGCAAATAAGAGAGTTTCATTTTCAGGAGCTACATACACTTTAAGTGCTAAAGCATATGTGACCTGCAGACAATCTGCACCCAGGACTGACCATTCATATGTGATCGTAGCATAAGGCATTACATGCGAGTGGGCACGATTAGATATGAGAACCAGCAGCTTATCATTGCTTTTAATAGGGCTGCCTACTCACAACTAAACGCAGGAGCCCCCAATGTGGTTCTCCTATGTAATCACCAGCAGGTTGCATTTGCAGGTGTGAAAGCACCCTAAAGCTAGCTTAGTAAACATTCGTTTTTACTCTAGACTTTGAAATTATTTTCAATCATAAATATCCTGTAGATCCATACAATGTTCAGATAAAACAAAAACATCCATGCTTTGTTAAATAATAATTGGTCAATTCTTAATAAATGTGAACATATCATTAAATACATTTCTATTTAGCTAGATTAGCACAAATAAAAGTGTAAGCAAACAGTTGGTGAAAAAAGGATAATATCATGCAACACCAAGCAGGAAAGACAATAGCCCAGAATACTCCATACTTCAGAACACCCTCAATAATAACACCTCTATCAGAGCTCATTCTAGATCATTCTAACCAGATGTTGGCAAAGTATACAAAACTTCAAGAGTGGGAGACTTATGTCTTTTAATGATCAGAGTATACCATTTCATTACATGTCACACAGGACATGCTCAGGGTAACTAAAGGTGGCTAGGCTACACTGAGAAAATTGTACCCTAGATCCCAACAAATTGGTTAAATCACAAATTTTTATGCCCTGACTGTCACTGCTCAGGCACCGGCCCAGACTGGTAACTCTGGAATATATAACGTTAGAGTCTCCAGAAGGGCAGGAGAATGTCAAAGTATCTAGGGACCAGTGTGAGTTCATCAAACAATATTCCCATCGCCCACATTCTTGTCATAGGCTAAGAGATGGATGAGTGCTGCAGCAACCGCCAGCTGGAAACTGGTAACATCACAGATTACCATACAGAATATATTGCCAGCACACCAAGGTTCTTCAATTAATGCCCAAACACTTTTATCCAGAGTGATCACACCACAGTGTAAGAGTGCAATTTTTCAGTGCCACAAGCCTGACGATGGGGTCCTGTATGGCCCTGAAACATTACCTAAATGTCCTTAGGTAATATGTATGTTAATCTGTGAGGACCTTATAAGTACCAAAATTGGGGAAAATATTCCCAGAGGGTTCACAAACAGAAGTAAAAACCTGAAATAAATTTGAACTCTGTAAAAATTCTGGCGGGAGTTAGGCTTTAAGAGATTAGACTCATCTTGAGTTTGGCCATTAGATTTGTCTATCTATGCCTGACCCAATTAAACTAATCTGACATTCATTTGCAGCTTTTATGGGTACCTTTAAATTCTACTAGCACAAAAAATGTCTTTCAGATAAAAAAAATAATGTTCAATCTCCATAGTAACAAAATGTGTGTATTCAGACAGATTAATTACCAGGTATGTCTGACATACAATTGCCAACATCTGTGTTAGGATGCCCACCTAGAGATAATACCATGCAGACCTATCACCTTCCCATGCAGGTCAGAAATGTTAAACACTAAGGCTGAATGCAACTTGTCCTCAGGATGTATTACAGCCTTGTCATAATGTGCCCAGCAGTGCTGGTAATGGAGCCATTTCTGAAGAAAGCCATCTCTTTTCCAAACCTACAAGCGGCTAATTATGATATTAGCTTGAGCTGCAATTATTAGGTGAAAAAATGTATGCGTAACTGCATGAAAGGATCAAATCTATAAATATACAGGGAGGGACTTTTTTCTTGTGAACTAGTGTCAAAACATTTCTTCTCGGTGGATTGTAACAGTATCCCAAATCAATTTTTCTGTCAAAATGAGGATAACCGAGGGGAAAACTGTGCTGTTTTCCAGACTTACTCTGTATTCAACACAGAGGGTGTATTTGTTTTATGTTGTATGAAATTACATAGGGCTTCCCTCAACTCAATCCATTGCTGGTTAGGAATCGTATTTTCCTAATAAGCTTGTACAGCACAAGAGCCAGGATGAGAACATTGCACATTGATTTCTAGATTTATATCTTTGTCCTGGTAACTTTCACATTTTTCTTTATTTTTTTATCAGCTGTATTTTGTTGGAAATAAAGTGCTTCATGATAAAGTTGGACATGTGTTTTGGGCCCCCACATTCAACTACTTGCCAAGTAAAAACACTTACTATCAATTGAGCAATAAGTAGAAATTAATCCTGTCCAGGTCTCGCTGATAATAGGAGGGGCCCCAGCACTTGTCCGCCCCACAACTAGTATTAACCACTTCAATACAGGGCACTTAAACACCTTCCTGCCCAGACCAATTTTGAGCTTTCAGCGCTGTCGCAGTTTGAATGACAATTGCGCGGTCATGCTATACTGTACCCAAATTAAATTTTTATCATTTTTTTCCCACAAATAGAGCTTTCTTTTGGTGGTATTTGATCACCTCTACGGTTTTTATTTTTTGCGCTACAAATAAAAAAATACCGAAAATTTAGAAAAAAAAAAATGTTTTTTTTTGTTTCAGTTTCAAAACTTTGTAAATAAGTACGTTTTCTCCTTCACTGATGGGCACTGATGGGGCTACACTGATGGGCACTGATAAGGTGGCACTGATGGGCACCAATGTGGCACCAATGAAGTGGCACTGATAGGCGGCACTGATGGGCGACACGGATGGGCGACACGGATGGGCGACACGGATGGGCGACACGGATGGGCAACACGGACGGACACTGATAGGTGGCACAAATTGGCACTGATAGCTGGCACGGATGGGCGGCATGGATGGGCATGGATAGGCGGCACAGGTGGGCATGGATAGGCGGCACAGGTGGGCATGGATAGGCGGCACAGGTGGGCATAGATAGGCGGCACAGGTGGGCATGGATAGGCGGCACAGGTGGGCACTCATAGGCGGCACAGGTGGGCACTCATAGGCGGCACAGGTGGGCACTCATAGGCGGCACAGGTGGGCACTCAGGCGGCACAGGTGGGCACTCATAGGCGGCATCGGTGTTATAGTAATGGATGCCAATCAGTGCCAAACAATAATGCATGCCAATCAGTGATGCCCATTGTGGGCACTGATTGGCATCCATTATGGGCACTGATTGGCACCCATTGTGCTGACTGGCATCCCTGGTGGTCTAGGGAGGATTATGGATTTTATTACCTTTTCCCTGGTGGTCTAGTGGTGTCCCTGGTGGTCCAGTGTGGGCATCCTCGGGGGGACTGTGCTGATAATCGATCAGCACAGACCCCCCCTGTCAGAGGAGCAGCCGATCGGCTCTCCTCTACTCGCGTCTGACAGACGCGAGTGAGGGAAAGCCGATCACCGGCTCTTCCCATTTACACTGTGATCAGCCGTGATTGGACACGGCTGATCACATGGTAAAGAGTCTCCGAGATCGTAGTTGCCGGGTGTCAGACTGACACCCCGCAACAACGATCGCCGCGATGCGCGCCCCCGGGGGCGCGCAGCGGCTCATAATCCTAATCACGTCATATGACGTCCAGTTAGGATTATGAAACCACTTTGCCGCTGTCAATTTGTAATAGGGCGGGCGGCAAGTGGTTAATGGGCCCCTAAAGTTCCCAAAGGGTTCTTGTACCACTGCAGTGTTTGAAAATGGTTAATGAAGCAAGTTGTTTTTTTTAAAGTTACTTTTATAAAGCACTGCACTTTGCTTACTTTGGAACTCTATAGCAAGGAAAGCCCTATTCAAGGTAATGGAAGTAGCAAAAAAGTGCTGGAAGAAGGACCTGCTCATGATTGGTAGACAAACATTTCATGTTAGCTTCTCCACCAATCCTGGAGTGTTATTTGCAGAATTAAGAGGCACACCATAGATGCCACACCACACCTTCATTTAATGATTTGAACGTTAAATCAAATGCAAACAACACAGGCCCATTGATTAAACACCGCAGGGTCCAGAGGAGGGTGATATCCCCTCAGCAGTATAAATGAAAGACCTTATGTTCTATGATCACCAGTGGTTAGTATGTGTACTGTGCAACTACAGAGCACAGCTAGGCTATCTACAAATGACAAGAATGAGCATTACATAGCCAGAACAAACTGCAATGTGATGTGCTAATCTTCTAACTGCATTATTGTACAAAAACATTTCTTCAGTTTTTCATCTTTCGGAACTATATTAATATATCTACTATTTCCACCATTGCTAACAATGTTAAAATAGAAATTAGGCAGTACATAGATGATTACTGTCCTAATTAGAGTGAGTACTAGGGTGATAATTAAAGATCAGTGAACTGATTTATCAGCAGTGAATTTAACTTTGCGCCGGAGAATTGCTTTTTGATGATCTGAATATGCATGTGTTGAATTCCAGCGACCATAATAAACGTGGTGTGCCGTGATTTGGTAAATCTAGACTTGTTTTGATGCATGGGCAAATTGTAATTCTCCAGTGCAATGTTAGATTCGCAATACAACTGACAATTGCCAGATCTAAACTTGATTTTTCCTTTTTAAAGTGGTGTTGCCATCAAAAAATCAAAAGCTGCTTAAAATTCATAAAAATTTTTTTAAAAAAATAATTGGCAAAAAAAAATGTTTTACTCACCTCTAAATACCGGTTGCTAGGGGGTCCCTCGTAGTCTGCCTTCTTCATTGCCCGGGCTGGTGACATCACTTCCCCTTGCGCCGCACATTCACCTGGGACCTGTCACGTGTCCCAGGTGATTGTACGGCGTATCACGGCGCCCTGCGCCGCTCGCGCATGCGCAGTGGGTGCCCGGCTGTGAAGCCACAGCCGGGTGCCCACAGTATGCATGACGGCGCCGCGAGCGGAGCGGGGAACGAGGGGGAGGCTTCGTTCCCCCGCATCGCTGGACCCTGGGGCAGGTAAGTGTCCGATTATTAAAAGCCAGCAGCTGCAGTATTTGTAGCTGCTGACTTTTTTTTTTTTTTTTTAAGGGGTACCCCACTTTAATTATCACTCTTCTGCAAACCAGAATTATTTTTTGTTTTGCTAAGGAGCATTGCTAGTGATAACATAGCAAGGTTGAGATTAAAATACAATCTCTTGCAAGCAAAACGCTACTCATTAATACCCATCAATAGTCACTACAGTCCTCAAGGACTGTAATTTTTTCATAGGACAAAGGGAATAATCCTCTCACTTTACCAAAAGAAAAATTTCTAAGTCAGATCTTAAATAGCTGAAATATATACAAGGACAGATTTATCATGTGGCATGAAAGGCGTGTGCCTATAGGTGTGCAATTATTGATTTTCTTTCAACAGTGGAATAAATTTACTCTTGAGAGCTTTTTTTTTTTTATGTCTCACAATATGCTACACCAGGTCAGGAAAGAAGGAGATGTCCACATATAAGAGGTGATCTTAACAGAGTGGTGTTACTTATAGCACCAACACTAGAGATTTACTAAAGGCAGACAATGTACTTTGCAAATGCAGTTGCACTCGCAAGTACAGTTGCTCCAGAGCTTAGTAAATATGGTGAGCCTTTATTTTGCAAGGAGCACCCAATTACATGCAACAAAAATTTAAAAAAAAACTATTTTTGCTTGCATGGGACTGCACGATGGAAGTCAGCAGAGCTTCTGCTCATTTACTAAGCTCTGAAGCATCTGCACTTGCAGAGTGCAACTAGACTTGTAAAGTGCACCATCTATTTGCCTTTAGTAAATTAACCCCTATGAGCGTACAGGTTCTACTGATGCAGATTCAGCCCTGAATATATTGCATTCTATGTTGGCCCTAAGTGGAAGACATTCAGGGACCAAATGACCCATTCCTATGGGTTGATAGTCATAGATCCCATGACCCATTTAATTCCTTGTTTATGTATTTTCTCCAACTATCACAGAGTAGATGGTCATAAAGGAGGAGGAAATGTGTTTTTTCAAGAAAAGACTTCATAAATCATGTTGTTTAGCTTTTAACTTGTTAAAAGGACAAGGGTGGCTAATTAAGTATAGTATGCAAATAGATGACTTGTAGGGAAAGAATTTAAAGTTCTAGTGATTCGCATTCATAAATAAGAACAGGTATTCATTCTGCAGACAAGTAGCATTCTCGACATAGAACCATTCCACAGTATCTCAGTGTCAACCACTGTCAGTAGGATATCAGTTTGGTTAATTGGAATGGTATGTGGGCTTTTACAAGCAGCCTTAGTGTTTAACCCGATCCTCACCTGGAATAACCGAGATTGTTTTCAAAGCTCGAAGTACTCTGAATGTTCTTAAAGCTGACACATTGCCCAGGTCCACAAACTCAGTGGCATATCTGTAATAAGGGAAAGGCACACACAGACTATAGCAAAACACCATTCATAATTGACAGCAAATGAGGAGGGAAAACAGGTCAGACTGAAGCACTTGCAGTAGCTGAGAACTGGAGTGGGGATGCTCTCTTACCTGGGATTACCGATATAGTTTTCAGAGCTCTCAGCACTCTGAAAGTTCGAAGGGCTGAAACATTGCCTAGGTTTTTAAACTCTGTTACATACCTGTAGAATCAAACCATAGTTATTTGGAATCGAGGAATGGAGGAAACCACTGTATGAACACTGAGGTGGTGATTTACTGAAGAATGTGTCACACATGGATCAGAAAACCTGTTTTTGATTCAGAAGCACATTGATTTTCCCTTAACAAATTCACCATTTTAAATGGGAAGTAGACCCCTATTTGAGACCCTCTACGTAGATGGAGCTTCATCTTGCACTTGTTTATATATGCAGGGTAACCAAATTCGATCCCACAACAGGCTCACTAAATATAAATATATATATAAGATGCAATACTGGATTCCAAATGTGGTGCTGCTGGAAAAATGTAAGATTGGTATGGTGAAACCAAGTTTATGCAGGACACTGAGATCATCCAAGTTTCTACATGAAGGGAAGACTCATAGGGGTCTACATTTGGCAAAATGTGGGAAACCTAGTTTAACCAGAGTGGTACTTTAAAACAAATGCAGATTTGCTGATCTCAAATAAAAGTTCCTCCTTTTGAACATCATTCCCAGAGTTGCAGAAATACCAAAGTTTATCAGCCATAAGTAAAATTTATCTAAATATTTTTTTTCCTTATGGTCATAAAGCTGGTCTATCAAGCATATTCTGTTTCTCTGTCCCTTTTCCTATTATTCTGTAAGTTAGGCTAGTCAATTAAGTAAACTTTACAATAGAACATGAATGGAATTAATATAGCAACTGGATGAGTGACAAAAACTCTTTACCTATGTAAACTGCTTTTTTTTTATAATAAATACTATTATGGGCCCTTTTCTCCTCAATAAACAATCAATACATTGGTGCATCAAGCACATCACCAGCACTAAAAACTAAATAGAAGGATGAGGAAGACTTTTGACTTGACAGGAAAGGGAAATTATAGCGTATATTCTGAGAGAAAATATTTATACTGCAGTGTTTACATAAAAGTCATTTTTACCATGACATTTACAAGTTTTCTCTTCCATTTTTTTTTTTTTTTTTGGGTGATAATATATGAGTTAGGAATCCAAAAGAAAGGCCCCTATACTAAATCACAAGGCAGCTCATCTGCCAGTCACATGGCACAAGTGAGTTGCAAACAAACCACTGCTCAATGGCACATGCTTATAAGCAATTGTACAAGTGATTTGTCTGTGATTTTAGCACCCCTCTCAAAAGCCCACTGTTTTTTCTTCTATCAATGTAGTAAGTGCCTGAATTTTTAGAAAGCGAACACAAGGTCAGCACTTTGGACAGCGCTCAAGATAGTTTCTTGTTATTCAATGTAAACCCAGCACTTCCTTATAATGAATGGCAAATCTGAATACAGGATAGTTCATTTTTGCTTGCTTAAGAAAATAGACTTGGAAAATAATGCTTAATTATGGAAAAAATATAACACCCAACTAAGTAAATGTTAGTATATCAAGCCAAATCTTTTTTGGGAAAAAATAATGGTGCACTTTTCTGCCTACAAAAAGAAAGGCACAGGGTCCCAGTACAGGATCCGTCAAGCCTTTTTTTGGAATGAAAACTAGTAATAATATGAACTTTCTATCTAGTAGGATAATTCTACTAGAGGCCAAATATAATATGTGACAAAAGGGGAATTCTTCTACATTGTGTAAAATACATGATGTACAGTGAGCACAAAACTGTTGCATAATTGGGATGACCCGAAGGCTCAGTCCAAACCTAGGTTCACATTGAACTTTGGCTGTTCAAAATTTTACCATTTTGGCTCCCTATTTAATGAGAGCCAAGCATCCTATACAGTAGCAGTGTTTCAGCTGCTTATAAATAGGATAGCTTCCCACTGTCAATGGTTCCTTATCATCCTTAGCACTGTCACTGGCATAGTGCTTACAGACACCACCTGGCAAGGCCCCCCTTGATGTTGAGGGTGTGTGTCAGGCTTTTCCTGGCCATCTAGCCTGTTTTGAAGCCTGCATGCTCAAATTAAGGGTCTGGTATGGATTTTTAGGGGGGTCTCATGCATTAGTTTGTTGTTGTTTTGCATGAGGTACCACTTCTTAAAAGCCATACCAGAATAAAATGATCTGGTATGCAATTTGGGGGGAACTCCAGGCATGTTTTTTTTTAATTCTTCCTGTATGATGTGCTACATGAAGTGGCATTTACTAAGAAAAAAACTGATGCAGTTTAAATTGCCAGCAAGTGACATTTGATTGCCAGGTTCCTATTTAAAAAAATAAAATCACACAATTCTTTCCAAAGGTCCCCCATATATTTTGAAGGACTTTTGGAAGGGTCTGTGTACCTTTTTTTTTTTTCAAATAGAAGCCAGAAGAGAAATGCCATTTTCAGTCATTTAAAACCACAATTTCTTGTAAATGTCAGTGCTTTACAAGAATAAATAAAAAATCACTGAGCCCAGCCTAAATAAAAAAAAAAAAGAATGTTTACATGTTCCCCCAGGCTAGTGCCCAACCTGCCATCTTTTGGCAACCATTTGCCTATTAGCCCCGAAAAGGGGCATTTTTGATTTGACAGATCCCGCATTGATTGCAATTGAGTTTGGATTTGGCATCCAAATTTCTTTGAAATTTGTGGAACCCTGCTCAAACCAAACCAGGCCAGTTCAGTTCATCCCTATCCCTACCCTAAACAGGAGCAGTCATGGTTCAGCCCTTTGACCTCATAGAGTAATGGGCAATCACCCTCCCTGCATTCCCTTTAGTTCCATCTTGGCTACATGTTGTTAGTTTATTAACAGCTTTAATAAAGAGAATATGGCATGCAACCAACATATCTGACATTGAAACAATGTATTTATAATAAAATCTACTGATAGGCTATATTAATCCTACCTTAACATACCATCAAAACAGTTACTACTGATAAATCTTCTTGGTTGGACTACAGAATGTACTGTATTATAGTAAATATCTATGTTATTTCCTAAACCATATAATTAAGTTTCAATTCCGAAGTCTAGAAACACATGTCCACCACAGAGTGCTAACTAATATAATTTTGTATAGGTGTACTTGTGCATATCTTTCCTGTTTGCCTGGAGATGACCCTGGATCCAAGGTCTACGTTGTGTACAGAACCTTGATTCTTGGCCTGTCTTTCAATTTTAAAATGTCAATGTCTCCACTGACCACAGAGGCTTTAACATTCCCCAGACGAATAACAGAGGCACTGCTTATGCTTGAATTATAGCCTGTTCCTATGATCCAAGGTCCTCCCCAGGCACAAAAGAACTGATCTGAAGACTAGTGAAGGTAATTGTTATGCCGCGTACAAACGATCAGAATTCTCGTCGGAAAAAGCTATGATGGTTTTTCAGACGAAATTCCGCTCAAACTTGGCTTTGATACACACGGTCACACAAAAGTTTGCTGAGCTTTTGACCGTCAAGAACGCGGAGACGTACAACACTACGACGACCCGAGAAAATTAAGTTCAATGCTTCCGAGCATGCGTCGAATTGTTTCCAAGCTTGCGTAGGAATTTTGCGCGTCAGAATTGCTACAGACGACCAGAATTTCCCATCAAAACTTTTTCCGTCTGAAAAATTGAGAACATGCTCTTTTGCTGACGGAAATTTGGCCAGAAAAATTCAGACGGAGCATACACACGGTCGCATTTTCCCTTTGAAAAGCTCTCATCTGTCTTTTGCTGGCCGAATTTCCGATCATGTGTACGCGGCATTAATTTACAGTACATACATGAGAGGGACCCATTAAACATTTTCTAATTATACTTAACAATACACAATTTTTAACAATAGGCACAGAACAAATGGTCAAACTGATAGCAACCTATTCAGTATTTAAAAAAGTGTTCTTGTCTGACTACACATAACTGTTGAAGGCTGAATTCGGTTATGGCTGCACTTAAAGAAAAATGAATTATGCTGAGATTAAAGTGAAGCATTGCCAATTTCTCAAGATTACAGATCGCAAGAAGGAATTGGTGGGGGAGAAAAACCTTCCCCACTCTAAAACTAAGAAAAAACTTTGGGTGTATTTCCACTTTAATCAACATGCATTTTAGGCATGACAATAAAAGTCAGTCTTACTGAGGTTACCAACTGTGATATCCCTCTTCACAGCCCTGCCATTCTTTTTGCATTTTTTGAAAAATGCAACAGCTTATCTGGGAGAGTGAGACTCTCACATAGTGAACATAGTTTGTAGAGGTAGGAATTCAGTTTTGTGGATCTTGAAAGAGATTCAAAATAAATAATTATTGGGTGGATCTTGATGTTGAAACAACATAAAGATACACAAATTAAATGATTATTATAGGTAGACTGCCCCTGTAAAGCACACAAGCATTATGCTACATTTAAAATCAATGACAATATTCATACAAAATAAGAGGGGTATACTCACGCCATGACAATAACACTGAAATCTAGCCAGTTCCATGGGTCTCGTAGGAAGGTGAATTCTTTCAGACAGAATCCTCTTGCCAAAATTTTTATCAAAGATTCAAAAGTATAAATGCCAGTGAAAGTATACCTGGGCAGAGTGCATAAAAAACAATTAGCCAATCATTTCACATCCTAGAGTAAAGGAAACTCCAACATGGCTGCAATTCCCACAGCAGTATGGCAATCTCTGCACTTTTATTAATAGACCCAAATCATTTCATAGATGGCTAAAAGCAGCAAGAGACCTTTACATTTTCTGTGTATAGCTATTTTCATTTATTTACTTGATTTCTAAATTTTCAGAAATTCTGAGAATTATACATAATGCATGTATACAAGTGTTTCCTATATGCATCCTCTGCATCAACATGGTTGTATTTGTCTTTTCAGTGTTCATAGACAAAAGCATATATACTAGTTGTACAGCTAAACATATCCAAACCAATATTACAGTTATGGATGGAGGCTGGTAGACTGAATAAACCCTTGGGTGAATTTGATCCTTAGTATAAAATGATTTAAAATTTCAACAGTGTAAGAAATCCAATCAAAGCCGCTCTGGTAGTTATGAGTGATGGGGTATTAAGTATACAAATTGTAATGCCTAAATCTCAAATTGATACAGGGAACCAGAAGGACAACTTAGCTTAACAGTGTCCACCTTTATTGAAATATCAACTTTTTTTTTCTATTTAAATAATAGAACACAAAGGCCAGTTGTGATTAGAAATATGGTGAGTAACTGCCACCAGCAAGGGAAAGGGCTGGTTGGAATTTTGAATTTGATATTTTCTTCAACCATGTTGGTGAAACAGATATGAACAGAAATAGCAGAAAACTTCTATTATTGCCTACAAGCATTATAAGGTACATCGCCTAATGTATGTATAAAATACATGTACATGTTAGGGTGAAGGCAGGCTTCTCCGAGGGTCTAGTCATTCATTATCAGATGATCAGGTCCTTGAATGTACGCCCAGCTTTATTGAAAGCTGGAATATGACCAGTTACCATGAGCTGTGCATATCATAGTTATTGTTTTATTATTAAAGCTCAACTCTTGCCAAAACATTTTAAAATTTATTTTGGATAGAATGAAGAAGAGTTAGAACAAGACCCTTCCTCACTGTATCCCACAGGTTTTGGCTCAAGTTGGGCTTTAAAGAGCCACTGTCACTTTGTGCATACGGGGCAAAGCAACAGTGTCTTTGGAAAGGGCCCTCCCAACCCACATTTGCTTGCTTTCACTTATCTACGCTTTCTCGCAGTTTCTAGTTTTTCCGCAGCTGCTGAGAAAACCTCCTAGTATGGAGGAGAATGTTACCTGCTCTCCTGGAATAATGCCGGGCCTAACAGCCTACTGCTAGGTCTGGGAACTGTCTCATGACCAGGGAGGTGACAACATTGTTCCTCCAGGTCACCAATACAGCCAATGAAGAAGAAAAATGCGCAGCAAAGCAGCACACGCAAAGTTATTTTAAGGGGTTGAAGATGTTCTTTTCAAAGACACTGTATAGGCAAAGTGAAAGTGTCTCTTTAAATAACCCCAACAGCATTTGCACATTGTCGCAACAGTTCCAGCATGTCACTAGGTCCTAGAAAAACTGACAATTGCAGATAAGCTTTATCTACCTATCCTAATAAGAATGGGCATCATACAAATACGTTTATATTATTAATGGACTGTTGCACTGTGTTTTTTTTGCATCTGACATATGATAATAGGCTTCATCCGTCAGTGTGCACATCCAGCTTTAATTTTGTCTGTTAAACAGCTTCGATTTACTGACACTCCATGCAGATTTTATAGCACAGTTAATCATGCACATGCTCAACAGTATTAATAGCATCTGTTAAGTAGACAATGTTGAGGACATGAGTCTGCAAATAAATGGAATCCAGCATCTCTGTATGGACTGGCAATAATTAGATCAAGCATGGGCGCCACTTCTTGGAAATCAATTCATTAATGAGCATAACCTACAGCACATAGGAAAATGGAATCTGGAAGTATTGTGGTGAATTCTGTCCACTTCATATGCAGCATGGACTACACACGTCATACCTCTCATCTCTTACCATGGATGGATAGCAAACAGTATTGTTATTAGTATGCCTGTTAAATACCCCTTGGTGGTGCAATCATTTCCAATAAGCCATTTATTGTGCCTGTGTGTTTATTGAGCAGTGCTTAGTTATACTCCATATCCTGTAATATAAGCACTGATTTAGTCATATCATGACCCTACTGTAATTTTATAAAAAGGCAAACAGAGGGCATAGAACTAAGAAAAGACCCCTAGGAATGTGTAAGCCACCACCCTGATGCCAGGGTCTCAATAGCTAGTTACCCAAAGATCTGGAAAATTAACACCAAGAACAGCCAGTGAAGGTTAAAAAGTCTTTAAAGTGGTATTCAAGGTTCAGCTTTAACAAAATAAAAATAACAAAGATGTCATACTTACCAGTGGTATTGCACAGAGTAACCCTGATCCTCTTCTCCTCAGGTCCCCTGTGGGCACTCCTGGTGTCTCTCCCCTTTGACCAGTGCCCCCATAGCAAACTGCTTGCTATGGGGGCACAGGTGCATGCTCATTCTTAAACCCTGCTCCCATAAGACACATAGAGCTGCAGCTTGGCCCTGCACCCCCCCCCCCCCCGCTCTCTCCTCACTGGCTGTGATTGACACCAATGGGAGCCTGACTGCTGTCTCAGTCAGTGAGGAGAGACTGACCCGGGACAGCAGTGGCTCTTGTGCACATTGCTGGATCAAGAGGGGGCTCAGGTGAGTTTTAGGGGGGCTGTGGGGGGAGCTTCACCCAGAAGGTTTTTTTACCTTCATGCATAGAATGCATAAAAGTAAAAAAAACCTTCAGCCTTTACAACCACTTTAATCCTGCCTACTATTTTCATTGTCTGTGATTCTCTAGATAGTTAAGCCAGGTTGATGGTCCTGAAGCCTACAACTTTAAAGTTGTCGCAAACAAAAAAAGTCCCCACAGTGCTTTTTAATGCATTTTGTTGTGCTGCAGTGTGGATGTGCAATAACTTTTTGTAGTTGTGCATTGGGGTATCATTCAAAATAATTAGCACCATAGTGCACTGCACAAATTGCTATGTATTACTGTGCGTTGTGAAAAGACGTGGTAAATTGCACGTTACTGAAACACATAGGTGTGAAGCCAGCCTAAATGCTTTAGATTGCACATTCCTTCTGACAAGCAGCTTAAATAGCCAACCACAACATATTAAGGAAGACAAAAATGAAGATAATCTCAGTAAGTAGACGGTTACTAAGGTAGCAAATTCATCTCTTCCAAACAACTGAATTGGAAGAAAGGTGAACAAATATGAGAGGAAGTTGGCTGAGGTTAAATGCATCAACAATAGCAAAAAAATACACATGTATATAGCTGTGCCCATAAGTTTACATATACAATTTTTCAAAGAATATGAATGATAACACAAAAACTTTTCTTTCACTCATGGTTAGTGTTTGGCTGAAGTCATTTATTATCAATCAACAGTGTTTACTCTTTTTAAATCATAATGGTAACAGAAACTACTCAAATGACCCTGATCAAAAGTTTACATACCCTGGTGATTTTGTCCTGATAACATGCACACAAGCTGCCACAAAGGGGTTTGAATGGCTATTAAAGGTAACCATCATCACCTGTGATCTGTTTGCTTGTAATTAGTGTGTGTATAAAAGGTCAATAAGTTTCTTAACTCCTTACAGACCCTTGCATCTTTCATCCAGTGCTGCACTTAAGTTTCTGGATTCTGAGTCATGGGTAAAGCAGATCCTTTAACAATTTTTTGTAGTTAAACTGTATAAAACAGGAAAGGGATATAAAAAGATATCCAAGGAATTAAGAATGCCAATCAGAAGTGTTCAAACTCTAATCAAGAAGTCGAAAATGAGGGGTTCTGTTGAAACCAAACCACGGTCAGGTAGACCAACTAAAATGTCAGCCACAACTGCCAAGAAAATTGTTTGGGATGCAAAGAAAAAAACACAAATAACAGGTGAAATACAGGACTCTCTGAAAACATGTGTTGTGGCTGTGTCAAGATGCACAATAAGGAGGCACTTGAAGAAAGATGGGCTACATGGTTGAGTTGCCAGAAGAAAGCCATTACTGCACAAATGCCACAAAGTATCCCACTTATAATACGCCAAACAGCACAGAGACAAGCCTGAAACTCTCTGGCACAAAGTAATTTGGAGTGATGAGACCAAAATGTGCCTATGATGAAAGGTACACCATTACTACTGTGAAACATGGAGGTGGATTGTTGATGTTTTGGGGATGTGTGAGCTACAAAGGCACAGGAAATTTGGTCAAAATTGATGGCAAGATGAATGCAGTATGTTATCAAAAAATACTGGAGGAACATTTGCATTCATAAAAACTAAAGGGTAGTTGGGACTTTAAATGAAGCAATTGGATAGTGGAGGTAAATTGTAAATAAATAATGTTTAATTGATTACATTAATCTAAAATCATAGAAAATATTTGTTCATTTCATATATATGCATAGCATGTGTACAAGGCATAAACATGATGAGTAGAAAAGTACAAACATAGTGACACATGATCAAAGTAATAAGAAATGTAGATACTATGGCATACAAATGCCACGGCAACATGCCATTCAGCCGGTCTCCTTCTGAGGGTTACTGCACACCCGCTGCATCCTCATATACACTTATGTCTCTTGATAATTACTCCACTACACAGGCTTTTGCACATATATATATATATATATATATATATATATATATATATTTTATTTTTTTTAGGTATTATCCACACTTCGGTAATTACCCTCTGTGAAGCCACACTGGGCTTACTATTAAAATGATTTACCTACAACATACTTTTGTTACAAATTATACACATACTTAATATAATATTTTGTTCCCAGATATTCTTGCTCCACAGATTACATATCACTACTTTTGGTCATATGGAGATTTTCTGTCCCCACTCCACACATTTCTTGTCTGCCCGATGTTGCACCTCTATATTATGCCGCCCCAGCTCACGTGGTGGGGTCTATATCCGCGGCCTACCCTGTGTCGGTCACCATGCGCTGCATCCGCTGTTTGGGTTGGTGAATCTGGTTGGTGAGCCGTCTATAGACATATAACATCTTGTATAATTTTACTTTAAACAACGATATACTACATCTTTATTATATATACCTTATAGGAATTTCTGGTGCATCTGCTCCTGACGAGTGGGAAAATCCACGAAACGCGTCGAGCTACACTTGATGACTATTACATTCCATATGGATTGATCCTTATCCGGTTACCATTTATACTCTTTGACATTGTTTTTATACCAGTTAATAGACACACACATACCATGTGGGCACATGTGCCAGCCTTGGGCATGTTGCCGTGGCATTTGTATGCCATAGTATCTATATTTCTTATTACTTTGATCATGCATCACTATGTTTGTACTATTCTACTCATCATATTTATGCCTTGTGCACGCGCTATGTATATATATGAAATTAACAAATAATTTCTATGATTTTAGATTAATGTCATCAATTAAACATTATGTATTTACAATTTACCTCCACTATCCAATTGCTTCATTTAAAGTTCCAACTACCCTTTATTTTTTATTCATTCCCGGGATGGAAGCACCATGAGGTGCTTCATTTAAAGGCCCAACTCCCCCTCTTTCTCAACATTTGCATTCATCAGCCAGGAAGCTGCGCACGGGACATACTTGGACATTCCAACATGACAATAATCCAAAACACAAGGCCAAGTCAACCTGTCATTGGCTACAGCATAATAAAGTGAAGGTTCTGGAGTGACCATCTCAGTCTCTTGACCTCAAAATCATTGAGCCACTCTGGGGAGATCTCAAACGTGCAGTTCATGCAAGACAGCCCAAGAATTTACAGGAACTGAAGGCTTTTTGCCAAGAGGAATGGGCAGCTTTACTATCTGAGAAGATAAATTGCCTCATCCACAAATACCACCCAAGACTTCAAGCTGTCATTGATGTTAAAGGGGGCAATACATGGTATTAAGAACTGGGGTATGTAAACTTTTGATCAGGGTCATTCGGGTAGTTTCTGTTGCCATTATGATTTAAAAAGAGTAAATACAGTTGATTGATAATACATGGTTTCAGCCAAACACTACCCATGGGTGAAGGAAAAGTTTTTGTGTTATTCATATTCTCTGAAAAATGGCCAAGAAATCATAAATTCTGGTACTATAGGTAAACTTATGAGCGCAACTGTATATATTTTTGTAAATATTTTATTATATCTTTTCATGTAACAACACTGAACAACTGATACTTTGCTACAATGTAAAGTAGTGAGTGTACAGCTTGTATAACAGTGTAAATTTGCTGTCCCCTCAAAATAACTCAACACACAGCCATTAATGCCTAAACTGCTGGCAACAAAAGTGAGTTCGAATTGGGCCCAATTAGCCATTTTCTCCCCCCCCCCCCTGGTGTCATGTGACTCGTTAGTGTTTACAAGGTCTGAGGTATGAATGGGGAGCAGGTGTGTTACATTTGGTGTAACTCTCTCATACTGGTCACTGGAAGTTCAACATGGCATCTCATGGCAAAGAACTCTCCGAAGATCTGAAAAAAAGAATTGTTGCTCTACTTAAAGATGGCCTAGGCTATAAGAAGATTGTCAAGACCCTGAAACTGAGCTGCAGCATGGTGGCTAAGACCATACAGCAGTTTAACAGGACAGGATCAACTCAGAACCGGCCTTGCTATGGTCGACCAAAGAAGTGGAGGGCACGTGCTCAGCGTCATATCCAGAGGTTGTCTTTGGGAAATAGACGCATGAGTGCTGCTAGCATTGCTGCAGAGGTTGAAGGGGTGGGAGGTCATCCCAGATGGAAGTCTCTTCTAAAGATGATGCACAAGAAAGCCCGCAAACAGTTTTCCAGTGGGGAGCAGGCAACACTTCCTGAGCTCAGCTGTTACTTGAGGACAATTAATGCAGTCTTATAAATACCCGGCAAGCCCACACACGCTTGCCTTGGTATCTCTCTCCCTGGGGCCTGACCTTGAGCCTGCTATCCTGACCTTGAGCCTGCATCTGACCCGACCTGATCTAATCCGATCCCATCCTGGACCCGGACCTGTCCCTCCTGTTTGCCTTGGATCCCTGTTCTGCAGCCCATCCAACCGTCCTCGCCCTGTCCTGTTTATTCCCCATCCTTACCTATCTGCTGATCCCCCTGTGTATGACCTCGGCCTGGCTTTTGTTACGATTCTGTTATATCCCATTTATGTAAATATCATTGTTGTTTGTGGTTTTGGGTTGGTTGTGCACTATTATATTCACTTACTTTTCACCTATGTAAATAAACACCATTATTTTTCACTTACATGTGTTTCTGATTTCCTCTGTGCAGTCCACACAGTCTGGTCTACTAATTCTCGGACACAGTGCCTTGTTAAAGAAGCTGAGGGTAAAGGTGATTGACTGGCTTAGCATGTCTCCAGACCTAAACTCTATAGATCATTTGTGGGGCATCCTCAAATGGAAGGTGGAGGAGCGCAAGGTCTCTAACATCCACCAGCTCCGTGATGTCGTCATGGAGGAGTGGAAGAGGACTCTGGTGCCAACCTGTGAAGCTCTGGGGAACTCCATGCCCAAGAGGGTTAAGACAGTGCTGGAAAATAATGGTGGCCACACAAAATAGTGACACTTTGGGCCCAATTTGTACATTTTCACTTAGGGGTGTACTCACTTTTGTTGCCAGAGGTTTAGACATTAACCACTTAGGGACCGCCCACCATAGTTTTACATCGCTACTTTGAAGAGGAATACCATTGTTATGGTAGCAGCTAGCTACCATAACTCCAGTATCCTCTTCTTCAGCGGGCAGTCCGCTTCAAGATAAAAGTGGTCTCTGCAGTGGGTTCACTGCTAGATCACTTTTATCGGCGGTGGGAGAGGGTCCCCCCTCCTGCCGCTCTCTGGTGCCCTCCGCTGCTTACCGGAGCCGTCGGTAGTGGTGGAGGCGATCAGATCCTCTCCCTAGCCTGACTTGGAGATGAGTTAGGGGAAGATGGCCCCCATCCTTCTCCATATCATTGCAGGGCGAAAGCAACATCAAAACGTCACTTCCGCCCAATGCTCTTAAAGGGACATTTTTTTTAAAATGGCATTACATTTATTTTTATTTTTTTATTGCATTTTACTGTAAATATAAGATCTGAGGTCTTTTTGACCCCAGATTTCATATTTAAGAGGTCCTGTCATGCTTTTCTTTCTATTACAAGGGATATTTACATTCCTTGTAATAGGAATAAAAGTGACCCCATTTTTTTCAAAGAACAGTGTAAAAATCTAAAATAAAAGGTAAAATAAATAAGAAAAGTTTTTTAGTTTTTTTTAAATGCGCCCCATCCTGCTGAGCTTGCGTGCAGAAGCAAATGCATATGTGAGCAACACCTGCATATGAAAATGGTGTTCAAACCACACATGTGAGGTGCAATCGTTAGAGCGAGAGCAATAATTCTAGCCCTAAACCTCCTCTGTAACTCAAAACATGCAACCTGTAGAATTTTTTAAACGTCGCCTGTGGAGATTTTTAAGGATAAACGTTTTTCGCCATTCCACGTGTGGGCGCAACTATGAAGTGTGATGTTGGGTATCAATTTACTCGACGTAACATTATCTTTCACAATATAAAAAAAATTGGGCTAACTTTACTGCCGTCTTATTTTTTAATTCAAAAAAGTTTTTGTTTTTTTTAAAGTGCGCTTGTAAGACTGCTGCGCGAATACGGTGTGATAAAAAGTATTGCAATGACTGCCATTTTATGCTCTAGGGTGTTAGAAAAAAAAAAAAAATATATATATATATATATATATATATATATATATATATATATATATATAATGTTTGGGGATTTTAAGTAATTTTCTAGCAAAAAAAAATGTTTTAACTTGTAAACACCAAATCTCAGAAAGAGGCATGGTCCTTAAGTGGTTAATGGCTGTTTGTTGAGTTATTTTGAGGGGGCAGCAAATTTACACTGTTATACAAGCTGTACACTCACTACTTTACATTGTAGCAAAGTGACATTTCTGCAGTGTTGTCACATGAAAAGATGTAATAAAATATTTACAAAAATGTGAGGGGCGTACTCACTTTTGTGAGATACTGATATATATATATATATATATATATATATATATACATATATATATATAGATCGATAGAAAGATAGATAGTTAGATAGATAGGCATATATCTATATATTAGGGCTGTTACTGATTAAAATTTTCTTGTTCGATTAATTGATTTTTTTTAATCTACTAATTTTGATTAATTATAACGCACATACAGATCCAACTACTTTTAGCTGATCTCCTTGCATTGCAACTCTGCATTAGTCAGTGGTAAATGTGGTATACACTATATACAATCATCCAACACTAGTTAGTTTCCACAATCCATGACTTAACTTCACAGTTCACACAAATACGTTTTAAATTCAAACTGTAGCACTGACGTAACTATTTTTTTTTTCCACAGTAGAGTGACAATCCCTCCACCTCCGGTCTAACTAATCACTCTAACCTTATGGCATGGACCCCTGTGCAAAAGAGTTAACACGGACCATAAACTTCTCTCAAATCTCCTTAGATCTCAGCAAGGACGCCAGGTCATGAGTAGAAAGAAAAGATCTAAGTGCTCACCGCTTAAGTTTAAGATTAAATTTTTGTGTTCAAACACAAACTACTCACATAAAGATGATAAAAACACAGCATGTAAAGCCGACAATCGTGTTAGTTCCGTAGGACAGCAGCGGGGGACGCCATGCGTAGCTCCTCCCCCGTACGCGTTACATTCAATCAGAACTTCAACATCACCAGACTCCTCCTCCCTTCCCTTTGTTAGCAGCTGGTGGCACTTGGGGAAGGGGGAGGAGTCCAGTGATGTCGATATCTGTGACATCACCAGATCTCGGACAGAACTCCCTGAAGACCTGGAAGCTGGCGGAGAGGTGAATACCGATCAAAAGAATTTTGATCGATCAAAAAAATTAATTGATTAATCGAGGAATTAATCTTTAATTCCCACAGCCCTACTATATATCTATATAGATATATATCTAGATATATATAGATAGATATATATAGCTATATCTATCTATATATTATATATATATATAGATAGATATATATAGCTATATCTATCTATATATTATATATATATATAGATAGATATATATAGCTGTATCTATCTATATATTATATATATATAGATAGATAGATCCATATATCTATATATATATATATATATATATATACACACACACATATATATATATATATATATATATATATACACATACATATATATATATATATATAAAAACAAAATCCCAGCTGTCAAATTACTAGCCTGTTACATAATATTCATCCTAATGTTCTGAGCAAAAATGCAAATGTAAGTAGCCAGGCTAGTTTTATTATTGTGCATACACATCCGTGCTTTGCTCTTCCACATCTAGCCCAACATTTTTTCCAAAACATAATTAAAATAGATTTTTTTTTTCCAGAGTTCCTGCTGTACATGAGTCCAGACACGCATGCCTGGTCAATGTTTAACCTGTTCACCGCTGTCAATATGTTAACAATTTGTAGTCAAGACTAAAGGGTGGCTATGTGTGAGCAAATATCTTCTAACAGCAGCAAGTAATATGATGTCTGACCATTACTGAACTGCTGTGTCACTCCAGTCACCATTTTATCGTCAGTGTGGGTGGCAGATGGATACATGACAAAAGATACTTTTTCCTTTTCACTAGAAAAATAACAATGGGCTTTTGGTCACTGAGAGTTTTGCTTGAATATCTCTCTGCAATTATGAGTGCTTCATACTTCAGTAGGTGTACGTTATCTCTCTGATTGCCACCCAAGCTACAAACAGCTATCTCTTCTCTGCATGAATTATAAGCCTCTTGCACATGGATGCCTTAAAACAACATATGTTTAGGCATTCAGGCTTTTTTCTTTACTGATCTCAATGCAGCCCATTGTTTTTAATGGGCTTGTACATACAGGAGCACAAACTTGCACTGTGTACAGATCTAAAAAATATTTTAAAACCTGCATTGCTGGACAGTATTTTATGTGCATACATGCAAAAATATGTGCATAAAACACATTCCAAGAAAAACTAAAAATATTTAGCATATTGTGCATCTAGGTGTAAAAACCCGCAAATATGCACATTTAACTTGCTTCTCATGCTTGCATTTTTTTGCAGGCATTTTCTGTCAGGAATCTAATATTCATGCATTAGTACCACGTGCAAGTACCCTTGCATTATTATTATATATATATGTACTGTGTATTACTGTACTGGCCACTAATGGTCAAGCAGTATGTAAGAAAAGTGTTTCAATCCATGTGTATTATAATGTAATTACAAAAGTCTCCGCAATAGAGAAATTACGGAGGTTTTACTTTCTGTCGTTTCCTCTTGATTTGATAAATCTGGATGTGAAATTAATCAGAGCGATGTGTAGGTGGCAGATATTTGTACAATGCTTCTGCTGGATTAGCTGCTTTTTAAAAGCTTTCCTGCAGCCCTGCATGTCACCCCCACCTGTCATGTACATTAAAACGAAGCAGGCCCTGTGTGTGCTCACAGCCCAGGTGCCTACGCTTAATGTGCCTGTAAATATGCTGCTTATTAAATTGCTGTTTAATACATGTATTTACATTCTGATAGGTTCATTTTTCTACATCCTGATTGCTGCTAAAAGTCCGTTTATCCCCTCTGTCAATGAGGAAATTACTGCAGAAGCTGGAATGTCTGTAGTACTATATTTTTACTAATCATATGTATTCATTTCTATGCGCCATATTATAATACATGAGTAGTCAGTCTCCTACAGAGCCATGCTTATTATAGTAATTCCTGTACAACTCTGTTTGGGGGGGTGTAATAATAGCCACAGCTGCCTGCACAGCCCAGGAAGACATAAGCGTGGGGAAATGGCTGTGCTTCTGGCTCTTCTTCAGTGGTGAATGAATCCACCCAAGATTTATGTGAACTGGAGCAAAGAAAACTAAAGCGCTTTCTGACAGCAAGCAATGAAATTCATGGTATTGTTTTTCCCTACTAAACTGCTGCTACAAAAATGCTAGCTAAAATTTGATTGGCACACCTGGGAACTTGCCGGATCTCTCCCGACAATGCTGGCTTTTCAGTCAAGTTAATGTTTTATCACCAGCTTTGTCATAGCTCTGGCCTATTTGTAAACACTGCTCGCTGTGTGACGATATGGGTAGGGGACAGTGTGATGCACCGGCGGCAGAGTATACACTGAGGCTGAGGTGAATGAAAAAAGTGTATCAAGAAAGTCCCACAATGCAAAATTAAGCCGACCGAAGCCCCTTACACACCATAGTAGAGGAACATTATCTTGCAATGATGTCAACAGCTTCTGCAGTGAGGCAATATGACCTAGTCGGCCCATACCCAAATGGGAGGCTCATCCAGAGGAAATAGTGTAGACCCTGCACTTTCCCTACTCCTCTGGAACCTCTTCCTGCTGCTTTGCCTGGTCCCTGCCAAAGGGGAACCTGTCCCTATACTAACCACTCACACAATGAGCTCCAATTCAGGGGGCCAGGCCCCCAAAAAGGTTCTGCCCTCACCCAAGATGGCTGCATAGGTCACGAGTGACACCAGCATCCAATCAGCTGTTTCTCTGGTGGTCACAGGAAATCATAGAGGAACCAAGTTCCTAATGTCCTTCCCCTTCTGCAATGCCCCTTTAGTCGAGCGTCACCTACAGAGGGGAACAGACAGCACGTGTCTACAAAGAGAAGGGAGGGGAGCTGTGCACAGGCACTGGCAGAGGCTGTCAGGAATTGTTTGCAAAGATTGCCTGCCGTGTGGAGAGGAAGGAGTGAAGGAGTGCTGTCTGCAAGTGTCAGTAGAGGCTGTTGAGACTTGTTTGTAAATATTGATAGGTGTGGAGAGCTAAAGCTGGGTACACAATATAATAAAATCGGTGAACGATTATCCTATTTTCCACGATGTTTCACAGCAAGTCGAACCCCTGAATGATACTAATTGTACGAAAATTCTCAAACCACAAGGGCTTTTTTTTTTATCTTATGTAGAAATGTTGTGGTATTGAATATTATTGTTTATGGTTTCTGATCATGCCCAGTCTTTCATATTAAATTTTTCTTGTACGAAAACAGTACACATTAAATGCAAATCATTAGTTCTGTTCACGTTCGAGAGAAAATTGTGGGGTTCCCAGTGCACTTGTAGTGCAAAGTGGATTTGCCTTTAGTAAATCAACCCCAGGGCAATGCACATTAAAATGCATGTTGAATGCACACTAATGCACAGGCATTTTTGATGTGTTGCAGTGAATTTTTATGTGCAGTGTAATCTGAAAAGACCTGGAGCCATTTTGGATTGTCCTGTTACTACTGAAGAAGTGTTGGGTGTCAGAGGGGAAACCAAGACTTTGTATTTCCACAGGTGCTGGAGAAAAACTGGAAGACATTAGGACCAGACCCACATGAGTGCAGATTGTGCCCTGAGCCCCTGGTTGTGGCAGTCAGAACCCCGCAGTCACTGGAGAGACTCTGGGGAACAGCAATGGAGGTACACTCAAACTATCTCTGATTTTTCCTGAGCAAGGATTTTAGTACTTTGGATGTAATTGCAATTTGGTAGACTTATTTAACAGTTTTAGCATAACCTTTATGCTATGTGGGGGCTTACAGTGGAGGTGCTCTCCTCCCACAGTTAATGATTTTATTATTACTGATGTGGCTACTAATATATGGTAACATTGAATTGGGAAAACTTGGAGGATGTGCTGCTGCCAAGATAGTCTCTGGCTGGAGCATCAACAAGTCTATAAAAAATGTCAAAGGGAAAGAGGTAATAGAATGCATCCAGTATTCTAGGACTGCATGAGCCCTAAGTGATAAGCCTCAAAAACATCAATGTTTATTTTACTAGAACTCATAGCTATGTGCAGGGGTCACAAGTGTATTTTGCTGGTATGGTGTCTTTTTTTACAATTGCCGTTTATTGCCAGTGTAACGCTATGGTTATGGACAAAATTATTATTCTGCTTTATGCCTGACCTGCATCAAAGTGATCATTGCATGTACTAGTAATGATAATGTAACATATAGGACCAGATTTCAGTTTACTGCAGCCAAGCTGAATTCTGATTCATTGCTGTAGATTGCTGCATTTTGCATTTTTCAAAATGTTCTTTGCCTTACTAAATGACAAAATTTGAGAGTAAGAAAAAAGAAATGGTCCTTTCCTGGCTTTAGGTATACTTATTAGTTCTCAAACATGGGCACAAATTAATGAAATCTCATCACTGCACACATATAGCAACTATGCTATGTTAATCAGATTTGTCAAGCTTTTTATTGTAATAAATGCACAGGCACCACAGCATTCTTACAAAAGCTCAGCAAGGAAGCTGAACCATCAGAACTTGTTATATATGAATAATCAGACAGTGTGGGCTAGTAAACATGTTGCTATTTCCTGAGAGAATGAGAGGTATGATTGTTCTCGGCTGACAATGAAATGACGGAGTCAGTTACATGCTACAATGTTCATGAATCATTTCGTTTCTGATATAGTAGTGATTCCACCATGCTGCTCTATAAGAATTTATTTACAAAATCAAAATCTATACATCATCAAGCATACAAGAACTAATGTTTAACATTAGATACAGCTTAGCAGCTCATCTTCTTAGATGACACCAGTTTGCCACAGATGAGCCATGGAGGAGGAATAAGACATCCTAGGTCTGATGTCAATGTTTATGATGGACCTTTTCCCAGTCAGTATTTACAAAGGTTCCAAACTGGTTGCTTATATGATGACACTGCCTGGTTCTCTTCCCCAAAGAAACCATGCTAACATGGAGCCTGTACACACTTCTGAGAGAGACAGCAGACAAGCAAGGTAATTATAGATGATATTGCCAGTACATATTGGCAAACAGAATGATAAGAGAGGCAAGAATGAAGGGAGGGATCCTCACCATGCCCTCTTTAATCCTGGCCTGTATCAGCTAAATAGACTGCTTAGGCTGTAATTTCACTAATAGATGGGTTTATTTCCTGCTATTTTTAGTGGATAATAAAAATATGTACCAAATCACTTCTCCTTTAAAAAAATTACGTAAATCCTCTAGTTTTTTTTCATTCTCATAGCCACATAGGGCCATACACCATAGAAAGGGAATATATTTCTTCACCCAGGTGTTTGCATACAGCCACAGCTGACAGATGCCATCCATTGACAAGCTGACAGGTGTCACATCTGTAAGCATGTAACTGAACATGAGCGGTTGCATGTGTACAAGGATGGATGAGTGGCCCAGAACACTGACAGTTTGTACTTATGATTGCAACCCCTGTGGTTTCTGGGCAGAGAAATACACTCCTTCTTGATGGTGTACAGCCCTTTGCAACTGTGTGAACAAGGCCTATATGTCTTAAAAGAAATGTATTGTACCTCTTCTTGAAGGTGAATGTAGCAAGAAAGCTGGATTTCTCATGAACTTCTCTAGAGAGTGTTGGAAGGGGTGGGAAGGTCTGAGCAGGGCTTTTACACAATTTTCCTAAGCTTCTGCAGACAGGGTAATGAACTCTCAATCTAATGGGCTGTGTACAGAGTTAGGCTGGCCATAGATTGTGCAAATTTCTTTCCTGCAGCCACGGCTTGCAGGAAAGAAATGTGCACAATTTCCCTATCAACACAGAGTTGACAGTGGGAATCCCTCCTGCTGAGATATTATCTTCTCCTGGTGATGAGGCCAGAGTGGGCAGAAAAGCCGACCCGGCCAGGAGAAGACAGTGATTATCGTTCGCGGCTATAGCAACCACTTGCGATAATCTGAAGTGAATCCAACAGGCTGGTTGTACTCAAGTTGATTTATCAGTCAACTAGGTACATTCTGCCTGCCCATTAATTGTTGGAATCTCGGCCAGTTCAACAGGATTTCAACCATTTATGGCGAGCCTTAGGCAAGGCTATTCATTGATAGGGCTATCAAAAGTGTTAGCATCTAAGCAGCTACAGCAGCATCAATGGTGACAACATTACAAATATTTCACTATAGAAGAAAGAATGTTGACATTCTATCAAAGGAAGAGGCCTATCCAACTGGCAAGATTAATGGGTACTTACAAAATGTTCTAGTGGGACTCACATCATCATATATGTAATTTTATAATTTGACCATAGCTCTACCTTAAACATTTAGAAAAAAAGGAAGCAATTGGCGGGACTTTATATGAGGCACACGGAAGTAGAAAAATAAATTTAGATAAAAAACGGGTTTTAATAAATTCAAGTAGTCATATATTTACATGTTATTGCACATAACCATACATTAATATTTTCAATTTCATCAAGATATACATTCCAACAAGGACTTAATGGTAAATATATGAGGAACTTGACATTCAATAATCACCAATTATATATGGATATGTGACACATTAACGTGTCACTTCAAGTTCCTCATATATTTACCATTAAGTCCTTGTTGGAATGTATATTTTGATGAAATTGAAAATATTAATGTATGGTTATGTGCAATAACATGTAAATATATGACTATTTGAATTTATTAAAACCCGTTTTTTATCTAAATGTATTTTTCTGCTTCCGTGTGCTTCATATAGAGTCCCGCCCATTGCTTCCTTTTTTTCTTTATATTGAACCCGGGATGGAGGAGGGGATCTGAACTACCTCATTTAAAGTCCCAAATATCTTTTCTACCTTAAACATATTTTCAGTGACACATTAGGGAAGTGATTTATAGCCAGATTCAATTACAAATAAAAGCTTCTACGTGCCAAAAGTTTTTCAACTTGTGTAAATTCTGTAATTTATCACCAACTGTACTCCTTTCTCTAAAGAATAGGGAAAAATCATTTATTTAAAACTGTGTATAATTTGCTTAGCAACCAGGCCAGACATAAATATCATAAGGGTGGCTCTGGAAAAAGGTTAAATTGAGGACTGCAGATTTGTGTCTATCATTCTGCCAGTCTCTATAGCAACCTTAGTCATATAAGTTGTTGTTGAGCCCTGAATTCAGCCTTTCTACACAAATAAGTAATGAAGAGAAGAACATCTACCTTGGGCATACAGGAGTTGACATCCAGCCCAGTGGGCCTAGGAGTGCTTTCATCCTCTGTGCCCAAGATGGTCCCACAAAGGACCAGGACACTATTCAATCACATCTTCTGGTACTGCTAGTCAAAGCTGGATTTGATTTCGATCCTGCACACAGGAGATACCTTATGTGCTGAGTAACCCCGGGCTTTTTCCTTTCTCTCCACTGACAATGAAAAGATAAGCCACCACATTTCAAAGCAGCAGATGCTACTGATTATCAAGCCTTTGTTACAACTAGTAAAACGAGCCAAGTTATAGCTTTGTTGATTGCTTTTGAACCTCCTGTTTACATTTTAGTACAAAGTGGAGATAAATATATTTCCTTCCACAGATTCCAGACTAGATAATGAAAGCAAGAGTTTATATTTGGAAAAGAAGCAAACATTTTCCACGCCTGAATCCCTTCTCTGAAAGTGTGTATGGAGAAGCAATCTTACAAAATAATTTTTCATTTATGTGAACATTAAAGTATGGGTATAGCCAAACCTTTTTTAAGTTTTGGATAGAAATGGTTAAAACACCAGTCAATATATTTTTTTACTGTGTTCCATTAAGCAGGCTCTTCTTCACTTCCTGTCCCAGAAATGCAAGAAATGCAAAAAGTAAAAAGAAATCTCTACAAAGTGAAGAAAACTCTCTCCTCATACATTTGTTACTGGCACTGGAGACCCCATGGGAAGATTTACCCTCACTTCTCCTTCTAGTGACAACTAGTATTTTGGATTTCTCGTAATTGTTGTCTCTGTGACAATGCTCATTGGGACAAATACAGATGGTGAAACTCACCAGCAGAAACACAGATAGTAATACACAAATTAGGTTCTAATCCTTTTTTACTTTTAGCTAAAACAAAAAAAAAGTTTGGCTATACATACCCTTTAAAGGTAAAGTATCATTATATACTAAAAGGAGCCATAGTTCAATTTCTCAGTATTATGTAAAGCACCCCATATGTGGGCAAATTGGGCCACCAAAGACTTCCTTATCATTGCTTTGGGTTGCTTGATATAAAACAGGTCTGGTATGGTTGGTTCAGACAGGTGGCAAATATCCAAACTCCAGGTTCCTTTCATTGCTGGTCATATGTCTGAAATCCTAGGCATTTAATCACATACCTTCTGCCGAAGAAAATGATCATCCAATACAAACTCTGAACATCCCCTTCCTCTCAAGAAGAAAGTAGAAGATAAAGCTAAATAATAAACAAACATTTAAATGCCCCTGCCCCTTTTCTTCCAATGGTTCTTAAAGCAGAGGTCCACCCTAAAGTGGACCTTCCGCTCATCGGAACCCTCCCCCCTCCGGCGCCACAATTGGCACCTTTCAGGGGGAGGGGGGTGCAGATACCTGTACAGTACAGGTATCTGCACCCACTTCCGGGATAGCTCTCTGCGGAAAGGGGCGTACATTACGCCCCTTTCCGCAAGTGCCCCGCTGCCTGCTGGGAAACACACAGATCCCAGAGGCAGCGGGGACCGTCCTTATTGCGCAGCGCAACTCGCGCATGCGCAGTAGGGAACCGGGAAATGAAGCCGAAAGGCTCCATTTCCTGATTCCCATACCCAAGATGGCGGCGGCAGGACCCGAGAGACGATCTAGAGATCGGCTTCGGGTGCCGACATCGCGGGCACGCTGGACAGGTAAGTGTCACTATTTTAAAAGTCAGCAGCTGCAGTATTTGTAGCTGCTGGCTTTTAAAAAAAAAAAACGCGGAGTCCCGGCAGACTCCCGCTTTAATATATTGTATAACAAATACATTTTTTAGGGTTTTAGATTATTATTTGAGCCATGTGGTCAAGTGACCGCATGGCTCAAATCTCTAACTATGTTTGATGCGGCTGGTGTGACTGGCAGGAGGGAACTCATTCCTTCACAGACAACCGTTAGAGCAGTGGACGTAGGTGGCTGAGCCATAGAGCCATTGGTCTATGGAATTCATCCCCAATGTCGACCCTCTATATTACACAAAGGAGCCAGGGCTTGGAAGTCCCGTAACTGCATTAAAAAATACTTTATATTGCATTTAAATATTGGTTGAGTTTGCTTTTTTTGCTGTGCTTTTTAATTTACTTTAAGAGCCTAGGCTTTTCAGACATGTAGCAAGCACTCAAGGGAACCTAGATGATTATTATTATTAATCCAGTTAGGTAATATCCTAAACATAGCTTTGTGTGATATCTTGGTGAATGTCCATTTCAATTCAGATATTTAGTTAAATTAGATCCATATAACTAGAACGGAATTTGAATAATCTCAAAGAGGTAACTTTTAAGGTGTCTTTCCTATGACCAAAAATCTTAATGGTAACTACTATCCTAATATTGCATATAACTAATGTATAGTTCATATACAATAGCTGAATCATAATTTATTTGGTTATACACATAAGACACAAGGGATAGTCTTAATCTACACTACAGTTTGTTGCTCTAGATCATGCCTTTACCACATATCCAGGCTACATCTGTTATCAAATATATTCTTAGGTATTAGTCTGTATCAAAAAAGAACATGATACAAAAATAATTTATTTGTTTTTTAATTATAAAAATCAAAAAAAATTGTGGTCAGAAAGAATGGCATACATTCGGTAAGACCTGCTTATGATGTAATTATGATGCAGCATAACCAGTGAGTTTGGCAAACTTTATGGAAGGGCTCAATGAAAGATTAGGTTTACTTACGTGCCTAGTGTGTCTTACAAGAAAGCCCTGGCAGGGGATTTTATTAGAACAAAGTATAGACATCAATGAACACAAGCAGTAGAAACATGAACCAACAGCATTCCAATTAAATACTGGACGTTTAAAGAAAAGGGACAGCAAATGTGGCATTAAGGTGCACAAACAGATATTTTACAAACTTGTAAATATGATTTTACATCTTTGTATAAGAAAAGCATGCAATTAAAACTCACAAATAGTGAGACAAAACCAAATACATTAAACTATTTTGCTATGTTTTGCTATGAATTAAAACAATAAAAATAAAAGGCATTTCATAGCACATTCATTTTTTTAGTTCTGAGTGTGAGGGGCTTTTCAGTACCAAAAATGTATCCCCAAGGTGCCAATTAACAATCCAAGTTTCCCCAAAACGTAATCCTTCCCCCACCTGATCACCTAATTTAGCCTAAGTGCTATCTGTGTCCCTATTAAGGAGAGCTCCCCTCACGAGAGGGGGTTTCATGTATAGATATATATATATATATATATATATATATATATATACACAGGATATCACAAAAGTGAGTACACTCCTAACATTTTTGTAAATATTTTATTATATCTCTTCATGTGACAACACTGAAGAAATGACATGTTGCTACAATGTAAAGTAGTGTACAGCTTGTTTAACAGTTTAAATTTGCTGTCCCCTCAAAATAACTCAACACACAGCCATTAATGTCTAAACCGTAGGCAACAAACGTGAGTACACCCCTAAGAAAAATGTCCAAATTGGGACATTAGCCATTTTCCTTTCTCTGTGTTATGTGACTCGTCAGTGTTTTTCAGGTGTGAATGGGGAACAGGTGTGTTAAATTTTGTGGTATCCCTCTCACTCCCTCATACTGGTCATTGGAAGTTCAACATGGCACCTCATGGCAAAGAACTCTGAGGATCTGAAAAAAAAATTGTTGCTCTGAATAAAGATGGCCTAGGCTATAAGAAGGTTGCCAAGGCCCTGAGTTGCAGCATGGTGACCATACAGCAGTTTAACAGGACAGGTTCCACTCAGAACAGGCCCTTGCCATGGTCAAGCAAAGAAGTTGAGTGCATGTGCTCAGCATCATATCCAGAGGTTGTCTTTGGCAAATAGACATATGAGTGCTGCCAGCATTGCTGCAGAGGTTAAAGGGGTGGGGGGTCAGCCTGTCAGTGCTCAGACCATATGCCGCACACTGCATCAAATTGGTCTGCACGACTGTCATCCCGGAAGGAAGCCTCTTCTTAAGATGATGCACAAGAAAGCCTGCAAACAGTTTGCTGAAGACAAGCAGACTAAGGACATGGATTACTGGAACCATGTTCCATGGTCTGATGAGACCAAGATACACTTATTTGGTTCAGATGGTGGCAACCAAGTGAGGAGTACAGAGACGAGTGTGTCTTGCCTACAGTCAAGCATGGTGGTGGAAGTGTCATGGTCTGGGGTTGCATGAGTGCTGCCGGCACTGGGGGGCTACAGTTCATTGACCAAACCATGAATGCCAATGTCATGGTTATGCAATAGAGTTCGTCTGCTTACCTGTCTCCATGTGTTCATTTCTAGAGACCAGCTGACCCTCACCTGACTGCTTTTATAATCCATCCTCTGGCATGGCTCCACCCTAGTTCCTATCAGAGAGCTCTATATTAACCTGTGCACTGCAGGCCAGCCCTGCTGATCAACCTTTGTGTGTTAGCTTCCTGTTTCCTGCCGTGTGCTCTGCTACTGTTTTCCGCTACCGACTTTGGCGTGTCTTGACTATCCATGTTTGCCTGTGATCCTGACCTTTTGGCGTGCACCCGACTATTCTTGTCTGCTTGTGGCCCCGACCTTGGCTTTGTCCCTCACCATCCCTATTCTCCTGTTGCCTACTGTGGGTGTGAGCTGGGGGACCCTGGGGGTCGCGACCTGGAGCCAGTTGCAGCCAAGTCCATCCTCACCACTAGAGGCGCTGGTGAACACCTGCTGGCTCTTAGACTCCGCGCCCCAGGGAATCTTACGCTCTAACCCCAGTGGGATCTGTCCCCCGTCTGCAGCAATCAGCCGTCCCCCATCTGCAGCAGTCAGCCGTAGGGTCCACAACCTTGCGGTGCACTCCTGATACCTACGGTGTGCACCTGTCACCTCGCCTCAAGGTGACCTGACAGCCAACATGTACTGGGACATACTGAAGCAGAGCACAATCCCCTGCCTTCAGAGACCATGCCACAGGCAGTATTCCAACATGATAAAGACCCCAAACACACCTCCAAGACGACAACTGCCTTGCTAAAAAAAGCTGGGGCTAAAGGTGATGGACTGGCCAAGCATGTCTCCAGGCCTAAACCCTATTGAGCATCTGTGAGGCATCCTCAAACGGAAAGTGGAGGAGCGCAGGGGCTTTAACATCCACCAGCTTGGTGGTGTCATCATGGAGGAGTGGAAGAGGACTCCAGCGGCAAACTGTAAAGCTCTGGTGAACTCCATGCCCACGAGGGTTAAGGCAGTGCTGGATAATAATGGTGGCCACACAAAATATTGACGCTTTGGGCCCAATTTGGACATTTTCACTTAGGGGTGTACTCACTTGTGTTGTCAGCAGTTTAGACATTAATGGGTGTGTGTTGAGCAAAAGTATTCACCTTCTTAGCATTTTTTGTGTTTTGTTGCCTCACAACCTGGAATTAACATGGATTGTTGGAGGATTTGTATCATTTAATTTACAGAACATGTCCACAACTTTCCACAACTTTGAAGATGTTTTTTTTTATTGTAAAGAAAACAACAAATAGGACAAAATAACAGAAAAAGTCAATGTGCATAACTATTCACCCCACTAGTCAATACTCTGTAGAGCCACCTTTTGTGACCATCACAGCTCCAAGTTGGGGTTATTGTCCTGCTGGAAGGTGAACCTCCATCCTAGCCTCAAATCACACACAGAGTGGTACTGGTTTTGCTCAAGAACATCCCTGTATTTAGCACCATCCATCTTTCTCTCAACTCTGACCCGTTTCCCAGTCCGACTGCTGAAAAACATCCCCACAGCATGATGCTGCCACCACCATGCTTCACTGGGTGTTCTTTGGGTGATGTGAAGGGTTTGGGTTTGCGCCAGACATTTCTTTGATGGCCAAAAAGTTCAATTTTAGTCTCTTCAGACCAGAGCACCTTCCTCCATACATTTTGGGAGTCTCCCACATACCTTTCCGCAAACTCAAAACGTGCCATTTTATTTTTTGCTGAAAGTAATGACTTTCTTCTGGCCACTCTGCAATAAAGCCCAACTCTATGAAGCGTATGGCTTATTGTCGTCCTATGTACAGATACTGCAGTCTCTGCTGTGGAACTCTGCAGCTTCTCCGGGGTTACCTTAGGTCTCTGTGCTGCATTTCTGATAAATGTCCTCCTTGCCTGGTCTGTGAATTTTGGTGAGTGGCCGTCTCTTGGCAGGTTTGCTGCTGTGCCATGTTCTTTCCATTTGCTTATGATAGATTTGATGGTGCTCCTAGGGATCATATTTTTTTATAGCCTAACCCTGACTTGTACTTCTCAACAACATTGTCCCTTGCTTGTTTGGAGAGTTCCTTGGTCTTCATGGCAGTGTTTGCTTAGGTGTTGCAGTGTCTGGGGCCTTTCAAAAAGGTGTGTATATGTAATGACAGATCATGTGACACAAAGATTGCACACAGGTAGACATCATTTCCCTAATTATGTGACTTCTGAACTTCATAACAAAGGGGGTGAATACATACGCACATGCCAATTATCAGTTTTTTATTTCTGAAAAATTGTTTTATGTATATATTTTTCTAATTTTACTTCACTAACTTAGACTATTGTGTTCTGATCCATCACATATAATTAAGATTAAAAAAACATTGAACTAAAGACTGTAATGTAACAAAATAGGCAAAAAGCCAAGGGGGTAAATACTTTTGCAAGGCACTGTATTTTGAGGGGACAGCAAATTTACACTGTTATACAAGTTGTAGACTTACTACTTTACATTGTAGCAAAGTGTCATTTCTTCAGTGTTGTCACATGAAAAGATATACAAAATTATTAACAAAAATGTGAGGGGTGTACTCATTTTATACTATATATATATATATATATATATATATATATAAATAAAATAAAATATACAGAAAATATTTAATAACCACTCTTAAACAAATATAACTGAATATGACCAGTTATAAATATAACTAAATATATTCTCATCTAGATACAATGCAAAAATATACATTTTCATAACTAAGAACATGGCAGACATTTTGGCCTACTCAATAGAACAGCAAAAAGTATTCACATTGTGCAAAATACAGTAGACATTCAAAAAAACTATTAAAATTATAACTATTCACTTTATTAAAGTAGGAACAATGAGAGATAATGTTTAAATATATTACTGCAAGTTACTACACTTTGCACATTTTTTTTTATCAAACAAAACTATAAAACTGGAAAACCTGGGATCTTGTAAGTGGTGTTTTTAATGCTTTTAGGTCAACTAAGTATTTAAAAAGCCATCTTTCCTATTTAGTAATGAAAAAAAGCATATCCGACAATTAAAATCCTCAAAGCATTTAACGTTTATAAATGATAGTTTATAAAGCAATTCATTCAGGGATTTTGAAAGCTGAATTATTTTTTTATATATTCTTTATTTTTCTTTTTAACCAATTCATACATATCCATTTGTACATTTATAAAAGGGAAACGTTAATACAATTTATCAAAAAGTCTACTCACCTCCCGCTTCTTGCAAAATACAACCCTTTCTGTACCTTCTTCACCCCCCCCCCCCCCCCCCGGGGCAAAAAAACAAAAAAAAAACAAAAAAAACAAAGCTGAATTATATATTCCTACATAGTAACCAAACCAATGAATAATCATATTTAGTAGTAAAATGATACTTACTCAACATACTTGCTCCATGGTCCAAGATCAGACATAGCCATGAACACGCAGTTTGTGAGAATAGTGCACATTATAAACATACTGAACAACGTGAGAACTATTGGTTAAGGAAATTAATTTGCTTAAATGAAATAGTTACAACAAACATTAAATGCACCATTGAATGCTGTCTTTGAAAAGGCAGATGAAAAAAACACACAGTGCTAAAAATCATGAAAATATACTTTCTGAAAGTGCACCGCTAGTTATGCATCAACAATTTGCAGGTAAGTTTTAACCAATTCCCTTTATTTTCCCTATATTTTCTTTATTTTAGAAATGTGATGGTGACTTCATATCAACTAGTTGACTCCACCTCCTGTATGGTAAATTCCATCCTTGTGTATATGCTTGCCACCATAGTAGCTCAAGGACCATTCGGCCTGCAAGGATGCACACAGGACAATTTGTACTGTAAATATTACACTTTTCAAAATACACAAAGTCCCCCATTGACACTCAAGCGTTTTGTTGCTTGAAGCTCAAAGCTCCAAAATGCTCAACAAGCAAAATCTCATGCTTTTAAATTGCACCTGTTCACATTTGAGTTCAGGCACCTGAAGCACAATGTCTAAAGCTCCAAAAGGTACATGAAGAAGAATGAAGTGTTTTTAGCCCCATTTACTTCAATGGGAGTGTGCTTCTGCCCCAAAGGAGCTCCTGCATGGCTCGTGTATGTTCTTGCCTGTCTTTGTTAGATACATTTCTGACATGCAGCAATATACAATAACATAAAAATGAAAAAACAACCAAACACACAAACAAACACAAAAATATATTTTATCATTAAACACATTTAATACATTATTGTTATGTGACTAAACAATGCAACAGTCTTTTAAGATCTGCTTGAGAGGTGCATTCTGACTGATATAAGTCTATTGTAGGTCTATAGAGGTAAGCATCCCCAGTTTACCTCTCCTAGTATACATACATCCCATCACATACATCATGCATCGTACATTTTGGTCACAGGATGAGAAGCTTCAAGTGTGCTAATGTGTGTTTAGGCAACCTGTTAAACACACAAAAAAAGGCTTATACGTAAGCACCAGGATTTACATGTAGAAAAAAGGTGCTGATCCCTCTGAACAAAGTTGGCGCTGACCTTCTGGATAGAATAGAAAAGCTGATTATTGCATGGTTAGGAGGAGTAGTGGGATCTCCTCTCCAGACATCAAATCAACCTCCCTACCCCCACTAAAGCTAAACAACCCAAATACTTACCTAAATCCTTGGTCACATGACACATCAGGTCCTAAGTCGTCAATCTTCTTAAAGTATCTGAACATCACAAACACCGAAAACACCATTTAACTTTTTTTTAATATTCAAAGCATACCCCCCCCCCCCCCCCACAGCATTTCTAACCATCTTTATTAAGGTCAGAAGACTCATGTAGCACGTTTTTCGCGGAATCCATCTGCCCTTAGCTCAGTTATGCAGGCAAGAGGGGGTGCTTAGCTGAGAAAGCCCCTTTTCCAGATGAAAGAAAAAAAATACACATGAAGACTTCTGAGATGTATCATGCCATTTTGGCCTAGGCCAGCAAAAAATGTTTTAGGGGTTTATTTAACTGGGAAAAGGAAGGAAGGGAGAGAGTTAGGGATGAATAGATGGAAATGGGGGGAGTCTGTTTATGACCAGAGATAGGTTTTAGCCCTAAGAAATTTATAAGGCTCATCCTTTTCTTGAAATAAAAAGCAGCTCCTCATGGGAAATGACTTATTAAAACATAGAGCCTATATTATGTTTTCCCTAATGGATCTGGAAGTGTAGGGCACGGCTCCATACATCTGCTAGACCCGGGTTTTATTGTGTATAATATTCTTTATCTTTCATAAATAAGAATAGTGCAGTCTATAGCCATACATAAAAGATCTACAGGCATGTAGAGCTATTAAAGATGTAACTGCCATCAATCATCCCTTAAAATGATTAAATATATATCTGTCATTAGTGCTGATTGATCTTAAGAGGTTTCTAACTACTTGTACTTCTTTCCCTCTCTTGATTTTATTTAAAATTATTTTATTTTCCAGGAATTTAACTTTTTAGCTGCAAATGATTTTTTCAGTTCTGTAAACAGTATGCAAGCTTAGATCAGAGGTCAAGCTGGCTATAGTTGTAATATAACAAATTCTTAACATGTAATTAGCGTTATAGGAGGGCTTGCATTATAATACTCATTGAGCTACTATTGGGAGCAAGGGAGGCTCTGACATAGTTGAGTAGTGGTAGAGTTTAGGATCACAAAGTCTCTTAGTAGACTTAAAGAAGACTTGCAACCTTTTTTCATTTGAGAATATAATAAAACAAAATTACAGGCAGATAAACAAAGCTATTATTTAATCTAATTATAGACTTGTTAAAGCAGAAGTCAACTGTATCTGAGCGCCACAAAATGAAAGTGCTATTGAATTAATTTTTAATATTCAAATCAAAACCAAAATCATCCATCCATGTTTCTCCCCCTAGCATTTCTACCCGAGTAAGAGCAGATGATTCATGTATCATTTACTTCCTGGAATCTATCTGCCCTTAGCTCAGGCATGCAGACAGGATGGTGTGCTTTGCTAAGAAAGCCCCTCCTCTTCTCCAGATGCCAGAAACCAGCAAGCAAATAAAGAAAACGTTTAAAAATAAGGTTTGAAACAAGTAAATATACCTTCCTATCTATTTACTAAAGCTAGCTGCATACAGATTCAAAATACTGTAGTTAATGTTGAGAGAGTTTAGTTCTGCCTAAAAGAAACTTAGCATTTCTTTTTACCAAAATGAACATAAGTACCTGAGTGTGATTTCATATTAGTGTCCAGTAATCCCCTGTACAACAGGATAGACAGAGAAAGAGCAAGGCAACATTGAAAGCCAATCAGGCTCTATTGCATTGTGTACAGTGCTGTTTAAATAATACTGAGAGCTTCCTTAGAGGTGGAGAGCGTAGAGTGACCATCTGTGTCCTGCTGCTTCATCATGATATTTTTGGTAAAGGGTTAAAGTGTATCTAAACTTCCAAACAAAAACGTAACACATTTCAGCTTGTGTGTGTGCGTATATACACTCACTGGCCACTTTATTAGGTACACCTGTTTAATTGCAACACAAATTGCTAACCAGTCAATCACATGGCAGCAACTCAATGTATTTAGGCATTTAGATGTGGTGAAGATGACTTGCTGAAGTTTAAAGTGAGCATCAGAATGGGGAGAAAAAGCGGATTTAAGTGACTTTGAATGTGGCATGGTTGTTGGTGCCAGACAGGCTGATCTGCGTATTTCAAAAACTGCTGATCTACTGGGATTTTTCACGCACAACTATCTCAAGGGTATACAGACAATGGTCTGAAAAATTTTAACTATCCAGTGAGCCGCAGTTGTGTGGACGAAAAATGTATGGTTGATGTCAGAGGTCATAGGAGAATGGGCAGAGATTTGAGAGTGAGTTGATAAAAAGACAGTAGTAACTCAAATAATCACGTGTTACAACAAAGGTATGCAGAATACTATCTCTGATTGCACAACACATCGAACCTTGAAACAGATCGGCTACAGCAGCAGAAGATCACACTGGGTGCCCATCCTGTCAACTAAGAACAGGAAACTGAGATCACACTTTGCAGCTTCAGGACCTGGATGACTTACTATAATTGATGGAACCGTGAATTCTGAGCACTATCAGAAAATTCTAAAGGAGAATTTTTGGCCATCAGTTCGTGCACTTGGGTTATACAGCAGGACAATGATCCGAAACACAACAGCAGGTCCACCTCCAAATGGTTGAAACAAAGCAAAATGTAGGTTTTGGAGTGGCCTAGTGAAAGCCCAGGCTTAAATCCAATTGAGATACTGTATCATGACCTTACACAGGCCATTCATGCTGGAAAACACTCCAATGTGGCTGAATTAAAACAATTCTGCAAAGAAGAGTGGGCCAAAATTGCTCAGCAGCAATGTGAAAGACTCATTGCCAGTTATCGCAAACACTGGATTGCAGTTGTTGCCGCCAAGGGTGGCACAACCAGTTTTTAGTTTTAGGGGGCAATTACTTTTCCACATAAGGCCAGGCAGGTTTGGACAGCTTTTTTGCCTTAATAAATTAAACCATCATTTAAAAACTGCATTTTGTATTTACTCTTTGTGTAATAATACATTTTGTTTGATGATCTGAGTCATTGTGTGACAAATATGCAAAAAAATTAAGAAAACATATATATACTGTATATGTACTGTATATATACTGTACATACAATGTATATATGTGTGTGTTTACCTGTATATACTATATATACACACACATTAAAAATAACAATAATAATTTTTTTTTTTTACAAGTGCTCACATATACTCTGTTCTCAGTTGCATACGATATTTAGATAGCTAGGGTAGAGGCTGTGGGGGGGGGGGGTGTCAGCAGGAGGTAGAGAAACAGTATCACACTGATCTTCCCAGTGAAGAATTGTAAGAGGGGTGGGGGGTGTCAGGAGAAGTCTAAACAATTAAGTACTGGCAGGCTGTACTTCAGTAGAAACCAAAGCAGAAAACTGACCACACTGGGATGGATATGCTTCTGTGCCTTGGCATAGGCATAGTCAGTTTGAAATAGGAAAGGATGGGTACTGGCAGTATCACCGGGTATTTCACACAGCTAAGTGTGCATTCATTAGAAGACTGCGAGCAGGCAGGTAAGTGTTTTATTATTTGCAAAATGAATTGCAATAAAGAGCTGCCGGCTCAGTTTTTAATAAGTACCTTTAGTTTGGTTTTAAGGTAGTACTAAACATTCAATGTTTTTTTTTTTTTGTTCTAGTAACACACTCAAACATGCTCCAGTCCTTTTTTTCTTATAATTTGTGTATAACCACTTACATTTTTGACTGCTCATTGCACCTGACTCCAGGTGCTTCGAACTTCCTAGTAGGTGTTGCCTTATGAGTTTATGTGAAATCTCCATTAATAGCTGTAAAATATTGTAATTATGAATATATTTCAGTTAGCTTTGTATCTATGTAACATAGCTTCCCAGAAGTCTATGTTAGACAGACAAGTCAGAGCCTAGGCTTGTGTATCTAAACAATGGGACCCAACCCTCTTTGTTCTACACATATTCACGTCAAAGGATCCCATGTTTAGATATGCAATGAGGGTGGTCAGCCCGTCATCAATACTTAACTTTCCGGAAGGTCATGTACCTATGAGTTAAGTCTCCTACTCATAATAGTCAGTACCAAAGATTTGGATTAATGGGGGCTGATTTATGCAAAGTATTGGGATTGGAGATGTTGCCAATCCTGAACCAGGAATAGGGAAGCCCACCAATCAGAGCCACACCATGCCAACTAATGAGGCATCAGATGCCTGTAATGATATACATAGACTAGATGGGAGGGAAACGCACACTCCCTGGAAGAGCAGTCACCTGAATTGAACCTTTGTGGGTCATAGCCTGGTAACTATTGGAACTAAATATGTTTATCTTATGTCTTTTCTGTCCTACTGTTTGTAGATTAATGTTTTAAGGAATATATTCTGTATTCCTTCATGTAATCCATGACTTTTACCCTTTTCCTGTACAATTAGATAGATTGCTGTGTATTAATTAAGGCCTACTTTACTATATACAATACATTTGTGTTATTGTGTTACAGCTTTCACTCATGGTCAAAGAACTCTCATTTAACCCAAATCATATCTGAGAGATATTAAATGTCAAATATAGTAAACGGGTAACATAGGGAAACATGCGCTCTGTGTAATAAACTGCACTAGTTCTAAAGAGACACTACAGACTCCAGCTGGGGTCAATAAACTGAGCAGGGAGAGGGAGTGGCTTACCCCATGTATTTCGGTGAACGCACACATCGTCAGGAGATTAGACTTTGGAGCCAGAAGGGAGTTAACATGAAAAAGTGGCCCCATGGGGCCCTGTAAAGGGGTGGAGCCCCCTAAGAAAAGGAACATGGGAATTGGGGATGTTGGTAGAGGAAAAGCAAAGCAACTACCATGTACTGAGGGCTGCAGCACTAAATGATGTTTAATTTGTGGGGTTTAATAACACCTAATGGCTATTATTGCCACCCCTCGATCCACTGTGGATCAGTTTTCAGAGGGTGTCTGGCAGGCAGTTAGGAGTCAGTTTCGCCTCATCCCTGCCAGTTTTAACTCTTAAAATGCCAACCCACCACACTGCAATGTATGCAGTTGCAGGGTGGTTGCAGCACAGCCACACCCGCAAGAATGAGTCGCATTCGGCAGTGGTGCAGACCACTAAATGCAACACTGTTTAATTTTTGCTTTGCAACCATGGCATGAGTAAAGCCTTGAGCAGCTGCTGTTTAGGTGGGTGGTCTGGGCTTGGTGAAACCACAGCTCAACCCCTGCTTTTACAGCCCCCTGTTTGAACGAGCCCTAACTGCTGTATCTCAGAACCATTTAGAATGCACTGCCTACAATGAGTTAGTGCATTTTTATTTACTAAAGGAAAATCCACTTTGCACTACAAGTGAACTGCAACTGCACTGGGAAGTGCAGTTAATGTAGATCTGAGGGGAACATAAAAAAACTGCATTTTTGCTTGTACATGATTGGATGAAAAAAATCAGCAGAGCTTCCCCTCATTTTACATCTTCCCCTCAGATCTAAAGCGACTGCACTTCCAAGTGCACTTGTAGTGCAAAGTGGATTTGCCTTTAATAATTCAACCCCAATACTCTTGACTGCAAAGTAACTTTAAAATAACTTGCATTGACACAAAGAAAATCTCTTGGGTGCTTTTTGATTATCCACAGAGGGAATAAAATATTGGGTAACTTCAAAATATTTTTCACTTTAGTTGCCCATTGAAGAGCTGAAATTTAGATGTTGTTTCTGACTGCGTACTCGGACACCATTGCTCCATCTTATGTTGTCTATAATGAACAACTTCTCTGTTCCAAGTCTCCAGATATAGGGGAATGAAAGTAATTAATCTGATTAGCTGTTATGGAAACCAGCTGCAGGCATTCTGGCACAAACGTTATACAAGGAGTGTAAGGGCTCAACAGGCTACACAAGTGCTAGAGAAGGTTTAAGAGGTCAAGGCACAATAATTCAATTTCAAGTAAAAGCAGGAAGCTTTTCATTGTAGAAGAGATTGTTACTGTGCCCCCTGGCAAGTGATGTTGGCTCACCCAGAGTTTGAGTACCAGTCAGTATTCAACAGAGCACTCTGATGATGGCCGGGAACCCAAGTGCTCCCTGGTTCTCTTTGCTGCAAAATGACACCAGGTCACAGCCCCTGAGATTTCCCACCAGGGGTGGCAAGAATGGAGGGACTACAGTGCAGAGACAGTGGGCAAATCAGGAGATTACAGAGTAGTCAGATTCAAGCAGGGGTTGAGGCAGATGGCTAGTAGAGAGTTGTCAGGTACAAGCAGGGGTCTTGGTAGAGGGCAAGCAGAGAATAGTCAGACAGTCCGATCAGCAACAAGTAGGCAGTAAACAAGACAGTAGACAAGTAAGTGTTGAGGTTTAAGCAAGAGTTGAAGCAGGCAGCAAACATGTTATACTTAACTGCTCTGTGCAGTGCTTTTGCACAGAGCAGTCCCAATCTTCCTTCTCAGTTCCCTCGCTGGCGCTCCTGGCCCCACCTTCCTGCTGAGTGCCCCCACAGCAAGTAGCATGCTATGGAGGCACGCAAGCCGAGCCATTGTGCTGTGTGTAAATTCAGACGTGGAGCCATGGCTCAGCCCCACCCCCTCTCTCTCCTCATTGGCTCACTGACTTGAGAGCAGCGGGAATCAATGGTGCCCACTGCTGTGCCTCAGCCAATCAGGAGTGAGAGTCCCGCACAGCCGAGGCATTCTTGCAACATTTCTGGATTGAGATGGGGCTCAGGTAAGTATTAGGGGGGCTGAGGGGAGAGCTGCACAGTCTTAGGACTCCCGGCCAAGTCTCAAGGACCCACTTCCTGTTTGGCAAGGAGGAGAAGCAACAGCCTCTTCCTGGAGCCCTACCCTGGAGCATAAGGTAAGGCCATGGGAGGGGGGTGTGAGTGGATTGCCAATCGAGCGAGCGCTGGGGGTATAGTGCGAGTGCCCGCCCAATTTTGAGCACCTGCTGCCACTAGTCAGTACTCTGATGCACATTTTTTCCCTTTCTTTTCCCTATAGTTTTACTGGGACATATAGAATGTATGTATAGAATTGATTATTTTGTTTTTGGAACTATCAGCTTAAAGAAGAATGCTGTGGCAAATGGAATACTACCAGATCCTGCTCTTAGTTCACAAAAACAGAATTTTCCTGTGTTTTATTTTTAAGAAATGTATAGTCTTTCTAAAGTATTTTAGACATTTGTGAACATTTTTAGTTCCTTTTAGTTTAAAGTTATATTATTTCTCATGTTACATACATACAGGTATTTATGAACACTCATAGGGACCACAGTACTTTCATTAACTTTAACTGCTTTTCTCTTCAGAAAAAACAGCACCATTTTTGTTCAGGCATCATATGTGGTCACCATCTATTTTCTGAATTGAGATGCCGGCTCATAGAGGACAAACAATTATTCCATTGGTGTATATTGTGCAATTTATTCATACACAGCTGCATCAGTCCTGAATAGTCCACTTGTTCCAAAGTATGTTCTGCTGTATTGAAATAAATGGTAGCAGACATTTTTACTAATTTCATATATAGCCTTGTGCCTTGTTGATTGTCTTATGTACTGTAATGCCCTGTACACGCAGTCAGACAGATTTTTCAGAAAGATTTTGTGCCAAACTTGTCGGACAAAATTATTGGAAAATGCGATTGTTCTTAACGAGGTGACGTACAACAAGTAGCCAATAGCTGTAGTCTCTTAATTTATTCTGAGCATGCGTGGCATTTTGTCCGTCGGAATTGTCTACACACGATCGGAATTGAAATTGGATTTTGTTGTTGGAAAATTCTAGATCCTGTTCTCAAACTTTGTGTGTCGGAAATTCCAAGGGGAAAAAGTCAGATGGAGCCCACGTACGATCGGATTTTCCAACAACGCGATCGGATCGCACATTTTCCGTCGGAAATTCCGGCCATGTGTACAGGGCATATGACAGGTGTGCTAACAAGGGGAGCAGACATTTTTCATGCAAATAATTCTTGACTCAGAATAACATCAATATGATCACACAGGGTTATGCTGTGTGACAGAGCTGTGCACATTTCAGGAAACGTATGGACATAAATACAAGTCCATTGGCAACTAGAACAGCTACCGTATATGAACTCATCTATGTAGTTAGCTTTTTTTCCCCGGAGTTCAGTTTTAATACCTCAAAATGCATACTCACTAAAAATAAAACGTACATTTATATGTTTACTAGGAAAATAAATCTGGAAACCCCTTTTTAAAATAAAATGATGGGTTGCAAAGAGACTCCCATATTGGTTTTATCTTATTTATGTCTATTTTTACTGTCAAGTTTGCACATACTGCACAGAACAGATGGATGGCATTTTCAGATAGCATGTGGTACATGATGCTGAGTCAGCACTTCAGAGAGAATGTTGTCTAACATGAAAGGATATGAATGTACCAAAATTTTGATTGCAGCTCTTCTTACAGGATGGAAAGGACTAATTATATACAAAGCAGGTGTGGCACTAAATCTGAAGATTGTCTTCCCTTTGTTTAGTACTATAAAGGTCTAAAGAGAAAAGTAGAAAACAAAAAAAAGCGGTGCATTAAAATACGTTTGAGGATACACTGTAGAACACAAGTCTGACTAGATACAACTAACTGAATTTTTTGAATACTGAAGTTTGCTCTGTTTACTCGGTTAACATTTTGTTAACATTTTGTCTACCTTGGTTCCTCCTTTCCTCCTTTTCGGCTTTGAAGACGCTTTGAAACACCACTAAAGCTACATAGGGTATCATTTTTGAAGCCAAGCAAAGCAAAATCAAGGTGTAAACAGGACTGTAAGCAAACATTTTATTTAGTGACATTTGGCGTTCAGAAAGCTTTAACAAAGCCTGTCCGAAGCCTTGTTTTGAAGCAAGTATAAACTAGCCCTAAGGCTGGTTATAAACTTTAGACAGCAGTTGGACATTGAAGGCCACAATTATAACCCCATTAGGATAGAAAAATATTCTAAATGGTGCAGACATCAATAAAATATTTGCAAGGTTGGCTCTGCTGAACTAGCATGTTTATGTCAGTGCATAAGGTAGGGGTAGGAGGAAAGTAGCACAGGCAGACACTAAAGGCAGATATGTCAGGAGAGATTATTAACATATAAACTTGGTCTTCTACACAGAAAAAAAAAATCATCCCCAAAAATGTCCGTCCATAGTGTGTACCTGCTGTTGTAGACTCGAGACTGTCCAACCAATTCAGCCAGGGAATTTAGTGTCTTAAAGAGGAGGTCCAGCCCCCCATGAAAAATTAAATGTCAGCAGCTACATATACTGCAGCTGCTGACTTTTAATATATGGATATTTACCTGTCCAGGAAGCCACGATGTCCGCATCCCAGCCGGACTTCGGATCGGTTTTCAGGTGCAGCCGCTGCCATTCATTTTGGTTTCACAGTCGGTCCCCTACTGCGCATGCATGAAGAGTGCTGCGTTTTTTAATTGGTCCGACGGGGGGGGGGGGGGGGGAAGGGGCCAAACTTTCAAGAGATGGCCCCATCTCCAAGCAGTGGGGAAAGGTATTTGTCAAAAACAGGTACCCGTTCCCCCTCCCCCCTGAAAGGTGCCAAATGTGGCGCCGGAGGGGAGAGGAGATGGATAAGCAGAAGTTCCACTTTTGAGTGGAACTCAGCTTTAAATGATTTAAAGTGAACCTGTGCCCAGATCATGGACTCTAAGGGCCCTTTCACAAGGGTGACTGATGAGTTCCGCTTGTCAGGTTTTCAGGCTGACCTGATCGAAGCCTCCCGTCTCTTCTATAGAGTCATGGATGTCAGCGGACACATGTCCGCTGACAACCATCAACATCTGATCTGATCCTGTCCGCCAAAAACAGACAGATGATGGATCTATTCCTCATCCGTCTGGTGGATCTGATTGGACGGAAACTGAAAGGTAGTCCATTTCCATTCGATTGCCCTATAGAGGAGAGCGGGACTGTGTCTGCCTGTGTTCGCTCTGCATAGCCGAGCAGATAGGACCTGTCATCTGCCTGCTCATCGGGGATCAGAGGAGAGATCCCCCGCTAAGTAAGCGGATTTAGCTTCACAAAGGCGCCCATGTGAAAGGGGTCTACGGTATTTACGAATCCTGAACATGCAGTAAAATTATTTTAAAAAAACAAACTTTTTTGTGTAAAATCAAATTTTTAAAATGTACAACACAGACAGTGAAATCCGCTGTGAAATGCATCCCATGGGCAGTAGAGCAGCCGCTAGGCATTCAGGAGGCAACCCTGTTTTTTATTTATTTTTTAATCCCTAATTTAAATAAAACAAAAAAAATCAACTCATGTTAAAGTAAAACTCCATGTAATGGTTCAGGTATTTATCTAAACAACAAGCTGGTCAGAAATGTTTGCTGGAGGCCAATTGCATATAGGGGCTGCAGACAGATATGACTAATTATAAAATCTATACTCATCAGTAGTGTCAGGTTGACTGGGACCAGATAATAACTGTCTACATGTAATTCACAAAACAAAATATTATATTAGGGCAAGGTCACATTACTGACATCAATTTTAATGTGAATCAAACCTTAGTGAGGGTTGGCATTTCATATTAGCACAGGAAATAGATCCTGCAATTTTCAGGTAACAATATCCCAGCTCTTAACCACTTCAGCCCCAGACCATTTGGCTGCCAAATGACCAGGCCACTTTTTGCGTTTTGGCACTGCGTCGCTTTAAATGATAATTGCGCGTTCGTGCAACGTGCCTCCCAAACAAAATTGACTTCCTTTTTTTCCCACAAATAGAGCTTTCTTTTAGTGGTGTTTGCTCACCTCTGCGTTTTTAATTTGTTGTGCTATAAACAAAAATAGAGCGATAATTTTGAAAAAAAAGCCATATTTTTTTCTTTTTGCTATAATAAATATCCGCAAAAAATATATAAAAAACAACTTTTTTCCTTAGTTTAGGCTGATACATATTCTTCTACATTTTAGAAGAATACACACTAAAAGAATAGACACTTCTACCTCTATTTTTGGTTAAAAAAAATCACAATAAGCGTTTATTGATTGGTTTGTACAAAAGTTATGGTGTCTACAAAATAAGGGATAGTTTTATGGCATTTTTATTAATATATATATTTTTTTAATAATAACGGTGGCGGTCAGCAATTTTTATCAGGACCATTGGTATTAATACAGCGATCAATGCTATACAATTGCATTGATTACCGTAAAAATGTCACTGGCAGTGAAGGGGTTAGCCGCTAGGGGGCGGGGAAGGGGTTAAGTGTGTCCTAGGGAGTGATTCTAACTGTCTGGGGGATGGGCAGTGACACAACACTGATCGCTGCTCCCGATTAGAGGGAGCAGACGATCAGTGTCCTGTTACTAGGCAGAATGGGGAGCTGCTGTGTTTACACTGGCATCTCCCCATTCTTCAGCTCCATGACATGATTGTGGGCACCTGGCAGACTTCAAGTCCACGGATCCCACGGTCAAGGAGCTCGCAGCAGGCGCGCGCCACAATCCTTGACACGGGGGAACTCTGTATTAAATGTTGGTTTGAGATCAAATACCACCAAAAGAAACCTCTGCTTGTGGGGAAAAAAGGACGTAAATTTTGTTTGGAAGCCATATCGCACGACCGCGCAATTGTCAGTAAAATTGACGTAGTGCCGAATCGCAAAAAGTGCTCTGGTCAGGAAGGGGGTAAATCCTTCCAGGGCTGAAGTGGTTAATGAAGCTAATGAAAAATATATATAAAATACTACTTTATAAACTTATGAAAAATGTAACATAAAAATTAACAAAGTTTCCTTTTGTGGTAGATCTAAGATAGTTTTGGTGCCTTTTCAGGAGAAAAAGAAAATATCCCATATTCTGATTAGAAATGTTGGCTGTTATCGACATCCTCATAAATGACCTTAGATCACAGTTACTGCTAACAGGTTACCATGTGTGTGGCTATATACCCACAGTATACCGCAAACACCTCAAGTCTTCAATATTGCAAAATTATATGTTTGGCCAGGACATACAATGACTGCATCCTCTGTGTAGGGGCATCAGCAATGCTATAAAGATAACCTATTCAAAATTTTTAAATAAAATAAACTATCTTCTACTTTCTCAAGAGCAGCACAGTGTAACCACTGCTTCCCCTCCAAGGAAAAAAAGCTGAATTCCCATCTGGTGTCACCTTCTTGTTCTTGTAGTAAGGGTCGATATCCTCAAGGGGCTGTCCAATGAGATGTCGAGGAAAGTCCCCATAGATACGAGGCAGCGATTTGCCGGCCTCCAAGTCAGGATGTGGCTTTGGTTTCCCCTCACTGTTTTCATTGCTTTCTGCTTCTCGGTATTCCTGCTTGGCGCTTCTGGCCTGTTCTTCAGCAATACGCTTCTCAATAGCAGCCAAGGATTCTGGGGTGAAACGGTGGAAAATGTCAGGACTTGGTGGCAACAACAGGACTGCCATATTTTCATCCTGCTCCTTCTGTCCTAATTCTTACTTATAGCATTGGAAACACCTGAAAGATAAAGGAGAAAAAGATGGGTTTCATCATGGAAGTAAGGAGTCATTTGACCTTGTATGATTTTGCATAGGATATTCAATGACTTATGACTCTAAAGGAGAAGCATATTAGTGAAATGGTATAAGAATCTGATCAGCTGGTTTAATAAATACTTTAATAAGTACATGAAATTACATCATAACTACATCTCATTTCATTAACCTGCCATTTTGTTTACTAAAAAACATCATGACCGCATCTATATGATTGATATCAATTCTAGAGTGCCACATAATAAATAAATAATTAAAAGAAATGAATGTGATGTCTTATTAAGTATGTCTTTTCCAGCAGGTCATCCTTCCTGCAGCCCTTTTGTCTTAGTGAGGGATGCAGCTGCCTCTACTAGTAAAGCATTGACTGTGTTCCATGTGGTCCTAACACATGTGCCTCCTTCATTTGTCCTTAAGTCCAAGCACTTATTCTCAACCCTGAGGCTCTCGCCAGGGATGGGCAAGCCCCAAAAATATGTCATTCGAAATATTACATTAGCTCCCAGATTACCAGTTATCTAATATGTTCTCAGGAAATAAAATGGTGATAAAGGACACTTATTATCTTAGATGCATATAACAATAAAATGTCCTAGTGTGCCTCCAGAAGTGATGGGGGTTTGGCCTTTCCACACCTTCAACACAACTGAGAGCTATAGCTTCCTGGGTCACCCTTCCGGCCTATAACCGCTGGACCCAAATAAATAAAATATGGCTGGCTCCCATCCATCCAAACAATCTACGGTGGAACGCCAAAGCTGATATTTCCTCCCCTGCCCTACTACATACCACGCATTTCCTAGGTACTATCTGGAGGCAGCTAAACCGCAGCACCCCACTGCAGTCTGAGGCCTCTCTGGTAACAGCCTTCCTTTATAACCCTAAACCACCCAATAACTTAGCCTCTCAGATATAGATACATGCGTAGATGGGAAGAACACCTCGGAGAGGAACTAACACCCGAACAATGGGCCACTATATGGGTGGCCAAGAGCTCTATATACACACTTTACAAAGTAGAACTTATATAAAGCTGCTCTTTCACTGGTACCTAACTCCGTCACGCCTGTATGCTATATACCCATTGGCCTTGGCTCACTGCTGGAGGTGTTTCCAAGACCAGGGCACGCTATACCACATCTACTAGAGCTGTCCATCCCTCCAGCCCTACTGGCGCACAGTCCAGGACCTCTTCCACTGGCTATTTGAGGTAGATATCCCTCACTCCCCTAAGTACTTTCTACTGGGCTTCCCTCCCCCCACAATCCCCCCACAATCCCCGGACTAGCCAAAAAACTGGCAACACAAATATTAATGGTAGCCAGATGTCTAGTATCCCTCTGCTGGAAACATCGAAAACCCCCATCATTATCTGATCTTTACATCAGAAATAAAGTGGTTGTAAACCCTTACAACCAACTTTGACCTAGAGGTAAGCCTAGATTAAGGCTTACCTGTAGGTCCAAGAAACATCTCCTAAACCTACACGGTTTAGGAGATATTTGCCGAAAGATAGGCACCGCTGTCTACGGCGCATGCGCCATAGACAGAGGCGCGGCGCTATCAGCGGCGATATGCCACGAGTGGAGGCTCCCATGTGCATGCTCGGGAGTGACATCATCGCGGCTTCGCCGAATGACAGCAGCGGACCAGCAAAACCCACCGAGAAGATGGAGGCTCCGGACTACAGGGAACAGTGGTGACTTCGCTGGCTCCTGTGTCATGTAAGTGACACATAATGGACTACTATGCGATGCATAGTAGTCCATTATGCTTTACCATTGCAGGGAATCAAAGAGGAAGTAAACCCTGATGGGTTTACTTCCTCTTTAAAGAAGTAGAGATTCTGAAGACCATGACGGCTAGACTAACAGATCGGGTAGACAGACACACAGCGGCATGGGAGCCATGGCACCGGCAATTGGACCCCCCATGACTCCATGAGACCCCACCACCCTGTACATTGTTAACACGCAGAGCCCATGAGAGATGCAGTCTAATGATTGGGACTCTCCTACACCTTTCTCCCCCCTTCTTTCTTTTCTCTTCTTTCTCTTCCCCCCCCCCCCCCCCCTCCTGGAAAAATTTGCCAAGCAATTCTAATCTACGACATCCACTGTTGGATAGTGCTAGAAATAGTGCTAGAATTGTGATCGCCCCAGTGCTTGGTCTTTTCACTTTATAAAACAGTACTTAACTTAATTGGAATTTATGTTAGTCCAGTTATATGTAGACCACTGTCCTTTGTTTGTTACTATTACTGCTTTTTCATTACCTTTTTTCTCCCACAATGTTGTTTTAAACAATTGTATTGTTCACACTGAAACTTAATAAAAATTGTCAATTATAAAAAAAAAATTTTTTAAATGGCCTTGTGGGTGATGACTCCTCCTTGATGAGATTAGTTAGTGTTGTTCTGATGCTAGGATTACACTTGTACCTTTGTTCCATATATTCTTCCCCTCTTACCTTTACCTAACGTTGTTTCTCCATTCCTTCCCCTATCTCTACCTTCCCTCCCATTCTCCCTTCCTTCACTATGTTGACAACTATGATAACTAAGTTATCTTATTGTATGGCTTCAGCTATGGCCTTGGTCGATTGGGTTTTGGGCACATAGATATGCATACATATTTAACACGCACTTTGTCATGGGTTTGTTTTGCTTTCTTCTGTATTTCGTAAGTTAATAAAAAGTGGCCTGGTGGGGTTTATACCTGAAATCCAGCACCCAAAGAAAGTTTTGCATATGATTATTCTGGGAGTGTTGTATGCTTAGTCTCCCCCCTGAGCTCTGTGGTTCCTCCTGTCAACTCCTATGTCATTATAGGAGACCAACATTGGCATCAGGACACCAGGCTTCGAACAAAACCAAAAGTGTTTGAGATGCAGAAGATTCTTTGGTAAAAGTCAAATATAAAGATCGACAAGTACATCTTTGTGTAATTTGTATTCCTGTCTGTACTCTTACTTAGGAGAGTTTCTTTTATCACTGTGACACCCCATACCAGGACAGAAAGTGAGGGGAAATATATTTAAAAGGAACCTAAGAGAGGTTCTAACCCTTCTCCCAATAAAAATGTTTTTATTGCTATCTGCTTCTATCTCAGTTCTTCATGTGCCACCGGTTCTGCGGTAAGATCTCCATTACCGTGAAAGAAAAAACAATGAGAAACAAAAGAAGTTCTGACGTTTTTGCCATTATATCCAAAACCAAAAAATGAGAAAGTTGCACTAGAGCTGGACTTTAATTAATGAATCCCATTCACACCACCTTTACTTTATACCATCTAAAAGACTATGGAGACTTATTGAACAGAATTTGCAACAAACTGTGCACAGAACGCCTCCTTGTACATCTTCACTATTATCCTGGGAAAAACTACATGCATGAAGCACTTCATAAAACCACTTGTATACTTAATTAGAAGGCAATGGAATAGAACTGCACAAAGCTGTTGGGACATACAGTATCTCACAAAAGTGAGTACACCCCTCACATTTTTGTAATTATTTTACTATATCTTTTCATGTGACAACACTGCGGAAATGACACTTTGCTACAATGTAAAGTAGTGAGTGTACAGATTGTGTAACCATGTAAATTTGCTGTCCCCTCAAAATAACTCAACACACAGCCATTAATGTCTAAACCGCTGTCAACAAAAGTGAGTACACCCCTAAGTGAAAATGTCCAAATTGGGCCCAAAGTGTCAATATTTTGTGTGGCCACCATTATTTTCCAGCACCGCCTTAACCCTCTTGGGCATGGAGTTCACCAGAGCTTCACAGGTTGCCACTGGAGTCCTCTTCCACTCCTCCATGATGACACCATGGAGCTGGTGGATTTTAGAGATCTTGCATCCTCCACCTTCCATTTGAGGTTGCCCTGCAGATGCTCAATAGGGTTTAGGTCTGGAGACATGCTTGGCTAGTCCATCACCTTTACCCTCAGCAACCTTTAGCAAAGCAGTGGTCATCTTGGAAGTGTGTTTGGGATCGTTGCTATGTTGGAATACTGCCCTGCGGCCCAGTCTTAGAAGGCAGGGGATGATGCTCTTCTGCAATATCTCAGAGTACATGTTGCCATTCATGGTTCCCTCAATGAACTGTAACTCCCCAGTGCCGGCAGCACTCATGCAGCCCCAGACCATTACACTCCCATCACCATGCTTGAATGTAGGCAAGACACACCTGTCTTTGTACTCCTCACCTAGTTGCCACCACACATTCTTGACACCATCTGAACCAAATAAGTTTATCTTGGTCTCATCAGACCACAGGAAATGGTTCTAGTAATCCATGTTCTTAGTCTGCTTGTCTTAAGAAATTTGTTTGTGGGCTTTCTTATGCATCATCTTTAGATGACAGCCATGCAGACCAATTTGATGCAGTGTGAAGCGTATGATCTGAGCACTGACAGGCTGACTCCCTTACCCCTGCAGCAATGCAGGCAGCACTCATTTGTCTATGTCCCAAAGACAACCTCTGGATATGATGCTGAGCATGTGCACTCAACTTATTTGGTCGACCATGGTGAGGCCTGTCCTGAGTGGAATCTGTCTTGTTAAACCACTGTATGGTCTTGGCCACCGTGCTGCAGTTCAGTTTCAGGGTCTTGGCAATCCTCTTATAGCCTAGGCCATCTTTATGTAGAGCAACAATTCTTTTTTTCAGATCCTCTTTGCCATGAGGTGCCATGTTGAACTTCCAGTGACCAGTATGAGAGAGTGAGAGCAACAACACCAAATTAAACACACCTGCTCACCATTCACACCTGAAACCTTATAACACTAGCGAGTCACATGACACCAGGAGGGAAAATGGCTAATTGGGTCCAATTTGGAAATTTTCACTTAGGGGTGTACTCACTTTTGTTCCCCGCGATTTAGACACTAATGGCTGTGTGTTGAGTTATTTTGAAGGGACAGAAAATTTACACTGTTATACAAGCTGTACACTCACTACTTTACATTGTAGCAAAGTGTCATTTCTTCAGTGTTGAAAAGATATAATAAAATATTTACAAAAATGTGAGGGGTGTACTCACTTTTGTGAGATACTGTATTACTCACGAGGACCTTTAAGCTAGTTCTCTATTCACTGATGTTAAACTCAACGTAAAGCAGATGTCCATCGCTTCCACGTCCGTTTTGGCAACATGCTGGCAGAGCATGATGGAAATTATTGAAAAACATCAGCTCAAGTGCCACCGGTTGGTAACAACCCCATTAAATAAACCATCATTCGTGTCTGTCAGACTTTAGCCAATAATCTGCTAAACAGCACATAGCATAATATATTTGAAAGTGGTTACATTTGCTTTTGTTTTAAAAGAAATAATCGCTAATCCATTCACAAAGACGGTATCTGCCTTCTAGGATGGAAGTAAATAAGAAGATTATGTTACATAATATCTTCTAAAGCACAGCATAGCATATCAGTAACTTCTTTTTTTAATGTAGAAGAACGTGGCATGCATTTAAAGAATGTCGAAGAGGGAGAAGGTTAATCTGCGAAAATTAATAACAAACACCGTACTCAACAGAAAGTATAATTAAAATATAAAGGATGAGAAACTTAGGCATAAGTGTGCTTTCTGGTTTATTATATACAATTGCCTTCTCTCTTTTGTGTTAATTATTTTAATAAGATCATACTGTTCACTGTTTTATTAGATAGTAAACATTGTTGCTTCCTGAGAAATAGTATTTAAAAAACGGTCATGAGATAATGAAGTTGGTTTCCACTGCTGACCTCCTTATAAAACTTCTCAGATGTGTACTGAGGAGCACCTGGTACAAAAATGTATTTCACTTTTTGGAACATTTAATCATTAAATACATCAAATATAGACAGATTATTGAGAAAAAAATCTCATCCTTCTTTAAGGCTTTATCATTTGATGTTAAAATTTTACTAAACTCAGGATCCTACATTGACTATATCTGGTGTCCCACAGTACACAGAACTTGGAAATGCAATTAGTTTAGTGAATATAGCAGTTTTGTGACTTCTATCAGTGTCTAGTTAAAGCTTGTGGGAGGAGTTTTCATTCTACTCTGACTGTGCTATGAGGCTGCAGGACCCCAACCCTCTGTCTGGACAGTGCTGATTGGCCCTGTGCTGATCACACGTACACTCCCAAGAAAAATACACACCAAACTGAGCCTGTGCAGTCTGACTCCATAGACTCTGTGTTGTCAGGAAATTATTAAGGGACAATGGAAGGAAGGGAGGATCAGAGAAAATAGGATCCAAAACCCTTTTCACACAATGTTTTACTGGATATACAGACTGATTTTATTGTTGTGGGTTTAGTAAAACTTTATTATAATCACAACAGAATGTGAAGGCTTGATGAAGACTTACACCCTGAGGAAGGGGAAGGCTGTTTCTCTTGAAGCCACAAACATGGCTGTATTTGACGTTGACATTTTAACCACTAAGGCTTCATTCACATGGCCGTAAAAAAAAAATGTATAAGTGTTTTTAATTACGGATCTAAAAACACAGCTGCATTTTTTTTCGATGGATCCATTCAAGCAGCTGCGTAAACATGCACTGCATTCAGATCTGTAACACAGAATTCAAAAGTCTGCATCTAAGAACATGCACTTTATGTGCTTGCGTGTATAAACACATTTATACGTGTTTGAAAGAGTCTTAAATTAAGTCTAAACAGAGGGAGAAAAAAAATTATCGTTATGGGCGCATATGCGTCTTTACGCGTTTAAACACATCGATGCGCAAGTGTTTTACTGATCATTACGCAATAACTTTTCTCCTAGAAAACACATGTGTACGGTAATAACATTAGTAACATTTTTATGGCCATGTGAATGAGGTCTTATGGTTCCAAAATGTCCTTCAAGTGAGATGAACTTTTGTATCACGCACTCTTCAGAACACATCAGAGAGGTAGCAGCTTAGGAGCAGAACTGGGTCTATCTATACTAAACTTCAACCACAGATCTGCTTCTTTGAAGGAAAAATCATGTTACCAACGTTCAATGCTATCAGTCTAGCACTATCACACACAAATCAGGTTTCTTAAAATTCTGGCTTCCTGGCTGTCAACCCCTATGTCTTTGATTTGTTCCAGGTCACTGACTTACAACAGGTATGCAGAAAGTTAAATAAAAACTACAGATTTGTACAGGGGGATCAGTATGACAGCTAAGCAACTAGAAGTTCTTTAAAGACAGAAAAAAAAACACTAAACTCCCCTAGGAGCAGTAGAAAAAAAATTGTCCATGAGGCCTAAAAGGCATTGCAATGTATAAGAATATTTTCTACATTACTTTATTAGGGATATGCAATATAAATACGTGTGAAAGCAATGCTGTGTCATGGTAATTTCTGGCTTGAAACCACTAACAGGTAAATGCCAGAGAGATCATTTTTGGCTCAAACAGTGCTGCCGGAAAGGAGAAAAAGATGAAAGAAAGATACACGGAAATAAGAAAAGGATGAGAACAGAGTTGACATCAGGGACAAGGAATAGCTAAAAACTGTTTTTTAGGTTATGCTAAAAGCCTCACAACATTTCAATCTAGGTGCCCAGGGGTCTTTCAAGATCCTATCCTAATTACATTATCCTGCATCAAGTTTTGGACTACATAAATGACATCCCATGATGTGATGACACCAAAACAACACCAAAATGACCAGTTCTAATATTAAGATTGTGTACATTTACATTAGTACCGTACAAATTCCAAAAAATTACACCCCTAATGTGCAAACCAAAACGTCTTACTTCTTATTTCTACAAGGCAAATAAGGTACATAAACATGAGAAGCAGCTTCCATTGCTCCATTTACATAATCTCAGTACCCACAATACTTATTTCCAATAAAAACGCTATAGTATACCTTTCGCCATAAGTTGGTTATAAAAAAATACTGTAAGTAACAATAAATTCTCAAGTTACCTCCATTTATCCAAATTTATTAGAAAACCATAGAAATTGTTTAGTTAGTTAAAAATTATATTTTTTATTCAAATAAAATGTTGCAACCCAAAGAGCACTTAAATCCACGAAGAGCTAGGCAACAAGAAAATGTGTTTGTACGAAGAACATTGCTATTTAATGTTCATGGACCTAAATAAATCTAAAATCCATAGCAACGTCTTCACTATCTTTTTTTGCTGGTTCAAACTGATTTGGCCTTAGCAGTGATGCTAATAATCACTGAACTTTTCATTCTTTTGCTTCCTGTTTGAAGACTCTATAAATAAAAAAGAACAAGTTGTCTTTATTCAGACTTACAGTATGGGTAACTACATGGGAACTAATACTTCCTGTACTTTGCCAACTGAACAGCAGTGAAGTGGACCATCATGCATAGATAACATTCTATGAGCTAGGACAGAACATTGCCGATACGTTAAAAACAGCAAAGCTGAAGGTAGACCAGGGTCAATTATACTCAATAGGTCAGTCATAATCAGTCTAAGTTCATATACATATATATAAGTCTACATAAGATGATATCCTAGAGTGATCTGAGTCATGATTTTTCCTAAAAGATTCTTGGAAATACAAAGCAAAAAAAATATAGAAGCAAGCACATTTTTCATAGAAAATATTATTAGTATGTTTCCTAAACTGCCAAGATATAACTTCCCTGATTAATACATGGACCTCTTATTTTATGCTGTTCCAATGTTTGTTTTCTATTTTAATTATAAAATTGGGACTGATCTTATAACTACAGCAGGAAGACCATCTCACTTCCAATTAGGGAATACAAAGTGGCCCCAGGAAATTAAAAGTAAATAATAGTATAACAACAGTATTTCAATAATAGAAGTATAATAGAAACTATGTGAGAGTTTTAACAAGTAAAACTTTGTGATGAAGTTTGCTAAAATATTTGCAACATACTGTATGTAACTAAAAAGCGTTGGATTGCTTTTTCCCAACAATAGTTGACTTATATTTGAAAAATACTACTCAAAAGAGCACACGCAGATGGCAGGAAATTAGCACACTGCTACTACCAATCCTTACAAAAATATTGAATAACATTTACTTATTCACAAATAATGAATGAAGATATAGCACTAACAAGTTTGCTTGGGTACCTAAGTTATTGCTATAGACCCAACACCCCATATACAACACCAAGCCAAGTGAGCCAACACCAAGTTATAATGAAGAAGTGTTAAACAACTGACTCCTGTTCTTCATAATTTTTTCCAAAAAATGGATTTATACATTAAAACTTAGATTCTTTGTTTTCAATTATTAAGAATTTGGGGAATACATTTGACTACTAGATTAGGTTCACAATAATGGCTATGGCAAGGATTCCTTGTAAGTAGCTGGCATGTGCTTTAACTCAATGTTTAATACTAAGGGTAAGGGGTCTATTTATATTTTTTACAACAATCCCCAAACAAAAAAAATCTAACTGGAAAACATGTGTGAATCCTGGGTGGAAGTTGTGTGGATCTTCAGTGAAAAAAAAAATATGAATGTTAGCTTAGCCTTTAATTCTAAAAACAAGGTGAATTGACAAATACATACTCATTTCATCTCTGAAAGGATTTATGAGTCCACTAAACAGCAGAGACAGGTAGGTGAAACTCCTTTTTTTGTTGGAGTAACAACCTGCTAAGAATTGGTAGACAGGGAGATGGAGCAGGGGAGATCGATTTATCTGGAAAGACTTTTCTGCAGATACTCCAGTTAACACCAATGGTAGGATGAGATTTAAGAGATTGCAGTACATCAACTGAACACCACTAAAGGGCAGGTAATGGAACATTTCTCACAGCCTGCTCAATAGTCACTCATTGAGTGGACTATGTCTACACCAGTCAACGACTTTAGTGACAGGCAGCCTGGTAGTTAGCAAAGTCATGAAACCTCACTTGTCGAGGGAATGCTTGGCTCCTGGTCCTTTAGGAGTTTTCAGATGCTGGGAGGCGGAGTTTATGATCATGTGACCACTCTGATTGGCTGTCATGGCAATTACATGATCGGAAAGCTTTCCGCTAGCGGTTAGTAACTGTGCTGGGCGCGTGTGCCCGGCACAGCTGTCTCTGCAAACTGATGCGAAAAAATGCAGGTGTTTGGCACCAAGGGTCACCCGCCAAAAGGCTGCATATTTGTATACCGTCGGTGTCTAGGGGTTAAAGTAGAACTAAAGGCAAAACTTTTTTTATTTTGGACAGAGTAAAGGTCATAACCCCTGGCAGTTATTTTTTATTTTTTGCCATCCATATTACCATTGGGTAGATTTATTTTTACTTTCTGTCCCATAATATAAACAGGAAAGAGGAAATCGGTAAAAGTGAGGGAATCCCTGGTTGTCACCAGGATCACCAGAACTAGTGTCCCTACTGGAAGATTTCCCTTCTATTGTTCTAGTAACAATTAAATTAATTTATGCCTTTTTTATCTATCTGGACCAAAAACCCAAAACAAAAAGGCACTGCTGAATTTTATCTGCAGTTTAATCAATAACCACAATATAATTGTAAAAAGTAAAGCAATTTCTACATTATGCCACGATATTCTTCAACACTTTGATTTCGTTTCCCTCGCAGCAGAATCACTTTAAAATGTAACTTTGATGTTGAGTTCAAGGATTGGTAAAATAAAAATTACTTATATATAGTTGCATAGCAGGTGAGGTTGAGAAAAGACACAAGATGTAGAATTGCTCTCACAAGTAACTGCTATTTGATGCTGTGGCTGGCTGTATCGTATTTATGAGTTTTACCAATCATTCAAGAGTGAGAGAGATGAGTCTACTGCAGTGTCCTTCAACAGTATCACTAACAATATGTCACCTACTGTATGTGTGGGAAATGATATTATCATCGGAATCAAAACCTCAATCACAGTAAGTTCAGATAAGCATCTAAAACTTTTACATAATTGTTTCTGTTCATTCTTTTGTATATATATATATATATATATATATATATATATATATATATATATATATATATTTAAAGAATAATGGTGTATGACATATAAAGCAGTTAACACTGTTACATATAGGTAGTACATTTTGTCTTAGGCTGGCCATACACTATACGAAAAATCGGCCAAACCCACAAACGCAAACGATAGTGCCATCATGTAATAACCGATAAATCGTTCAGTGGACATAAATTATTGCATTTTTTGTTCATTTTTTTACATATACCTAGTGCAAACTGTTCAGAAGGGAAACACATTAACATTTCAATTTATCGATCATTCGGCAGAAAATGTCCAAACTTGTCCTTTGTTTTTTCAGCTCAAAAACGTCCCAATGATTATCGTTTTTGTGCCCATTAACTAGCCGAAAAATTAACGAACTGTCAAAATGAGCCGTCATCTGGCACGTATTACTAATCATGTAACATATTCCGAATGAATCACTTATGATAACTTTACAGATAACCTCTAAAAATGTGCAACCATTTCCCTGGACTGTCCCGGGAAAGTTTCTGGATATTTTTAATATGGCTTATACACACACACTCCAAGCAGAAAAAATACTCTTGTAGTGCTTGTTAGGTCTAGGGCTAGAGGAATAAGGTTTTTAACTTACCTCACTTAGGCAAGCTTCCTCCATCTGTATGCCTGTAAAGCCTCTTCCCTAAGACACTACAGTTAGCAGTCACATTAGTACAATTAAGGAGCAATAGCCCTGCATTGTATGTGTAGATGTCGAGGACCTGCCCACAACCTGGAGTGTCAGGGAAAAGAGAAGAACCCTGGCAGCTGAGGAGAGTGAGGAATAAGGTAAGGTTCTTATTTGTTTAAATAAAAACAAATAAGCTAATGCTAATGCTACAGATGGCAATGTTTAGTTATGTTTAGTTGCTGGAGCACTCATGTATATTAATATTCTTTTACTATCCCAGTCATTTTACTATAAGGCAAATTATCCTGACCCTTTACATCATGCAACGTGAAACTCAATACTTAATGTGTAGAAGCCAAAAAAGAAATTCCCTTATTTGCTCCTTTTCAGTGTGTTAACTATATTATTGACAGCATTTGGTTAGGTATGTTTGGTAACTGCAAAAAAATACTTGTTGATCTTGCCAAAAATCTTGTGAGCTAATAATTTCCTGTGCTCTTTGGATGACAGGGGAATGATCACAAAGTGAAGAAATAGGTCATGGAAGGAAGTGAAGAAGAATGATCAAAGAGCAAGGAGACTGAGCTTGGTTGACCAAAAAGGAAAACGTACATGGTATCAGAGAACAGTCAAAGAAGGGAGGAGAGAGAGCATGGATGGAAGAGAAGAAGAATGAACGTAAAGGAGAGAGAACATGGTTGTAAGTGGAGAAAAATGGTCAGAGAAGGAAGGAAAGAGAGAATGGATGGAAGAGTAATGCCCCATACACACGATCGGAAATTCCGATGGAAAAAGTCTGATTGGATTATGTTGTCGGAAAGTCTGATCGTGTGTGGGCTCTATTGGACTTTTTCTGTTGGAATTTCTGACGGAAAAAGTTTGAGAGCTGGATTTAAAATTTTCCGACAACAAAATCCGATTGGACTTTTTCCAATCATGTGTAGAGAATTCCGATGCACAAAGTGCCATACATGCTCAGAAAAAAATTGGAGACGAAAGCTATTGGCTACTGGACTCTACATAGTTCCTTTGTGTATTTTGTACATCATCTCATTCTGAACGATAGGATTTTCCGTCAACTTTGTGTGACCGTGTGTATGCAAGACTAGTTTCGGCCAAAATCCGTCAGAAAAAATTGTGGCTGGAATGTCCGACCGCGTGTATGGGGCATTAGAATAAGCGGAAAGGAGAGAAAGTATGGTTAGAAGTCAAGAAGAGTGGTCAGAGATGGGAGGAGAGTGCATGGATAGAGAAGGATGGTCAGAAAGACAGCTGGGTCAGAAGACAAGAGGAATCAACAGAAAGAAGACGGAGACTATAGTTAGAACTTAAGAAGAGTGGTCAGAAATGGAAGGAGAGAGCGTGGATTAAAGAAAAGAAGGGATGGCCAAAGAAACATGGACAGAAGACAAGAAAAATCAACAGAAAGGAGAAGGAGATAGACCATAGTTAGAACTCGAGAAGAGTGGTCAGAAATGGGAGGAGAGAGCGTGGATTAAAGTAAAGAAGGGATGGTCAAAGAGACAGCATGGACAGAAGACAAGAAGAATCAACAGAAAGGAGAAGGAGATAGACTATAGTTAGAACTCAAGAAGAGTGGTCAGAAATGGGAGGAGAGAGCATTGATGAAGGAAAAGAAGAATTGTCAAAGAGACAGCGTGGACAGAAGACAAAAAGAATGAACAGAAAGGAGAGAGAGCATGGTTGAAAGTGGAGAAGAATGATCAGAGAAGGGAGGGGAGAGAGCATGGATGGAAGAGAAGAAGAATGAACAGAAAGGAGAGAGTGAATGGTTGCATGTGGAAAAGAATGATCAGAGAAGGGAGGAGAGAGAAGCAAGAGAAGAAGTTTGAACAGAAAGGGAATAGAGCATGGCTGTAATTGAAGAAAAATGGTCAGGGAAGAGATAAATGAGGGATAAGGGAGGAGGATAAGCAAAACCGAAAGGTGAGACACATGGTTAGAAATTGAGAAGAGTGATCAGAGATAGGAGAGAGGGAATGAATGGAACAGCAGAAGAATGAACAGAAAGGAGAGAAAGCATGGTTGGAAGTGAAGAATAGTCATCAGAGATGGGAGGAGAGAGCATGGATGGAAGAGAAGAAGAATGGACAGAGAGACAGCATGGATGGACAAGAAGAATCAGCAGAAAGGAGAGAAACCATGGTTGGAAGTGGAGAAGAATGATCAGAGAAGTGAGGAGAGAGAGAGCATTGGTGGCAGAGAAGAAGAATGAACAGAAAGGAGAAAGAGCATGGTCAGAGGGAGGAGGATATGATATGATGCTACAAAAAACACATACTCTTCACGACCATACAGTTTGAATGCATTAGTCTCATAGAAGGCTGAACACCTGGATGTTTTCATCTAAAGTCGTGTGATTCTATATTGTCACCGAGTTCATTGTATATCATTGATTCGTTCAAAGAAGAGGAAGTATTTGCCAGGGTTTGGGCTAATGTGCGTTTTTTTGGCTGTACAGCCTTTATGTAAGAAAATAACTAAATCTGTATGCAAAAACATAAAACTTTCACAGACTTCGTAACCAAGCTATACTGTTTTATATTTTTTTCTTAAAGAGCTCTAATCAAATGTGAAAAACCTTAAGCAATACATATTTGTGTTAAATATATTTTATAACAGTGCTATGTATAATTATTGTGGTGGTTTATCCTAAAACACAATTATTCCCTGCATACTAGTTGAAATTTCAAAGCAGGTTTGGATTGCCTGCACTGACAGCATGGCCAATTTAGGGCTTAAATGAGTCCATTCAAAAAAATTAATTAATTTCTATACAAATATTGATAATTGAATCACTGGAAACTTGGAAACTATTTAAACTGTAGGCAGCATATCTCTGTAGTCAAAGCTTTAAAATCAGAAACAAGATTGGCAAGTGCATGGCAGGAATTAAATTCATATATTCCATTATATATATATATAAAACATTTTATATTTTTTAGAGGAAATATAATAGTTTCTAGGGATTCACAGTTGGTATTAATTTAGGTTTATCAATAGAACTGAACAAATAATTTTTTTTTAAGATTTTGCAAATTTTGCAAGTAAATTTAAACATCTGGACTCTTGTTTAACTTCAATACAGGGCACTTCCCCCCTTCCTGCTCAAGCCAGTTTTCAGCTTTCAGCGCTGTCGCTGTTTAAATGCCAATTGTGCAGTCATGCTACACTGTACCCAAACAAAATTCTTATAATTTTGTTCCCACAAATAGAGCTTTCTTTTGGTGGTATTTGATCACATCTGAGTTTTTATTTTTTGCTACACAAATAAAATAAGACTGAAAATTTTGAAACAAGAAAAGTTTTTCTTCGTTTCTGTTATAACATTTTGTAAATAAGTATGTTTTCTCCTTCACTAATGGGCACTAATGAGGCTGCACCGACAGGCACTGATAATGCAGTACTGATGAGCACTGATGAGGTGGCACCAATGAGGCTGCACTGATGAGGTGGCACTCATGGGCACTGATTATGGGCACTGCTATGCGACACTGATAGGTGGCATTGATATGCAGCACTGATGGGCACTCATAGGAGGCACTGATGGGCACTGATAGTTGAAACTGATGACCACTGAAAGGCTGCACTGATGGGTAATCGGCTCTCCTTTACGTGCATCTGTCAGACGCGAGTGAGGAAAAACCGATGCACAGCTCTTCCTGTTTACATCATGATCAACTGTGATTGGACACAACTGATCAAGTGGTAAAGAGTCTCTGTCAGAGGACGCGCTGCGGCTTGTTATCCTGGTCATGTCATATGACGTCCGGTCAGGATAACAGGGTACTCATGGGTGGCACTGATGGGAACTGACAGGCAGCACTGATGGGCACTGATAGGTGGGCACTGATGGGAATGGATGGGCAATGATAGGTGGCACTGATGGATGGCACTGATGGACACAGATAGATGACACTGATGGGCATCACTGATAAGGAGGCAATGGCAGGCATTCGTGATGGGCACTGATTGGCACCATTTGTAGGCACTGATTGGCATCATTTGTGGGCACAGATTTGCATACCAATGGTGGTCATCAGTGGTGGCCATCCCTGGTGGTCCTGGTGGTCCTGGGTTCAGGGAGGCTGCGCTGATAATCCTGTCAGAAGAGCAGCCAATCGGCTCTCCTCTATGTGCAACTGTCAGATGCGAGTGAGGAAAAGCCGATGCACGGCTCTTCCTGTTTACATCGTGATCAGCTGTGATTGGACACAGCTGATCACCTGGTAAAGAGTCTCTGTCAGAGGGCGCGCTGTGGTTTGATATCCTGGTCACGTCAGATGACGTCCAGTCAGGATAACAGAAACACTTTGCGACGTCATATTGCTATACGGAAGGCGGCCAGTGGTTCATTTTATGAAAGCAGTTCCTTCATAACCTCCCAATTAAACATCATTTTACAACTTACTCAAAGGCAGTGGATGGTCTTGGGCAAATTATCTTTATTTTTGTCCATCCAGTATTGAGATTTAAACATCCCTCATAATCGGCAAGGTAGGTGGGTGAAACCACCAACCATTAAGGAATACAGCAGTGTCCTTTCTCTACCTGCAGCCTTGACAGAAAAAGCAGCAGCTGATTAAGTAATTCATATTTACAGAAAACACATTTACTATTTACGAGCAAATATACAAAAAATACATTTACTATTTATGGCTAGTAAATATTGAACAAGTGTGCAGTAATTCAGGCTGTAATATTCATTGTAATGAGGCACACATTGCCTGTGTCAAGCTTGTGACGGCTTGTCAACAAGTAAATAGTAAAAGCATATTTTGCTTTTAACCGGACATGTCTTAACCAAAATCTGTCATGACCTCTGTTTATTTATAGTAGTTATAGAGAGCAGAGACGGCCACTGATGACAAAGGTAAGACTTCCCGGGAGGCAATTAACAGGAATTTTCAGAATGGCCGGAAGACAACTATCACTGCCATGTAAGAGATCCCAGGAAGAAAAATCTGCTGTATTTGTGGATGTTTGTTTTATTTTTATGACCACGGGATTCTTGCCAACAGTGGGGAATTGTTTCATGGCTGAATATTACACTTCACCGGTACACTGGATGATCACAAATACAAAGGATATATGTAGACAAGGACCCACTGAGTGGAAAGAAAATGCCAAAAAACAGTATTTAGCTTAAAATATACATATTCCCATTAATTTATTTTCTGTATATGCACAAATCCAACACAACTATTCCTCTGTTCCAGCATGCACACTTTTGCGTTAAAGTTAAATTGTTAACTTGAAAGTAAACCTGTGGCCAGCCTATAGATCTTAAAGCGAAACTTTACCCAAAAGAGGAATTTATGCTTGTTTGTATCCTCCCCTCCACTGCTACATTTGGTACTTTTTGGGGGAGTGGATATTTGACAGGTACCCGCTCCCACTTCCGGTCAGATGCACCATGGTGATCTGAGCCGGAAATTTGGCCCCCTCATTCCCCCACAGATTTCTGGAGCCTGCACCTAAAGCTGATTGAAGAATTAGCTTTGGTGAGGACATTGTTGGATCACTGGACAGGTAAGTGTCCTTATATTAAAAGTCAGCAGCTGCAGTATTTGTAGCTGCTAAACTTTATTTTTTGAAGGGAAGCCCGGAGCTCCTCTAAGTATTTATATATTCCTAAAGCACTATTAAACCCAAAAGCAAACATTTATTATACTGCAAACCACCAATCCTTAGATATAATGGCTGCATTTGTTTTCTTTCTTAGGCTTTCTTCTATTTTCATCAGGTGATCCAACCAGTAAGTCTATTGTTTTTTCAAAAGAACAAGCTGTCCTGCAATTGTATTGCAAAAACAGGGATGAGACAAACCATTTAACACTGGTCTGGGGATGGGGGGTTGGCTTACAATAATCATCTTTTATTTATTTATGTAAACCCTTTATCCTAAAAGGAAAAAACTGCAGTAACTGTTAAGAAAGTGTTAGCTGGAGTTTGACTTCAATCTGCATTTGAAATGTAAGTGCATTTAAATCTGCTTGTCCATATAAACACTCCCCTCGCCTCCCTCTAAACTGACAATGCTGCTGTCCAAAGGTGCCCCCTGTGCAATGAGTTAATAGGTGTGGTTGATAAGCGTTTAACCACTTCCCGACCGGCGCACGACGATGTACGTCGGCAGAATGGCACGGGCAGGCAAATTGGCGTAAGGAACGTCCATTTGTATTTGCCGTCCTGCCACTTCGGACATTTTTGACACATTTTTGACACATTTTTGGGACCACTTCATTTATACAGCAATCAGTGCTATACAAATTCACGTATTCCTGTGTAAATGACACTGGCAGTGAAGGGGTTAACCAGGGGGTGGCAGTGTAGGAGTTAAGTGTGTCCTAGGGGCGTGTTACTAACTGTGGGGGGCTGGGCTGTGTTAGCGAACACTGATCTCTGCTCCAATCACATGGAGCAGAGATCAGTGTCACTTGTTGCTAGGCAGAACGGGATGCTGTTTACTTCGGCATCTCCCCGTTCAGCCTCCCTGTGAACGATCGTGGGTATCCCCATGGTGATCGAGTCCGCGGGACGGTCCCGCGGACTCGATCACCGTGGGGATACCCACGATCGTTCAATAATCAATAATCAATGATCGCTTATTGCAATTTTTTAACAAAAATATGTAGAAGAATACGTATTGGCCTAAATTGAGGGAAAAAAATGTTTTTTTTATATATTTTTGGGGGATAATTATAGCAAAAAGTTAAAAATAATGCGTTTTTTTCAAAATTTTCGCTATTTTGGTTTATAGCGCAAAAAATAGAAACTGCAGGGGTGATCAAATACCACCAAAAGAAAGCTCTATTTGTGGGAAAAAAAGGACGTCAATTTTGTTTGGGAGCCATGTTGCACGACTGCGCAATTGTCAGTTAAAGCGACGCTGTGCCGAATCACAAAAAGTGGTCTGGTCTGAAGCCAGCAAAATGGTCCGGTCTGAAAGTGGTTAATGAGCATCAAAAAAGCTCCCCCAATCTCCCTACGGGCATTTGTGGCGAGGTTGACATGCATTTTTTGGAACTTTAAAACCGCACCACAAATGCCTATTACTGACTGTAATGTACTACCGCACCGCAACCACATGCCGACACGGTTGCGGTGTGTTGCCATAGACTTGAACAGAAGGAGTTGAGGTGCTTCAACTCCTTTCAAACTCAACATGAGGCTTCAAAATTGAAATGAAGCGATGCTAACGATTAATGTTTTGATTATGTGAACAGCACTGTGTGCTGTCCATAGAATCATTTGCATAGGTGTTTGAGGGATGTTAAAAACGCCCCACAAACGCCTGCTTTCAATGCCAGTGTGAACTAGGCCTAATACAGGAGATGTGTTATTGGCCCGATCACCAGGTGAAAACAGAGGGAAAATAAGCCTATTAAGAAAAAAATAATGCAGGAGTCATCACATCTAATGATTGGTAAGCTTTTGAGTTTAAAACTACTTAATGAGCACTAAATGAGTTTAACACACACCCCCACTAACTGCAACTATAGACAATGTGGAGCAATTTACCCTATTTCACAAGCACTGAAGTCATTTTTGTTGCAGGGGGTGCCTGAAATCTGACTTGTATCTCTGGGAAAATCAGTGAGCCAATCACACAAGCAGGAAATGATGTTTCTGGGGAGTGGTCAGTACACATTATGTGTACAGAACAACTCCAGGTTGCCATATTGCTTTGCATTTATAGAAAATTCTAGCAGCTGCAGAATGAACAGGAAAGGTCATTTTTAATAAGATTCAATTACAATATGACTTGTATCGCAATTATATACGCTATATTATTTTTTCTTTATTTGCTATTTTTTCCCCCCACGAAAGTGGAGTTACCCTTTAAAGTTCATGTATTTCTTGTTATAGCCCAACTCCAAGCAGGGTTACCTCAATTCACTTTGCATTAGAGCAAAAATATCAAATAAAATTGCTAATTTAATGCAGATCCCCAGCCTCAGCGGGCAGTGAGGAAAAGGGAATGTGTCATTTATCTGAATGAGGTGATTGCAGCTCTTCATACCAATATGCAATACATTTGTTTTTCAAAAGCCCAGTGGTGAAAGCATGAGTCACCTCAATTAGCTACAAGCAGGGAATATAGTTCTGTGCCACATCAAGGTACACTGTGAACAGAGGATGACATGTGGCTGAAGCTTGGCATTGGGCAATAGAGTATTATTGTACTGATTGTGCTTAATAACCAATTGATTTCGGAATCCGGCAACAGAATGGCCATGCAAAATGGCTACCCACTGGCTCTGAATGCAAAAACTAGGAGTAGATTGCATTGAAGAACCTCGTAAGTGTTATCTCTACATCGTAAAATATTTTTGCAAAAAAAAAAAGCATATTTATCTAATAATAATAATAATAATATGATTTGACAGGCCTTGCAATGTTGAAGGATACCTGGATGAAGGTATTGGTCAGCACCCATATTCATTGTGTATGACTAATAGAAATATTTCATATGCAAAGCCAAAAACAGGCATCAAGGCAAATATACAACTATATTTACAGTAGACATGTGCGCCGTCAATAAATTTGCTTTGTTTCATTCCGTATTAGCGGTTAATTCGTATTTCGTAATTTGTGTCTGAAATTTAATTTTTCATTCAGCGGTAATATGAACTTTCATTAGTTCGTTAACTTTCAGTAACAATTGCGAATGTTCGTTATGATGAATTTATCATTATAAGGGGCTCCCACCACCCCTGTGCTGTGCTCATTATGAGGGGCTTCCACCATCCCTGTGCTGTGCTCATTATGAGAGGCTCCCACCGTCCATGTGCTGTGCTCCTTATGAGGGGCTACCACCACCCCTGTGCTGTGCTGTGCTCATTATGAGTGGCTCCCACCACCCCTGTGCTGTGCTCATTATGAGGGGCTCCCACCATCCCTGTGCTATGCTCATTATGAGAGGCTCCCACCGTCCCTGTGCTGTGCTCCTTATGAGGGGCTACCACCACCCCTGTGCTGTGCTCATTATGAGGGGCTCCCACCATCCCTGTGCTGTGCTCATTATGAGGGGCTCCCACCACCCCTGGGCTGTGCTCATTATGAGGGGCTCCCACCACCCCTGTGCTGTGCTCATTATGAGGGGCTCCCACCACCCCTGTGCTGTGCTCATTATGAGGGGCTCCCACCACCCCTGTGCTGTGCTCATTGTGAGGGGCTCCCACCATCCCTGTGCTGTGCTCATTATGAGGGGCTCCCACCACCCCTGTACTCATTATGAGGGACTTCCACCATCCCTGTGCTATGCTCATTATGAGGGGCTCCTCCCATCCCTGTGCTGTGCTCATTAAGAGGGGCTTCCACCATCCCTATGCTGTGCTCATTATGAGGGTCTCCCACCATCCCTGTGCTGTGCTCATTATGAGGGGCTCCCACCATCCCTGTGCTGTGCTCATTATGAGGGGCTCCCACCATCCCTGTGCTGTGCTCATTATGAGGGGCTCCCACCATCCCTGTGCTGTGCTCATTATGAGGGGCTCCCCCCATCCCTGTGCTGTGCTCATTATGAGGGGCTCCCACCATCCCTCTGCTGTGCTCATTATGAGGGGCTTCCACCATCCCTGTGCTGTGCTCATTATGAGGGGCTCCCACCACCCTTGTGCTGTGCTCATTATGAGGGGCTCCCACCATCCCTGTGCTGTGCTCATTATGAGGGGCTCCCACCATCCCTGTGCTGTGCTGACTTCCTGGGTTTTTAACTTCATCATAACGAATAATCGTAATTAACAAACATTCTTATTTTGTCCGATTCTGAATCTCCCATCGACTACCAGTACCAGTCTCCCACTCCCATATTAGAAAAGGTCATTTTCCCAACCCTCACTCAGCAGCAGAATAAAACCTTGATTGGTCAACAAAACTCCAGGCACGTTTCCGTTGTAATGGAATTTGGATCCAAAATTCATAAACAAAATTTCGTACAAAATTCGGAAGCATAGCAATTTGTATTTCGGATCCTTCCGAATGTACAAATTTACGGAAATTCTAATTAATAACTAATCGCACATGTCTAATTTATAGGGACACAGTTCCTAAGTTAGCATCCTCCATTTGAAAGAGTACAGGAGAGACAAAAGGTTTTTCTTTTAAAAGAGAAGTATGAACTTTTTTATTTATTTTTTTTATTTTTTTTGCAGAATCATATTTCCCATGCTGCATCTGTTCCCCTGCTGACTCTAGCACTGAGAACCAAGTGATCAAACGCTGCCAATTGCTTGCTTCTCTTAGCTCTCTTAGTAGAGAGCTGGTGACTGTCAGCCACTCTCTGCTCTGCCCGCCCCCCCCCCCCTCCCATGCTCACTGGAGTGCTGAGCTGTGGTGGGGGCTGGAGTGGGCAGCTCAGCCTCTCAGCAGCTCTGACAGTACAGGCATGTGGGCAGATCCCGTCGTCATTGTCGTGATCTTGCCTGAGTGTGGATCAGCTATGTGGCGTCAGTCTACAGCGGTCTTCAGAAATGAAGCAGATAAGTATTTGCAATTATATTTATTTAACCACTTCAATACTGGGCACCTAAACACCTTCCTGCCCAGACCAATTTTGAGCTTTCAGCGATGTCGCATTTTGAATGACAATTGCGCAGTCATGCTACACTGTACCTAAATTAAATTTTTATCATTTTCTTCCCGCAAATAGAGCTTTCTTTTGGTGGTATTTGATCACCTCTACGGTTTTTATTTTTTGCTAAACAAATAAAAAAATACCGAAAATTTTGAAAAAAAATATGTTTTTTTTTGTTTCAGTTTCAAAACTTTGTAAATAAGTAAGTTTTCTCCTTCACTGATGGGCGCTGATGGGGCTACACTGATGGGCACTGATAAGGCGGCACTGATGGGCACCAATGAGGTGGCACCAATGAAGTGCCACTGATAAGGTGGCATTGATGGACACTTATAAGTGGCACTGATAGGTGGCACTGATAGGCACTGATAGGTGGCACTGATGGGTGGCACTGATGGGCGGCACTGATGGGCACTGATAGGTGGCACAAATTGGCACTGATAGCTGGCACGGATAGGCGGTACAGATGGGCATGGATAGGTGGCACAGATGGGCATGGATATGCGGCACAGATGGGCATGGATGGCCGGCACAGATGGGCATGGATGGGCATTGATAGGTGGCACGGATGGGCACTGATAGGCAGCACAGCTGGACTATTGTATCATATTATACTTTACTAATGGATGCCAATCAGTTCCAAACAATAATGCATGCCAATCAGTGATGCCCATTGTGGGCACTGATTGGCATCCATTATGGGCACTGATTGGCATCCATTGTGGGCACTGACTGGCATCCCTGGTGGTCTAGGGAGGATTACCTTGTGCTGGGCATCCCTGGTGGTCTGGTGGCGTCCAGTGTGGGCATCCCCTGGGGGGCTGCGCTGATAATCAATCAGCACAGACCCCCCCGATCGGCTCTCCTCTACTCGCGTCTGACAGACGCAAGTGAGGAAAAGCCGATCATCGGCTTTTCCTATTTACACTGTGATCAGCCGTGATTGGACACGGCTGATCACGTGGTAAATGGTCTCCGTCTGAGACTCTTTACCGAGATCGTACTTGCGGGGTGTCAGACTGAGGCCCCGCAACAACGATCGCCACGGTGCGCGCCCCCGGGGGAGCGCAGCGGCTCAAAATCCTGATCATGTCATATGATTTTTAAACCACTTTGCCGCCGTGTTTCTGCTATAGGGCGGACGGTAAGTGGTTAAAAACACTGTTATGCCTTGTACACATGATCAGATTATTGGCCAACAAATCTGTGGAATTTTGTCCGAAGGGTGTTGGCTCAAATTTGTCTTGCATACACACGGTCACACAAATGTTGGCCAACAATTATGAATATAGTGACGTACTACGTGGTTTTTCAGCTCTTTAGCGCCACCCTTTGGGCTCCTTCTGCTAATTTCGTGTTAGTAGAAGTTTGGTGAGTGTTGATTTGCGCTTTTCTTTTCATTCTTTTTCAATTAGTTCTTTTCAGTTCACGCTTTTCAGTTTGTTTCTGAACGGCTGTTCGTCAACCAGACATGTTGTGGAATCGGAGGCGAAAACGTGTTATTTATTATTGGCCTTGGAGTTATTGCTTTGACATAATTTTTTTGGTTGAATAATGATTTGATTTGATATATTTTCTATATTTTTGGATGCATAGAATGCACTTTTTGGTTAAGTTCTATTGGCAGATAACATGTCTAATTTTTTTTTCTTTTTTTTTTAAATGCACAATAAAAAAATTGGAGAATAATACTTGGCTATGTGTTTTACTTCAAATGACAGTTTGCGAGTAGGCAGTTACACTTTAAAAAGTATAGAGACCAACATCGTTGTATCTTCGATCTTAAAAATTATGGGATAAAAAAAAAAACATTATAATATTAACCCCTTCCTGACCGGTGCACGACGATGTACGTCGGCAGAATGGCACGGGCAGGCAAATTGGCGTACAGGTACGTCCATTTGTATTTGCCACCCTGCCATCACGTGTGCGCCGCCGGTGGCACACCCGCGTTCCGGTCGGGACTCCCGTGAGTCCGGTCGCGGGTCCCGCGGACTCGATCGCCATGGGGATACCCGCGATCGTCTCACAGGGAGGCTGAGCGGGGAGATGCCGATGTAAACAGCATCTCCCCGTTCTGCCTAGCAACAAGTGACACTGATCTCCATGTGATTGGAGCAGAGATCAGTGTTCACTAACACACAGCCCAGCCCCCCACAGTTAGCAACACGCCCCTAGGACACACTTAACCACTACACTGCCACCCCCTGGTTAACCCCTTCACTGCCAGTGTCATTTACACAGGAATCAGTGCATTTGTATAGCACTGATTGCTGTATAAATGACAAATGTCCCAAAAATGTGTCAAAAATGTCTGATGTGTCCGCCATAATGTTGCAGTCACAATAAAAATCACTGACCGCTGCCATTACTAGTAAAAAAAAAAAAATTATTAATAAAAATGCCATAAAACTATCCCCTGTTTTGTAAACACTATAACTTTTGCGCAAACCAATCAATAAACGCTTATTGCGATTTTTTTTACCAAAAATATGTAGAAAAATACGTATCGGCCTAAACTGAGGAAAAAATATGTTTTTTTATATATTTTTGGGGGATATTTATTATAGCAAAAAGTAAAAAATAATGTGTTTTTTCTAAAATTGTCGCTCTATTTTTGTTTATAGCGCAAAAAATAAAAACCGCAGGGGTGATCAAATACCACCAAAAGAAAGCTCTATTTGTGGAAAAAAAAGGACATCAATTTTGTTTGGGAGCCACATTGCACGACCGAGCAATTGTCAGTTAAAGCGACGCTGTGCCGAATTGCAAAAAGTGGTCTGGTCTTTGGCCAGCAAAATGGTCCCATCTGAAAGTGGTTATTCTTGATATCACTAGAAAAAAAAGCCTTTGAAAGTTAGTTTTCAATTACTCTATCAGTATCACCAGCAAAGCAGCTTCATTATTATCCCATTAAAGAATAAGAGAATTGTGCGCTGCATTTGGAGATTTCATAATTTGCCACGTCATGAATGTTAATTCTCCATTACGACCACTAGTTTACAAGACTGACCGCTTCTGCTTCCGAGTATGTTTGTTTGTACGTTGGACTTTTGTCTGACGGACTTGTGTACACACAATCGGAAAATCCCACAACAGACATTTGTTGGCAGAAAATTTTAAAACATGCTAGCCAACATTAGTCGGCGGAAAGTCCAACAACAATTGTCCTATGGAGTGTACACACGATTGGATTTTCCTCCAACAGCCTGAAATCGAACATTTTCCGTCGGAAAGTCCGATCATGTGTGCGGGGCTTTAGTGACTGACCTGAACTGTATTGCTTTATATTTAGCAAAAGTGGGCATTCACTTTAATGTGAATCTGTCACTAATTTAAAAAGTTGTAAAAAGGGTATACTGATAGAGAAAAAGGTTACTCCTCCGCCCTACTGTCTGAAATACTGACCTTTAGAGATCCCGCTTTTAATGTCACCGCAGGCTATGGGGCAGAAATTCCTACTCTAATATACTGTAATGCAATTTCTCTGATAAGGAAAAGACAGCACTAGGTAGGGCCACGTTGTTTTCCAATCACTCTTCTCTATCAGTATGCCTTTTAAAGCAGTTGTAAAGGCAATTGTTTTTTCTTAAAATAAAAAAAGATGTTATGCTTACCTGCTCTGTGCAATGGTTTTGCACAGAGCGGTCCCTTACCTCCTTTTCTGGAGTCCCCAACCAACACTGTCTCATCCATTTCTGTGGGTACCCCCTCAACAAGCCATGCATTGAGGGGCCACTCGTGAAGACATTCTCCTGAGCCAGGCTGTGTGCCCATAGCACAGTGCGGCTCAGCCACTCTCTACTCACAGTAACTAACTGACAGCAGCAAGAGCCGCATGCTTTTGTTGCTTTCAGTGTATCCTGTGAGGATGGGGGGGGGGGGTCCAAATAGTAGCAGCCTTTGGAACCACTTTAAATGCTGAACCAAAATGTAACCAACATGCTCAATAGTAGCATAATGCCCTGTACACACGGTCGGACATTCCGACGACAAAATTCATCAGATTTTTTCCAACGGATTTTAGCCCAAACTTGTCTTGCATACACACGGTCGCACAAAGTTGTCGGAAAATCCGATCGTTCAGAATGAGGTGACGTAAACCACGTACGACAGGACTATAAAGAGGGCAGTAGCCAATAGCTTTTGTCTCGTAATTTATTCTGAGCATGCATGGCACTTTGTCCATTGAAATTGTCTACACACGATCGGAATTTAAACGATCAAATTTTGTTGTCAGAAAATTTTAGATCCAGCTCTCAAAGTTTGTGTGTCGGAAATTTCGACAGAAAAAGTCAGATGGAGCTCACACACGATCGGATTTTCCGACAACATAATCCGATCGCACATTTTCCATCGGAAAGTCCGATCGTGTGTACAAGGCATTACTGTGGCCAGAATTACTGTTACTCATTCTCCTTTCTTCCTATTATAATGTGTGCAGGTGAGGGGAAAGAGGGATCAGAGAAAGGGTACTGCAGATCTGAGACCATGGAACACATTGGGGTTGATTTACTAAAGGCAAATATACTGTTTACGGGAAGTTGCACTTTGCTTTGCAAAAAAAAAATTATTTCCAAAACTTAGTGAATGAGGTGAAGCTCTGCTGACATCCATCATCCAATGATGTGCAAGCAAAAATGCTTTTTTTTTTTCCTTGCTAGGGATTGGGTATTCTTTGCCAAGTGAAACTTCATCACATTCACTAAGCTCTGGGGAAAATTTGTTTTCAAAGTGAACGGTCTATTTGTCTTTAGTAAGTAAGCCCATAGTAGTCTCAGACGTTGGGCCATTTGGAAAGTGAGGACACTGATAGCTATTGTAATTTGTCTAATCAATAATCCAGGTTCAAAATATAATTGCCAGCATTAAAATTAGGACCACTGAGTAGGTAGACTATATCCCTTGATTTAGTTTAAATTTATGTTTGCCACGAGTGTAAAGTAGTATTCAAGCCAAACACCAACTATCTATTCACTACCTATCCTGCTCACCCTGTGTAAAACAGATCTGTATACTTACCTATTTTTTTAGTCTTGGTCTGCTCAGGCGATCCTGCAGCTCCAGCCCCCCTGTCTCAGTAGGTGGCTGCTGCAGGGAAGAGGGGGGAATGCCAACAACAGATGAGCCATGGAAGTGTTCTATGGCACAGGAAAGGCAGAGCTGCAGGATCACATGACCAGACTAGACCACACTAAAAAAAGGTAAGTACATAGGTCATTTTTACACAGGCTGGGTGAGTTAGGTGGGGGGGGGGGGGGGGTTGGAACATTTTAAGAATAGTTAATGTTGGGCCTGAATTCCACTTTAAGGTACACTTTAAGAATAGCATACGGAAGAGCCAGAAGGAAGCAATTATTTTTTTATAATAATAAGAAAGAATTTGTTAAACAAGGAACATTTCCCATGACAATCTCTAATCTCTAATGTTTCTCCAACCAAATAATGCTTTGATAAGACACAGAAGTCGACCACAGACCATTTGCTGTACCTTGCTGATTGTGCGATTCTTAAGGATCTGCTGATAATTAACATACTGGAACTTAACCAAGGGCAGAACACATGATTGTATAACACATTGTCTATTACTTAGTCTGAGGTTTATATGCCGTATACATATAACAATATGCAATCTACCAATACACAGAAAATGCAGACATTTGTAAAACACAAAACTGGCTGCACAGAATTATAAATCCTTTGTCAGGTATAATTTTCCTCAAATATATTTTTGAATTTCTCATTTAGCTGCCTGTCTAAAGTTACTCCTTAAAGAGGAGTTCCACCCAAAAATTGAACTTCCGCTTTAAGCACTCCTCGCCTCCTTACATGCCACATTTGGCATGTCATTTTTTTGGGGGGGGGAGTGGGGGCTTCGTTAGGAGGGGGACTTCCTGTCCCACTTCCTCCTTCCGCCCAGGGATCGCCAAGGCGACTCCTCCTTTTGCCTTAGGCGGCCCCTCCCTGTAGGCGATCTCCTGGGACACGTGACTGGTCCCAGGAGATTGCCTGTCCACTCGGGGAGCACAGCGCGACTCGTACATGCGCCGTGCGTGCCCGGCCCTGAAGCCGAAAGCTGCCACAGCCGGGTGCCCAGATTGGTAATGGAGGCGCCGGCGGAGAAGAGGGGGAGAGGAGCGACACCCTGTTCGGCCGCATCACTGGACCGTGGAACAGGTAAGTGTCTGTTTATTAAAAGTCAGCAACTACACTTTTTGTAGCTGCTGACTTTTAATAAACAAAAAAAGCCTGGAACTCCGCTTTAAGCTATTCACTTGTATTTACCAAACTGGGACAAAACCAAAACAAATGTTGGACTTAGCAATGATATTTAACCCTTTCACTGCCAAAGCTGCTTAATTTTACAACTGAAGATTAGATAACTCCCAAACAGTATCTAATTTCTGAAAGCAGATACCCTGGAAAATAAAATGGTAGTGGTTCCAATTTTCTATGTCACATGATATGAACTCAACAGCTGATCAAGCAACCTTTTTTTTTGTAAAAATGCATTCAAGGGAATTTTGGTGCACACAAACACAATATATTACTCAATATTTTGTGAAATATTAAAAAAGATGAGTTTGTCCTGAGTAAATAAATACTCAATATACCAAGCCTTAAAGCTGTGGGGTAAATTTACTAAAAATGGAGCACTAAGAATCTGGTGCAGCTGTGCACGCTAGCCAATCAGCTTCTAACTTCAGCTTGTTCAATTAAGCTTTGGCAATAAAACATGGAAGCTGATTGGTTTCTAAGCAGAACTGCACCAGATTTTGCACTCTGCCGTTTTAGTAAATCTCCTATGTGCAGTCATGAAACGTGGGAAAAATTTTGGTACCCAATTTCTTCAATAGGCAATGTGCTTACAGTTCATCACTTTGCAGTTAACCATAAATAATGGCCATAAAATCATTGTTCTCTCTCTGGCATGTGCGGTTATATCCAACATTTAAAATGCTATCAACATTTTCATACATAGGCACACTCGCACGTGTACAATACATTTTGCCCTTAGCCTTGTCAAAGCCCAGGCTTAAACCTCATTGAAAATCTGTGCAATGACTTGAAGCCTGCAGTCCACAAACGGTCACCATCAAATTTAACTGAACTTGAGCAGTTCTGCAAAGTAAAGTGGGCAAATACAACAAGCATGTTTCCGAAATAAATTATGCTCGCAATCCAAGGTTTTACTGTATTGCAAAGTCTAGATGTGCAAAGTTAGTCGAGACAAGGAGGAGATCCTTTTCCAACTCAGTGATTCGGTTTTTGATTTTATTTATTTTTTTCTGACATGTTGGTGTTATATTTTTCACTTGGATGTTATACATTGCACTGAGTAAATACGGCTAGATAAAACGAAAACTGTGTCAGTCTTCATTTCAGGCTGCAAAGCAACAAAATGTGATTATTTTAAAGGGGGCAATTCTTTTCTATATCCATGTAATTCTGCCTTAACATTATCTACTGTATATTTTTCATACCGGGTATGACATGCTGCCTTTATCCAGGTCTATGCCAATCAGAGTAATGAAAGTTTTATTCTCATTGTAACATGTAGTGGTATAGTGTTTTTTTTTCCACATTATTCACTATTTTGCAGGGTGCTTTATTGGATCTTGCCTCTATCAAAGATGGATTCAATTCCAGGATTCCAAATCTATATACCCTCCATAAAGTTCTGCCTTTTAATCATAGTGGAACAAATTGTCTAGAGAAATTACATTTGAACTATTCATACTATAAATAACAATACGAAGACATCTCGCTATTATCCTCTCTCAGGTTCTCCTCTATCTCTGTATAATAATATTCTCCAAAACTAAAAATAACATGCTCAATGCATAAATGCTCAAATAAATTAAAATGGCTAATTAGATTTTTTTTTAAACACTTACGCACTGAGTATGTTATTTTCATTTACATGTTACCCCTGATGATGTGGCTAAGTCAGGTGGTGAAACAGTTTGGGTTTTGGGGATTTTTAGAGTTTTTATTGTGTTTTAGTTTGATGAGGTGCCGTGTAATGCTGTGTAATGTTGGGATCTGCTCTGATGTCTGACCAGCAGCTGGCTCAGCCTCTCGGAGCGCTGCTTTTGCCCCCTCAACGCTCCAAAAGACATGCAGGTAGGTTAATTGGCTTCTGTTCAAAATTGACCCTAGTATATGAATGGGGACCTTGTATTGTGGGCTCCTTGAGGGTAGGGACCAATGTGAGTGTGTAATGTACAGGGATAGGGACAATTGTAGACACTCATTCAGGTTGAACTGGATGGACTGGTGTCTTTATTCAACCTTACTAACTATGTAACTAAGTACTCCAGTGAGCACTGGTGGGGCAGAGCAGACAGCCGGTGACTGACTGTCACTGCTCTGTGCTCAGAGAGAACCCGAGAACTGAGCGATCAGTGGTCTCTGATTGCTCAGCTATCGCTGTAGAGGCGGTGGGGGACATATGCAGCATCGGTTCAATGCTGCATCCACCTAGACTATGAATGTTTGTTCTTTTTTTTTTAATCCTGCACTTCTCTTTTATCAATGGAAATAACAATTTTATTTATTTGATGGGCACAGACATGCGTAAGGGGATGCATGTCATACCTGGTACGCAAAATATACAACAGTGAAATCCTAGGTACAGAGTAGATTGAATACTGAAGGCTTTAAAATGATATCTAATATCAGGTGTGTTTAAAGCTTTAGGTAGGTACAAGTTATTAAAATTACTGATCTGATTTTAATTCCCGAGTTTGTTTCTCCATAATCGTTTGTGCCATCACACCTCCCACAAGACAATAATAAGGTATTACTGTCTGAGAGCTGAATTCTATAAGTATTTTTTTAATCCAGTGGTGGTCAACTTTCTTAAAAGAGCAGGACTCAAGTGTGGCCCCTTAGGGTGGCACATAATACTCAGTGAATATACTACTACAGAGTTCTTGGAGGCTGAGGACATGCTTCAGGAGACATATTACAAGACTGCTGCAGATCAGTTTTATTAAAGCTCCTTTACAAATCCATGATTTCACATTTGTGCTTCTTACAGTCTACTTAAAAATAACTTGTGCCACTGCAATATCCATTCATTTTAATAAATCATCAGATGAGGGGAAAGAACATAAAAAGAGAAAAATTACATGATGTTAAGGAACCAGACCAAACCATTAACTTTTTAGAAAGCCTGTAAAAAGAATATGTTCCCTTTACTGACCTGAGTTACCACATAAGTACAGAAAACAGTCAGGGGCTCTGAAGGCCATATGGTAAGTGTTACGGGGTGGTACGACTGGCACCAGGGGTTTAAGCTAAGGCTATAACACACTACTCTTCCACTATGATATATGCACTGCATCGGTGGCCATAACTGGTACACGCTGAGAGATGTAAGATGTAAGCATATGCTTTACCTTACCAACAATAACCCAAATATTTATTTTGCAACAGTGAACTTTATATGCTACGTCTTAAAAGCATAAAAATTTAAAGGTATTTTTACTTTTGTTCTAGGGGGACTTTACTTAAAGTCGTTGTAACCCTAAAATAAAAAAAAAACATCCTGTTCGATTAAAGCACGTTAAACAGCACAGTGCTTGTGCGGTGTTATGTGTCCCTTTCTAGGCTGTAAAATACCTGGTTGATCCTGCCTGTTCCCTGGTCCTCCTATGTTAACTGACTACGGTAATCATGGCTGTTGATCCATGATACCGTGGTCAGTTTACGCGCCTTCATAATCCTGCTGTGTTCAGAGTCTCTACCCTCTCCCCCTCCCTCCCTGCCTGTCAGTTTCTAGTCTGTGAGCCATCTCCTCCCCGCCCTTCCCTTCCTAACACTATTACATGTTTTTGTAAAGTTACTGATTACAATTACTGGCAGCCTCTCTGTAATAACAAGCTATACTGTTCAGTGTCTGTGTTTTTAATTGCAATGTATTTATTTTTTTGTATTAGCATTTCGAAAAGATCAAATAGTCCGCATTGCGGGTACAGAGAAAGTAAGCCAAATACATGGATCACTGTGTCTGTGTTTTTTTAGAATTATGCAGCTGAAAACCTTATTTCACATCACTGCTGTGCGGTCACGTGACCTCCTGGCTGACATCAGAGGGGAATCTCAGCCCCCTCCGCTGTAGTCTTCAGATCAGGGAAGGAAAGTGTCAGCATGTCACATGACCGCACATCGGCAATGTGAAATAAGGTATTTAGCTGCACGAATTTTAAAAAATAAAGACAATGCACAGTATATCTTTATTACAGAGGGGCTGCCAGTATTTGCCACCACAAACTTAACAACCATTTTTACTTTCAATATTGTCATCTACATTTTATTAGTCTGTCCCCATCTAAGGTACAAAGTGTGCCAGCCTGTAATGGAGGAGGGGTTAAATATGCAGAAAGCACTTTTTCTATGCTTATACTCGTGCTGCCCATAGTAACCGAATTTATCAAATATCTGGAGTACAAAAATAAAAGCAAACATTTGTCTTGTTGCTATGGCAATATCACTCATTTTCCTCTATGCCAGTGTCTGAAAATAAGCATCATGATTTTAGGCTATGAACTGTATGAACATTTTCGGTAGTTAAATAGTACCTTAACTTATACTGATCTATACACTAGACCTACTAGACATCTGTGACAGAAACAAGAGGGGTTTTTAAAGTGTTACTAAACCCAGGACCCTGCATTTACTATATCTGGTCTCCCACAGTACACAGAACATGGAAATGCAATTATTTTAGTAAATATAAACTGCTAGATAGCTTTTCTCATCAGCAGTTAGAGCAGTCTTGTGACTTCTAGTGTCCAGCCAAGCACTGGTTAAAGCTTGTATGAGGAGTTTTCTGACTGACCTATGAGATTGCAAGACTCTGACCCTCTCTCTGGACAGTGCTGATTGGCTCTGGGCTAATCATATGCATCTTCCCAAGAAAAAACCTCTCTAGCAATACATACCAAACTGAGCATGTGCAGCCTGACTCCATAGACTTTGTGTTATCAGGAAATTATTAGGAGTCAGTGGAAGGTGGGGAGGATCAAAGAAGACAGGATCAAACAGCCTTTTTACACAATGCAGTGGATTAACCCCTTAGGTTCCACAGTGATTATAACAAGCATGCTTTACTGCTTATACAGACTGATTTTACAGTTGTGGGTTTAGTGACGCTTTGACTATCCAAGTGGAACAGTTAGGAGCTCCATGCAAATAACTCTTTAAAAGGTGGTTTTACTTTATCATAGCATTAACAAGCTGAGGTTCAAATCTGAATCTGAATCTGGTTTTCTATGCAGAAATGTAAAAAAAAAACAATGCCTCCATTTTGAATAAGCATGAGGCAGATAACTAAATAACATTTACAAACCTTGATTTTTTTTCACTGTTGGTTAACAATGATCGCAGAAATGTGTTTTTTTACTTTGCTTTAAACTGCTGTGATCTTACCAAGACAGATTTACCTTGAATAAATGACATTTAGTTAGTTTTATTTGTTCATGGGGGAACATCAAGGTAATATTAGATGTTACAATAGGCTTTAGAATAAAACACAAACATATAAATGACAGCAATCAAGATATTTAAGTGGAGGGTGTCGTCAGTTTTATATCTAAACGTGGTCTAACAGGGTATCATCCTGATATGTATCAATACACCAAACTTAGTGGGACTTTAAATATACAGTGCCTTCCAAAATTATTCCCCCCTTGGCTTTTTACCTATTTTGTGACATTACAGCCTTTAGTTCAATGTTTTTTTTTTTTATCTGAATTATATGTGATGGATCAGAACACAATAGTCTGAGTTGGTGAAGTAAAATTAGAAAAATATATACATAAAACTATTTTTCAGAAATAAAAAACTGATAATTGGCATGTGCGTATGTATTCACCCCCTTTGTTATGAAGCCCATAAAAAGCTCTGGTGCAACAAATTACCTTCAAAAGTCACATAATTAGCATAATAATGTCCATCTGTGTACAATCACATGATCTGTCATTACATATACACACCTTTTTGAAAGGCCCCAGAGGCTGCAACACCTAAGCAAGAGGCACCACTAACCAAACACTGCCATAAAGCCAAGGAACTCTCCAAACAAGTAAAGGACAATGTTGTTGAGAAGTACAAGTCAGGGTTAGGTTATAAAAAAATATCCAAATCTTTGATGATCCCTAGGTGCACCATCAAATCTATCATAACCAAATGGAAGGCACATGGCACAACAGCAAACCTGCCAAGAGACGGCAGCACACCAAAACTCACTGACTGGACAAGGAGGGCATTAATCAGAGAGGCAGCACAGAGACCCAAGGTAACCCTGGAGGAGCTGCAGAGTTCCACAGAAGAGACTGGAGTATCTGTACATAGGACAACAATAAGCCGTACACTCCATAGAATTGGGCTTTATGGCAGATTGGCCAAAAGAAAGGTATTACTTTCAGCATAAAACAAAATGGCACGTTTTGAGTTTGCGAAAAGGCATGTGGGAGACTCCCAAAATGTATGGAGGAAAGTGCTCTGGTCTGAGACTAAAATTAAACTTTTTGGCCATCAAAGAAAACGCTATATCTGGTGCAAACCCAACACATCACATCTCCCTAAGAACACCATCACCATGTGGGGATGTTTTTCAGCAGTAGGGACTGGGAAACAGGTCACGCCCTGTACACACGATAGGATTTTCCGACAACAAAATCCATGGGATTTTTTCCGACGGATGTTGGCTAAAACTTGTTCTTGCGTACACACGGTCACACAAAGTTGGTCAGAAATTCTGAACGTCAAGAACACGGTGACGTACAACACCTACGACGAGCCAAGAAAAATTAAGTTCAATAGCCAGTGCTGCTCTTCTGCTTGATTCTGAGCATGCGTGGCACTTTGTGTGTCGGAATTGGGTACACACGATCGGAATTTCTGACAACGGATTTTGTTGTCGGAAAATTTGAGAACCAGATCTCAAATTTTGTGTGACGGAAATTCCTATGGAAAATGTGTGATGGAGCCTACACGCGGTTGGAATTTCCATCAAGGTCCTATCACATATTTTCCATCGGAATATCCTATCGTGTGTACGGGGCATCAGGGTTGAGGGAAAGATGGATGGTGCTAAATACAGGGATATTCTTGAGCAAAACCTGTACCACTCTGTGCATGATTTGAGGCTAGGATGGAGGTTCACCTTCTAGCAGGAAAATTACCCCAAACACACTGCTAAAGCAACACTTGAGTGGTTTAAGGGGAAACATGTAAATGTGTTGGAATGGCCAAAGCCCAGACCTCAATCCAATAGAAAATCTGTGGTCAGACTTAAAGATTGCTGTTCACAAGCGCAAACCATCCAACTTGAAGGAGCTGGAGCAGTTTTGCAAGATTGAATGGGCAAAAATCCCAGTGGTAAGATGTGGCAAGCTCATAGAGACTTATCCAAAGCGTTCTTGGAGCTGTGATAGCCGCAAAAGGTGGCTCTACAAAATATTGACTTTAGGCGGGTGAATTGTTATACACATTGAATTTTTCTGTTATTTTGTCCTATTTGTTGTTTGTTTCACAATAAAAAAAAAAACATCTTCAAAGTTGTGGGCATGTTCTGTAAATTAAATGATGCAAATCCTCAAACAACCCATGTTAATTCCAGGTTGTGAGGCAACAAAACATGAAAAATGCCAAGGGGTGAATACTTTTGCAAGTCACTGTACCTCTGATGACCACTTTACACATTAAACTCCAGTATATATATAAAAAAATCAAATGCATTTAAATATACATTTAAAATCCTAATGTAATATACATAGAAAAACCTATTGTAGCAGTGGTGGCCCATCCATAAGGAGCGCAGGGGCCCCCCTAATCTACATGCAGAGCGCCAGATGCATGGATTCCAAACAGGTTTTTTTTTTTTAAGCACATGACTAGAGCTTGAGGGTCTAATTACCTTCCTAAAAGGGTGAGCTTGGGGCGCAGAGTACTGTGCCCCAAGCCCACCCACTTGTGAGACAATAGCGAATTAATATTCGCTATTGTCTTCCTGATTCTCCTCCCGGTCAGTTGGGAAGCAGGTACTGAGACCCAATTAGCCAGGCAGTCTTAGGTCTCCAAATCGTGTCTCAGGACACACTTCCTGTTCAGCTGTGGAGGAGAAGCAATGGCCCGGCTCTTCATTCCCCGCCTCCTGTGTTAAGGTCTCACCGCCTTCCTGTCCATCTCCCTGGGGAAGGGGGGTGTTGGATGGTGTTAGTTTGATGACCCCCCCCCCCCCCCAAATATTTAGCACCAGCCGCCACTGTATTGTAGAGGAATAAATCACAGATTTTTTGTGTGTCCTTGGAAAAGGTCTACATATAAATATTACAACTTGTGCATTCCATAATGTTAGGCATATATATAGAGCCCCTGCACTCATTATACATATGAGAATGAGGATTATCTCCATTTCCATTTTGAAGTGTTAGGGTGAAACACAGGTTTAGGAGGTTGGGGGGGGGGGGGGGGGGCTTAGGGAATTGTATTGGGAGGTTAGGATGGAAGGGGAGAGAATTAGGTTAGGTTCACATTAGCCAAAGCTGATCACATTTTCTTTTTTGAGAAAGAGGCCTAAGTGTATCAGAAATGAGTCACCGCCTTCTAAAATTTAAAAATGAAACGAATAGTTTTACATAATACAGCATCATCTACCACATAGCACGCCCAACATTAATGGCGATTTTTTCTTCCAAAGCATACACACTTTTGCACACTGGTACTGACTAGTATTCCAATGTTTCTCTTCTCTCTCAGTTTCTCTCCTTCACTCAATGTGAAGGAGATAAACCCCAGTGCTGATGGAGGGGCAGGGGAGAGGCAAATAAGGAAATTGTGTAGGCTCCCGACATCCTCCTGAAGACATCAATAGTTGTTAGGATGCTGGTGGCTAGAAGGTTGCAATGATGCCCAATAAAAACCTGTTGCTTTGTGTAACTAAAAGGCAGGCATGATCCACTGGTTTGTATACAAATTTTTGCACAATTTTTAGGCATTTTGTGAAGAAACCTTAAAGCATCCCAGGGTGTCTGGCACAATGGTTTAAAAATTCTGCACTAGGACATGCATATGTCTCACTGCCTGTCTGTTTCAGGAGACATCTTAAAGGATAAGTTCAGCTTTTTCAACATTTTTACATGATACACCCATATTCAGGGTGTAACATGTTACAAATCCTGCACCTCCCCAGCTACCCAATGTGACAGGCAATGGGGGATCTTCTTCCCCCACTCTCTGTCATACTCCACAAAGAACGTGGGCCGCGTGGGGCATCACTCATTCGCACAGTTCTGTGAATAGAAAACTACAATGTCCAGCAGCTTTTGTGGCTGTCGGCTTGTGGTTCTCAATGAGTGCTGTGGTAGCTCATTGATGCTTCCTGCAATGCACCCATGATCTGCTGATTGTGGGCGCAATGCTTGCCAGGCTCCCAATAAAAAAAAATATATAAGTGCAAATTTTTTTACCTGCAAAAAGATGTGCATTTATTAATTATATTAAAAAGGTGAACTTATCCTTGAACATCTATGCCATAGAAAAGAAAATAGGCTATTTTCTCCTAAAATAGATGACATAGGCTGGCCATTCAGCAGGAACCAACCGAGATTCAAACTGTAAATGGGCAGGCTGAATGTAGCAAGTTGATCGATTAATCAACTTGGGTAAAACCAGCTTGCCAGATTCTCTTACAATTAGCTCTAGCGGCTAATCGTTGTCTTCTCTGGGTGGGGGGCACCAAGCATGAGAGCACACCGTGGTCAGTTCTCTAGCTGTGCTGGGAACTCAGCCTGCTCTTCTCCAATGTTCACTGGGAAGCTCAGTGTACTGTTGCTTCTCCTTCCTTCAGCTCTTATGCAGCTGAGAACAGAAGAAACAGAATGTGTTCCCTTATAATAAAAGGGGAAAAAAGGTAAAGTAGTGATAATGCTTTTTATTATCTATACACAAATGTTTTGCCTTTCATTTCTATTTTAAACAGAATGGATTGTTTTACAAGGTGATCGTTTACAATCAATTTAAGGCTGTATTGACACTTCACCTTTAGTTGTTTTGCAGGCATTTTTTTTTTAGCATTTGTAAGGATGTTTTTGCACATTTTTGTCTGAGGCTTATCATTTTTTTCTTAATTATTTTATATAACGAAAACCTAGTTACTGGGAGAAAAAGTGCAATTTAAAACTTGTTTTTTCACAGGTTTTTTAGGTTCTTCCTTTAAAGTCTAATGGGGCCAAAAACACTTGACACTTGAAATCAAAAGAAGCCTAATTAATTTTCAAAGCTACAAGTGATACTATGCTCAGGAGTTAACAGACGCAACAGAAAACCATAGGATTTTGGATGTTGAGTGTTTTGGAGCTTCAAAATGAAGCAAATATTAGTTGTGTGAATGGGGCTGAAATGGGCAAAGTGACATTTTTTATGCTGTATCTTTACTGTTTGGTCCCCTCATAAAAAATATTAAGCTTATTTAAAAGAAAGAACAAAAAAACATTGGTGTGTATATGTTTGAATCAGTCTATAAGAGCCCTATAGCTTTTACTGTTGCGTCTTCATTGACTTTTATGCAAAGTATCAAACCTACACACAAGAATGTGACATGTAAATTATACTCTCAGTACAAAACCTGCCTCTTAATACAAAACATAAACAGGAGATTAACATATACGTGATACTGTATAGAAGAATCCTGGGCCCATTCCTGTCCCATGAGCATTAACAACACGCAAGACTCTGGGGGATAATGTGTCTTGCCCAAGATCATATAGAGGACACATTATAAAAGTCAGTTTTTCCACTTCTCTAAACCAAACTCTAATGATTTCATCCAACGTACTCCCCTTCTCTTCCTGTCTCAGATGTCTGTAGATATTGATCTGGAGAGAATCAGCTGATGGTCTTTCGCTCTTAAAAGAGAAATGCGATTTGGCACTTAGCTATAATTCAGCATCTAAATTGCCAGGTTTTAAAACCTCACTATAGAGTTAATATTTAAATTATCTCTTAAGGATTTCCTATTTTAAAAACTGGAGAAATAAAACCATTTGTAAAAAAAAAAAAATGATGCCAGCATCACAGCATGGTAGAAAACATATTGTACTGTACAGCACCGTACCGTCAGTCTCAGGTGCCCTGGTAGGGTTCAAATTATTGTGGGAGTCATTTACATTGCTTGGCATAAGAGCAGTGATATATGCAATATACGTATTAAAGTCTCTTCATGTTTTTCTTATGTTTGGGGAATCTGCTGTTAGATCCCATTTAGAATGGAAAAAAACAAGGGGGCCTCTGTAGGACCCATAATCTTTGCTCACTGGCAGAATACCAATCAAAACTCCTGATTCAACCAGCCTTGGACCTGGGTGGCTATAACCCCTGCAAGCACAGTAATTCCAGCACTAGTTATCAAAAACTAGGTAATACTGTAAAAAAAGCTAATGCTCTGTAATAAGTGTCAACCATACCTCCCAACGTTCTGAAATGAGAAAGAGGGACCCCTTTCAACATATAGAAGTATGCTTCAAACAGACATGCCCCTGCCATGCCCCCAATTACGAGGGCCACAAAGAATAAATATGCAAAGAAAGAAGGATTACATCAAGAGCTTTTTTCAGCACTACTTTTTCCTTATACTGGATTCTCAAAATAACAAATGCATTCATTTGGAGGTTGGAAGAAAGTTTTAGTACATAAAATACTCTTGTTAGTTCATTTTATTCACAGAGATCTATACATCAGACCAGAAAGAGGGACAAAAAAAAGCAGCCTTTGGAATACAGAATAAAATAAAATAAATAAAATAAAATAAACTGTCTGTAATTGGCATACAAATATATGCATATTTGAAATTAAATCTTGACTATTTTGTGGAAATAACATGGAGGTCATGGATTTAGGATAGTCACAGACTATGTCACTCCACTCCAGCCTGTGTTTTAGAATAAGAGAGAGGTGAAGCTTCCATTAATCTACATGTAATATCCCACCCCCATTGTGTTCAACTATGTTTTTTTTTTTTTTGCAGAATACTCATAGGTGTATATTTACTGAAGCTGGTTCACTCAGAATCTGGTCCAGCTGTGAATAGTAGCCAATAAGCTTCTAACTTCAGCTTTGGCAATAAAACTTGGAAGCTGATTGGTTTCTGTGTGCAGAATTGCACCAGATTTTGCACTCTCCAGTTTTAGTAAATAAACCCCATAGTGACTTAGTGAGCATGTAACACAGGCATACCCCACTTGTAAGTACGCAATGGGGTTTATTTACTAAAGCTGGAAAGTGCAAAATCAGGCTCACTTTTGCATAGAAACCAATGAGCTTCCAGGTTTTAGTACCAAAGCTTAATTAAACAAGCTGGGGTTAGAAGCTCATTGGTTTCTATTCAGAAGTGAGCCTGATTTTGCACTTTCCAGCTTTATTAAATAAACCCCACTGTGTACTTACAAGTGGGGTATGCCTGTACAGCATTTACTGATACGGTAGTAGTTTTTTTTATGATGTGGGTTCAGTGACACTTTAATTATAAAATTGTATAAATCCTGGGTGAAAGTTGTGTTGCAAAATATTTATAAGTAGGCTCTTCTTAAAGCGGAGCTCCACCCTAAAGTGGAGCTTCCGCTCATTGGAACCCTACCCCCCCTCCGGTGCCACAATTGGCACCTTTCAGGGGGGAGGGGGGTGCAGGTACCTGTACAGTACAGGTATCTACACCCACTTCCGGCATAGATATCTGCAGAAGCTACGCCCCTTTCCGCAGAATCTACGCCCCTTTCTGAAGGTCCCCCACTGTCTGCTGGGAAACACATGGATCCTAGAGACAGCGGGGACCATCCTTATTGTGCAGCGCGACTCGTGTATGCGCAGTAGGGAACCAGGAAATGAAGCCGCAAGGCTCCACTTCCTGATTCCCATACCCAAGATGACGGCGGCAGCACCCGAGAGACGATCGAGAGATCGGCTTCGGGTGCCGACATCGCGGGCGTGCTGGGCGGGTAAGTGTCATTATTTTAAAAGTCAGCAGCTGCAGTATTTGTAGCTGCTGGCTTTTAAAAAAAAAAACGGCAGACTCCCGCTTTAATGTCTGTCCAAGCATATGTAGTTGGAGTTCACTGCCATTATACATCCTACATTATAGAACAACATTATGACAGCCTTCAAAGCATAGATTTGCTGCATATAAAATACATGTGATGTAAGCTGATTATGTAATAATAGATATGCTGTTACATACGTGACTTTCCTCCCACCTTAATGTATATTTAATTACAGCCCATCAACTTGAATGCAGAGCTCTGGAATCATAAACGGGACATAATCCAGACAGAAATCTTAGTGTTGTGTTACAGTACTTCAAGAGGATAAAGGTACAGTGTGTGCTGTCTATGGCAGGATAACGAAGTCCAGTGTACAAGATGGGCCATATTTTATTACGTATTTCTTAGCAGATGGTTGCACTAGAATAAAATCTATAAAATGGTCACTTAGAGGACATTGATGTGTCAGTTTGTATCCAAGCAACATGAGAGAAAAAAGATATTGCCACTTTGCTCCAAAAAGACGTTTTACACGTCTTACACCTTGGCTACAGAAGTTCTACAACAATACACCTTTTATAAAAAATAACTCGGCAAATGACATGTTTATTGTGAATCACAGAAAAACTCTCTTAAGCATTCTGTAATTGTAGAACAATACATGTCTTTTGTGGAAAAAAAATACTGCCTATCCAAACTCCATACAAAAAGAATAGAATAAAAAGGTATAAATGAAAGATGAAATAAAAAGCAGCTCCAGATGTAATATTCACATTCAACTGCTGCACTGTGTTGGAGAGGGGTACAGAGGTGAGATGTAGTGGCAGAGGGGTACAGAGGTGAGATGTAGTGACAGAGGGGTACAGAGGTGAGATGTAGTGGCAGAGGGGTACAGAGGTGAGATGTAGTGACAGAGGGGTACAGAGGTGAGATGTAGTGGCAGAGGGGTACAGAGGTGAGATGTAGTGACAGAGGGGTACAGAGGTGAGATGTAGTGACAGAGGGGTACAGAGGTGAGATGTAGTGACAGAGGGGTACAGAGGTGAGATGTAGTGGCAGAGGGGTACAGAAGTGAGATGTAGTGGTAGAGGGGTACAGAGGTGAGATGTAGTGACAGAGGGGTACAGAGGTGAGATGTAGTGGCAGAGGGGTACAGAGGTGAGATGTAGTGGCAGAGGGGTACAGAGGTGAGATTTAGTGGTAGAGGGGTACATAGGTGAGATAACATAATTTTTTTTAAAAAGTGATGTTTTCACACTTCAGTTTATCAGTTGAAGTAGTATTTTTTTTTTAATCTATAGACAGGAATGGTGAAAATCTTTGAAATTAAGTTGTAAGACTGAAACAATTGTTTTTACAAATACCACCGTTACTTATCTGTGCAGACAAATGCATTTGCTTTTATCTCATGGAAGAGCTATTGCTCTTTCATTCATTGTCAGCAGACCTTAGAAGCGCCGTCCAGGCCTGATCATAGCTCAGTGACATATGCAGGACAGTACATTGTTTGTAAATGTCACATGTTCTAGCTGACTAATATAACCTCTATGCCTGGCCAGCTCATAAGTCATTCTATTAACCCTATAAGCACTGCCAGCTTGCTGACTTAAAAAAGCATATACAAAAATCCTAAATTGGTGTGAAAACTAATAAATGCCTTTTTTACATTTCTAATTGGAAGTGTATTTGCTTGTCACACATTTTCTGATAGTTTTGTGAACCTACTGATAACTCTGCAGTCGTTTTTTGTAAACTTATATAGCTGTGTATAGGTAAGACATTATACTGTACTATACTGCCCCATATATAATATACAAGGATCAATTGTCACTGCAACCTTTTTGCAAGTATTTTACAGCATGAAAAATTTATTGTACAAGGGATTTTTTCCATCCAAATCCACATTTTCTTTGATTGTTCAAATTATATATATATATATATATATATATATATATATATATATATTACAATATCTTTGTTTGCTAGTCCTTCCAAAACTAAAATAGAATTTGTAGTAAGAATTGGAAAATAGAAAAATAGAAAAGCAGCACTTTATATAAAATCAGTGGAGTATGCAACCTGTGTGACACCACCGACCTTATAAGCACTATATTTTCTTATTTGGAAAGCACCTAATAAGTAACTACTATATACTACTATACTGAGAAGCATAATAACTTATGCGCTACACTGTGTTTAATGGTAAGTAATATGTGCCACAGAATATTATATTGTTATATTATTATAATATAATATATATATATATATATATATATAGATGGGAGGAGGTAACAAGGGAGCTAGAGAGCAGGAGGTCCTGGGAGGAGCAGAGGGGATGATTTGAGCCATATCTGCAGATGAGGTTGGTGATGTAGCTGGGGGTGATTTGAGCAGGCTATCCCCCCTTCAGTCTATTATGAATTCTGCTGCTAGACTAATACACCTCACTAATTGATCAGTGACTGCTGCTTCCCTCTGCCAATTCCTTCCCTGGCTTCCCCTACCCCACCGTGTAAAATTCAAAATACTAACCATAACATGCAAGGTCATCCATAAAATCACCCCCAACTATATCATCAACCTCATCTGCAGATATGGCTCAAATCATCCCCTCCGCTCCTCCCAGGCCTCCTGCTCTCTAGCTCCCTTGTTACCTCCTCCCATGCTCGCCTTCAGGACTTCTCCAGAGCCTCTCCCATCCTCTGGAACTCCCTGCCCCGGTATATCCGATCACCCCCTAACCTTTCCACCTTTAGGAGATCCCTGAAAACTCACTTATTCAGGGAAGCCTATCCCGCACCCACCTAACAACTGTCCCCGAGTCATCCTCATCAAATCATTCCCCGCATCTATTACCTTTTGTAGCACCACCCCCTCCCTTTAGAATGTAAGCTCTATGAGCAGGGCCCTCCTGTACTTTTTGTATTGAACTGTACTGTAATTGTGTTGTCCCCCTTATACATTGTAAAGTTCTGCGTAAACTGTTGGCACTATATAAATCGTGTATATTAATAATAATTTTATATATATATATATATATATATATATATATATATATAGTGAAAAGGAGAGTATAAAAAAAGATCAAACACTAAACATAGTATGGGAAAATGGGAGAAATCAGGTCGGGCAATGATACAATAGCGCACCTCATCCCAAGTATGTCAAATATGGAAAGAGAGAGAAAGAGAGCTGAATGGGATTATTACGGTGCTAATAAACATAGGAAAAAAGTATGATATAAAAGTAAAAAGAGGAATTTTATTAAATACAGTAAAAACAGCCACAGTAGTGGAGTACGTTCAAAATTTTGAAACTACAGTGATATCCATACAGACAATAATCACAATCCGTCAATTAGTTTAAATGAAGGTGTTCTTGGCTTTAGATTCCATCTAAATAGCCAAGAACCCCTTCATTTAAACTAATTGACGAATTGTGATTATTGTCTGTATGGATATCACTGTTTGTAGTTTCAAAATTTTGAACGTACTCCACTACTGTGGCTGTTTTTACTGTATTTAATAAAATTCCTCTTTTTACTTTTATATCATACTTTTTTCCTATGTTTATTAGCACCGTAATAATCCCATTCAGCCCTCTTTCTCTCTCTTTCCATACTAAACATAGTAGCCTGACTAATAAAAGGATATTGCTGCCAACACCTGTAGTGTCACCACATATACAATAAATTACATATAATATCTCCATGATACTCAATTATGAAACACTTAAAAAGTGCTTGAATATCTATATGGACTCACAATCGGTATCATAAAAAATTGCCATACACATGTGAATATATGAAATACTAACTAAAAACATAACAAGCTCGCTATGTGGGCACCCAAGCCAAGTCCCAGCTCCCTGTGTCCATTCATATACGGAGCCTCGACCCAGCCCCATCCCCTCTGTCCCCTGATTGGCTAACTGACTTTGATTGACAGCCAAGGAAGCCAATGGAGCCGCTACTGTGTCTCAGCCAATCAGGAGGAGGGTCACGGATGGCTAACACATTTGTGGACATCGCTGGAGAGAAATGGGGTTCAGGTAAGTAATTAGGGGGTGCTCTGGAGGCTGCTACACACAGAAGTTTTTTTTTTATCTTAATGCATACAATGCATTAAGGTAAAAAAAAACTTTTGCCTTTACAACTCCTTTAATGTTAATAACAATGGCCTTTCTTTTGCAATCTGCAACCACAGTCATTTTCTGTCAAATGCACTTCAAGATAACACCCTGGAGGTGTTCTGTACTTAGTTGGTGTACAGAACTTCACCAGAAATGTAATTTCCTGCTTCTGTGATTGGCTGACTGATTTTCCCAGAAGTTTGCACTAAGATACAAGTAACAATTTTAGACATCCTCTGCAATAGAATTTATATTTTTGATGGAAAACTCTGTAAGGGTAATTACTTCTAAAATGGACGCAGACAATGCAACTTTCCTCACTAGAGCACTGCAAGTGCATCAGATGATTAGAATGAACATAGACACTCCTTGTCAGGAACCAGATTTCCAGGGATATAGTAGAGCATACAGCTTTTCCCTAAAGCGTTACTAAACCCAGGACCCTGTATTCACTATATCTGGTCTCCAACAGTACACAGAACATGGAAATACAATTATTTTAGTAAATATAAACTGCTAAATACCTTTTCTCATCAGTAGTATATAGCAGTGTTGTGACGTCTATCAATGTCTGGTTAAAGCTTGTAGGAGGAGTTTTCATTCTACTCTGACTGTCCTATGAAGCTGCAGGGCCCCTGACCCTCTGTCTAGAAAGTGCTGATTGGCCCTGTGCTGATCACATGCACCCTACCAAGAAAAAAAACACACCTCTAGCAATACAATCCAAACTGAGCATGTGCAGATTGACTCCAAAGGCTCTGTTCTATCAGGAGATGGATTGGTACTGTGGAAAAAGGGTTGGATCTGAGAAGACAGGATCAAACAGCTTTTACATAATGCAGAGGATTAACTCCTTAGGTTCCACAGTGAGTATAACAAGGATGCTTTACTGCGTATACACACTGATTTTACTGTTTTGGGTTTAGTAACACTTTAGAACAAAGCTGTAGTTACTCTTTATGACAATATTGGAAAGATATCCTGCACAAAACACTTTTCACCTTTTACGGTATAGCACAGCAGTGATACAGGAGCCATATGTGCTTTGAAGGGCAACAAATTAGCCACATGTTGATGTTGGGCTGAATTTTGTATAGATTTAAAGCTATTGTAAACCCTCACGGTTTTTTGCCATAATGCATTTTATGCATTAAGGTGAAAAACCTTTTCTGATGCAGCACCTCCCCAGCCCCCCCTCCCCTTTTTCTTACCTGAGCCCGATCGATGTCTCGAGTCCTCATTGGATAGATTGAAAGCAGCGGGAACCATTGACTCCCGCTGCTGTCAATCAAATCCAGTGACATGGGAGCCAGGGGCGGGGACAAGTCCTGCTGTCTGTGTCAATGGAAGCAGCAGCAGGACTCTGGAGCATGCCCGCGTGAATGCCCCCCATGGAAAGCGGCTCTCTGTGGGGGCACTCGAGAATAGGAGGAGCAAGGAGCACTGCAGGTGGACCCCAGAAAAGGAGGATTGGGGCCGCTCTGTACAAAACCCTTGCACAGAGCAGGTAAGTATGACATGTTTGTTATTTATTTTATTTTATTTTTTAAACAAAGCTTTACAATCACTATAAGCATTTATAATATGTATTTATTTATTTATTTTAAATAATTAGTAAAGAAAACCCTTCTTCCACATGTAAAGCTGGCCATACACATACTAAAAGAAAGATATCTAACAGATTCCACTATTCATGTTGAACAGTGCAGATGGACGAATCTCCCCTGCTGGCTATTGTAATCCTGTGCTGATGGATTGGCTGTCATAATAACTGAATAGTGGCTGCATTGGCCAAAATGATCAGACATAATCCAAACACCCTCAGGCTCCTTCATCTTCTAGTAGTCTTTATAAACTTGTATGCACAGCTACAGAGAATTGATGGGAATAAGCTGCAAGGTTCTAACAATGCTGACAAGAGGTGACAAATAACGATTCTTCCAACAGGATCGAGATTTCTTACAAGATCTCGCAGCTTGGCATGCCTGGCAGTGTCCACAGACATGAAGTTATCTAACTAAACAATGTCAGATCAAGCAATTGCCATCTCATGTCAGTAGGTACCTTAACTGATATGAAGAAAATGTGCATTTTCCACTTAGCAACAAAATTCCATTCTAGGAGTGCTAACACATGATTAACTGCTGTGGACAAATGCACTTTTTCTGTGGCCTAGCAATAGAGGCATTGTCCTTAATGACTGGTTCTTTTCACTGTCACCTCTGACAGCCGGCAACTGATTTGTTGTTCAAAGCTGAAACCTTCCCTTTTTCTACACTAGTTTTATAAATGTTTCCTAATATTTGCATTAAACATAAAGAAACAGTCAGATGTAAATAGCCAGAACCAAAGTTTACATACTGATATTACAAAATACCATTCTAATTTTAATGTATTTGTCACCGGCGGCTTCCATCAGAGGGGCCTAAGGAAGACTTATATACACATGCTGTGAGTTAACAGAACACTGATTGACATCCCAATCTCCTTAATCCTGGACAAGGAAGTCGGGATTTACCGACCAGCAAGTACTATGGCAAGAATCCCTATTTACATCCATTAGGATGTCTTTCTGGAAAGCAACATAAGGAATGTCTTAACTTGGTCAGTGGCCTACATGTATTAATAATCCCATGTAAGCACACAATGGAATGCACCAGTATTACACAGACTAGTCCATGCTTATACTGCTAAATGCCTTAATAATTCAGAAAAGACACATCAACTGCTTGGCGACCAGCCGCCGTCATTATACTGCGGCAGGTCGGCACGATCCCGCGAGCCATCGTAGCTATACGTCAGCTCCTTTAAGAGGTAAAGCATGCGCGCACACGCAGCCGTGGCACTGCTGATGCTCATGGCCTCCGCTCATTATACTGCGGCAGGTCGGTGCGATCCCGCGAGCCGTTGTAGCTATACGTCAGCTCCTTTAAGCAGGAAAGCAGGCGCGCACACGCAGCCGTGGCACTGCCGATGCTCATGGCCTCCGCTCATTATACTGCGGCAGGTCGGCACGATCCCGCGAGCCGTCGTAGCTATACGTCAGCTCCTTTAAGCGGGAAAGCAGGCGCACACAAGCGCCCGTGGTACTGCCGATGCTCATGGCCGACAGTCGCGATGACCGGCGGCCATGAGCGATCACAGGCAAGAGAGGCAGAACAGGGACACGTGTGTGTAAACACACAAATCCCTGTTCTGTGAAGAGTGACAGATCGTGAGTTCCTAATATCTAGGAACCACGATCTGTCATCTTCTCTAGTCAGTCCCCTCCCCCTACAGTTAGAACACACAGTCAGGGAACACAGTTAACCCCTTGAGCGCCCCCTAGTGTTAACCCTTTCCCTGCCAGTGACATTTATACAGTAGTCGGTGCATTTTTATAGCACCAATCGCTGTATAATTGTCAATCGTCCCAAAAATGTGTCAAAAGTGTCTGATGTGTCACAGTCACAGATCGCTCCCGTTACTAAAGTAAAGAAAAAAATAATAATAAAAATGCCATAATTCTACCCCCTATTTTGTAGACGTTATAACTTTTGCGCAAACCAATCAATATACGCTTATTGCGATTTTTATTACCAAAAATATGAAGAAGAATACATTTCGGCCTAAACTTTGAAAAAAAAACGTTTTTTTTTTTTTTTTAATTGGGGGTATAATTTATAGCAAAAAGTACAAAATATTGTGTTTTTTTCAGAATTGTCGCTCGTTTTTTGTTTATAGCGCAAAAAATAAAAACCGCAGAGATGATCAAATACCACCAAAAGAAAGCTCTATTTGTGGGAAAAAAAGGAAGACAAGCTTGAGCGGAATTCCGTCGAAAAACCATCCAAGATTTTTCGAATGGAAATTCCGCTTGTGTGTGTGGAAAAGACTCCATTATCACCATTAATTTTGAAAAGGGAGGGGGAATCACTAGATGTGTGCTACCTGGTCCAGTCATCCTATGGATTTGTTATGCTAGTGGTTTATTTTTAGAAAATGTACACATTATTTATTAATACACAGTTATTTTTCTCTAATTTAAAGCAGAACTCCAGGAAACAAAATGTTATCATGCATGTATGTATGTGTGTATATATATCCTAGATCCTGTATATATATATATATATATATATATATATATATATATATATATATATATATATATATATATATATATATATATATATATATATATATATATATATATATATATATATATATATATACACACATACTATATTGTCAAAAGTATTGGGATGCCTGCTTTTACACACACAAACTTTAATGATGGCATCCCAATCTTAGTCTGTACGGTTCAATGCTGAGTTGGCCCACCCTTTGCAGCTATAACAGCTTCACCTGTTCTGGCAAGACTGTCCACAATATTTAGTAGGATGTTTATGGAAATGTGTGACCATTCTTCTATAAGCACATTTGTGAGGTCAAGCACTGATGTTGTGCAAGGAGGTCTGGCTCGTAGTCTCCCCTCTAATTCATCCCAAAGGTTTTCTATCGGGTTGAGGTCAGAACTTTGTGCAGGCTAGTCAAGTTCCTCCACCAAAACTCGCTTATCCATGTCTTTATGGATCTTGCTTTGTACACTGGTCCAAATTATTTGGTGGAGGGGGGTTTTTATGTGGGGTTGGGCTTGGCCCCTTAATTACAGTGAAGGGAACTCTTAAGGCATCAGCATACCAAGACATTTAGGACAATTTAATGCTCCCAACTTTGTGGGAACAGTTTTGGGGATGACATTGACCAGCGAGTTTGAGGTGAAGGAAATTGATTGGTGTCAACCCGATATTACACCTTTGGAATAAATTAGAGAGGAGACTGCGAGCCAGGCCTACTCGTCCAACATTAGTGGCTAACCTCACAAATACTCTTCTGGATAAATGGTCAAACATATCCCATAGAGACACTCCTAAACCTTGTGAACAGCCTTCCCAGAAGAGTTGAAGCTGCAAAAGGGTGAGCCAACTCAATATTGAATTCTACAAAGCAAGACTGGGATGCCATTAAAGTTCATGTGCGAGTAAAGGCCTGCACCCCAATACTTTTGACAATAGTGTGTATAATTATATAAATAATATATATATATATATATATATATATATATATATATATATATATATACATACACACACACACACACACACACACACACACACACACACACACACACACACACACACACACACACAGGTGCTTCCATACCAGTCAATAAATTGTCAGCGTTATTGTATATAGTCTTGTCAGTTAGAAATCCAGCATTCTTTATTGCATGAAAGGTCTTCTATCTCCCTCATATCCTGTTAACAAGACTGGTGGCTAATAAGACCCCCCCCCCCCCCCAGCCACCAGCCTTGTACATTCCCCCCTGTAGTCCTTAGTAAAGCAAGTAGTGATATAAGTAAGTTGCTGCTCGCTTCAGTGGGTGGACCTGTAAGTCTCAGAGTGCCCGGTCTGATCCGCCCACTGTGCTGCATAGTTAGATTGTTGGGCCAGGAGGCTCCTGGTCTGTCCTGTCTCCTGTATCTTAACTCTTTCACTGACAGAATGTGCCTGCAAATTTCATCATATCCACACGTGATACTGATGGGATCATGTAGAGGGTAGTTACACACAAAAAAGGGAAAGTAGAAGAAGAGTGTGCAGCAATGTGGGTGGGTGGGCAGTGTCAGAGTCCTATTTGTAGAACACTTCTGATCCGCAACACACATAGCCACGTTCCCGTCCACTCAAGACTCTAAAGTCCAGGGCATGATGGGATTTGTAGCTTCGCTGAGTGGTGACAAACACGAACAGGAAGAGATGTTGCCACTTCCGAGATTCCTCTTCCAAGAGCCGTGGGATTTAAGAAGAAGCTGTGCAAAAATTTATGCCACCCCTTTTATTACCTAAGTCTTATACAAAGTTAACAGTAACATTAAAAAACACATTAGCTGTTTTGCTTATCTATCCAAACATGGCTACAGATTTTAGCATCATCCCAGAGTTTCTGTTTTAGGTTGAATCTGCCCCAAATCTAGGATATTGTTCTAGTTGAGCATAGGAAGGTAGGGCTTCTTTTTGGTACCATGTTAGCCATGAGATAATTCAATACTAGTAGGTCTTTTGGTCAAACTAATAAAAGTAAATAAGAGTTAACATGTAATTAGACTGCTTACGATGTATTGTGCACTGTAAGTTTGCCCTGATGTTCATCATGCTATCCTCTCTTTTTATTTTGATCTAAAAAGTCCCACTCTATATTAGCAACCCTTCTGCTGGCTTCTTTTATCCTGAAAGTATGGGGTTCATGCTGTAGTGCATGAGCCATCTAAATGACCTTGATTCATATTTAGGTGTTATCCCTTCTTTTGTATTGTCATGGATATAAATACAGAGTAGAATAATTCAAGCTGAGTAGGGGTGGTAGAGTTAAGAACCCTGATGGAAAAAAGGCCCCATAACAAGGCATCAAAAGTATCAAAAATACCTATAGATCCTCCTGTTTAGATTGTAAGCTATAGAAAACAGGGCCCTCTGATCCCTCTTTGAATTGTGTGTTACCTCAATTTTTTAAATGCTGCACAAAACTGGTGGTGCTGAATAAATCTTGTATAATAATCATTATTAGGATGGCAGTAATAATAATACCCAGAGTTACAATTTGTCACTTTTCTCCCCTACTCCTACAGCAAATGTAACCTTGTTTGTATCCAAATTTGCTTAATGTTTAAACAGGGCTCCTATAAATTACCATAAAAACGTATCTGAAGCCAGAACCTTACATTTAAATTTTTGATAAAGTAGTGTGGTGTTAAAACCCCAATCAGGTTTTTATTGCTGCCTGCGTCCCCACTGGGGAGTATTTGTCTTGGTAACCATTGCTCAAGGGATGGAAGATTAGGAAAAATCAAAAATGTTTGAAATTTCATCAAAACTTCCAATGGAGATAATAATAGGCGACGCTTGTGTTGACAATTGTGTGAGAGAAAATTTCCCTTACTTTATGGAGAGAAATTTTATCTAATTTCTTGTCATGCTGATGTAACAGGAAGTGAAGAGAAATCTCACCAAATGTGAAATAGGTGCCCAAAAAATTGAGAGGGGTTTTAAAGAGTTTGTAAATCTAAAAAAAATGATGTCACTGCCTCTTTAACCACTTGCTTACTGAGCACTTAAACCCCCCTCAGTCCCAGACCAATTTTCAGCTTTCAGCGCTGATGCACTTTGAATGACAATTGCGCGGGCATACAACACTGTACCCAAATGACATTTTTATCATTTTTTTCCCACAAATAGAGCTTTCTTTTGGTGGTATTTAGTTACAGCTCGGAGTTTTATTTTTTGCTAAACAAACAAAAAAAGATGCAAAAAAAAAATAAAAAATCATGTTTTAATAGTTTGTTATAAAATTTTGCAAACGGGTCATTTTTCTCCTTCATTGAAGTGTGCTGATAAGGCGGCACTGATAGGCTGCATTGGTGGGCACTGATGGGCTGCATTGGTGGGCACTGATAGGCTGCATTGGTGGGCACTGATAGGCTGCACTGGTGGGCACTGATAGGCATAGTTAAGGCGGCACTAATAGGCACAGATAAGGCGGCACCGATGGGCACAGATAAGGCGGCACTGATGGGCAAAGATGGGCACAGATAAGATGGCACGGATGGGTGGCACGGATAAGTGGCACGGATGGGTGGCACGGATGGGCACTGATAGGTACCACAGATAGATGGGACTGATGGGCACTGATAGGTGGCACTGATAGGTGGCTCTGATAGGTGGCACTGCTGGGCACTGATGGGTGGCACTGCTGGGCACTGATGGGCGGCACTGCTGGGCACTGATGGGCGGCACTGGGGTGCAGCACCTTTGAGGCAGATTGGGTGGCACTGTGGGTGGCACTGTGGGTGGCACTGTGGGTGGCACTGTGGGTGGCACTGTGGGGTGGCACTGTGGGTGGCACTGTGGGTGGCACTGTGGGCACTATGGGCACAGACGGGGGGCACTTACTTTTACTTTATTTATACTTCAGGATGGCACTGCGGGAGGCAGGTGGGCACTGGCAGGTGGCATGTGGTGCCTTGCATTGCTGGCCGTGATCGGGACTGATGTCCCGATCACGGCCGCCGGTGATCGGCTTTTTTTTTTTCTCCTCGCGCTGACAGCCGATTACCGGCTCCGTTCTATCACATGATCAGCTGTCATTGGCTGACAGCTGATCACGTGATAAGGGGTCGGGATCGACCCCTTGCACGGATCGGTGATCAGGCGAGTCTCATAGACTCGCCGATCACAGAGCGCGCCGCGCGCGCCCCTCAGGGGGCGCGCAGGCCGCTCGTAACCGGGACGACGTCAATAGACGTAGTCCCGGAAACCTAGGTCCGCGCTAATGCCGTCATTCGGCAATAGCGCGGTACCCAAGTGGTTAAAGTAACATAATATGCATTGTAATGTTGTTATTTTATTTAGTTCTGCCGGTTGATATTTGCAAATGTGTGCAAACTAAACCCCTTGTTTTAAAGTAAAGTGTTGGACAGGGTAATTCAGTTTGATGCAGGCTGGCTGGCGAGTGAGCTGGGAATTTTTGTTTACTTTTTGACATGAGCCGCCCTTCCACGTGCTCCTTGCTGCATAGGCCAAGTACGGATGGGGGTGGTTTCCATTTGTTTGTACTGTTGGTGAATTGTTGAGGGGATGCACTGCATACCTTCGCTGTCATTGTGCTTTTGCTGGGTGTCCAGTGCGTTCCTATATCTTTAGGAAGGGGTAGACTCCCTCTAGGAATCAATCTGTCCATTATTATATATGTGCTCGAACTTTGAAGGCTCTCAAAAATGTAGAGTTAGGACTGCAGCACACTGGAGTGCCGTGAAGTGGCCTCTGCAGATTACGCATGTATTTGCAAATGTGTGCAAATTTAAACACCTTGTTTTAATGTGAACTATTGGATAGGGTACATGCATTGATCTTTCATGTGCTCCTTGCTGCATAGGCCAGTTACAGATTGGGGTGATTGCCATTTGTTTGTATTGGTTGATCTTGCCTGTGCTCCTCCTCCTGAGAGTAAACTGACCATGCTAGGATGGCAAATCCATGCTAGCGTGCCCAGTTTACATCTTGTGTCATCCCACTGCTAATACAGCCACGCTGTGCATGAGTCTGTATCTTCTGTAGTCTGTAGAAAGCTTCACTGGGGAAAGGGGGAAGTGACGTTATACTGCCGGGTCTGACTGCGTTTCATTGTCATGGAAATGCAGAAGTTTAATGACAGCGTAATCTCCTACAATGCCATCACTCCTTTTTTTGACATGCCCACCAGCATGTTTGTGGATCATTCAGTAAGGTATACTGATTAAATTACCTGCAATTCAGAAGCCAAGGATATCATTACAGACACATTTAAAAAAAATAAAAAATTGGATTGGATTTATGGCAGGCTAACATTTATCTGTGGAATAATGTTTAACATTGATGAACTTCACAACTACTGTTCACAAAAATTCTACATCATACTCTACAATATCCAAAACAGAAAAAAAGAACATTTCAAAGCTGCAAACAAGAAAAAATGTTTTTGGTTTCCATATTCTATTCTATTATGATTTATTAATAGTTTACTGATGATACAATGTACAAATACAACCAAAATTCAGCTGAGGATTATCAAATTTGTTGGCAAAACAAGAAACATTCATCATGTTTTTAACTAACTATCCCAACGTTTTTCTACAATTAAATTTGAGGAGTTGATTGATTTTTTTTTTTTTGTATATTCCAAGACCTTACATCTGATAAAGCGACTGATGGAAGATATTTTTTTCCCAGACAATTACTGGAACAAATTCTCTGAGGATTGAAGATGTTATCTTCTCCTAAGATCTCCGGTTTCATGTCAAACATAAAAGATCAACCTCCTGCCAAACCATTCTAGTTCATAACATTAAAACGAACCTTTTGTTCCTATGAAATGACAAACACACCACGAATAAAAAAAAAAAGTCTGGAGAAGTATGTTTCTTTTTGCGCACGCTACTTACAGTACTCAAGCTTTATTAATTATTCATAAAATATCTCCGAACATTTCTGACATTTGAAGGATACTTTCTGTGATAAATAGTGTAGGGTTTCAGAAGTCCTAGGTGGACAAAAGCCTCTATAGCCTTCTTATGAACAAGAATATATCAATGACATTGCTCATGAACTTTCTACATGTACTTGGCCTCATCAAGTTGACCACCACTAAATTATACATGGAGAAGGTAGACACCGAGCAGAGGACTTGGAGCAATTATCTGCATGACTTCAAGCTGCTGTGACTTGAAGATCAAGGAGAGTGGGTTATGTTTAAAAGGGAAAATTATAAAATCACATATGTGGAGAATATAGACTACATTAATATATATTTAGCTGGAAAAAAAGAGTAGGGACAAATTGTTCTCCTTTATAAGTGCAGTATATCATTCTGTAATATCATTAATCCTTTGCTACCATCTGACTAGCTAAAATCTTATTGATTTCTAGGCATACCCATAAACTTTCTGAGATGGGAAAGAGGGGCACATTATAACTCAAAGTATGTAAGCACAGGTCGCTGCCCTACCACGTGTCCACTCGTGTGGACTATAAAAAATTGATACACAAAATATAATTGGTTAAACCAACAACTGCTGTTTATCGCCACTGCTTTTCCTTTATAAATGATACAAGATAACAAATGGAATAATTTACAGGTTGGATAAAATATTAAGTGCATTAAAGCATTTTTCAAAGTTAAATTTTTTTTTTTTTTTAGTGCAAAAAAAAGAAAAAGAAGCGGAATAAAGGGATTTGGTTCTAAACGAGGAACAATCCCTCCAAATGAGCGATATCTGGGAACTACAGCTATGGCTGCTGCAAATCTTTTCTTTCTGCTTTAAATAAACTCAAATCTGTTTAGTATTAGGCTCCATGCACACGAGACACACGAGACGCTGTTAAATGCGCATTCAGAGGCAGTTGGACACTTTTTTCAACTGCCCCTGAATGCATGCAATGTTATCCTATGTGTCCATGCACACAGTCTATTTTTTCCCCGTTTTTATGCAGTTGCGTTTAACCTCGTTTTTCCAGAAGCAAAAAAATGGGTTCAGACACTTTGCTTTTCCACGTTTCAGATGCAAAACGCGGCTAAACGCGGCTAAACGCGGATAAACGCGGCTAAGCGCTTTATAAGCGTTTTTAAAGGAACCCAATTTTTTGGACCAAAAAACTCAGAAATATGATGGTAAACCATAAAAAAATTAAAATAAATAATTGGTTTAAAATGTCGTAATTACTTTAGATAGTTCATAGAGCATATATACTCACTGATGCAATGCCATAAAAAAAACTCTCGTTTTTTAGGTAGCTTGGACAATGAGGAATGCCTCCACTTCTTTGCCCCAACCCTTCATCCAATTTCTAATCTAATCAGTGACTCCACCTAGTCTGACCAAAGCATAGCAATGTCTTTTTTTCACAAAGAAAAAGCTGCATACCAATGTCTAGTCAGCCCCAACCCCCCACCATGTTTGTGAGATATCCAACGGACATTCGCTGTGCCATCAATGGATGGGTCCAATATAGACAAGCTCTGACTCTGGACCTCTCCTGCAATTTTCGACAACGTTGCTGCCTCATCAAGAGCAACATCAGAAGCATTTCCTGACATATATTCAATATGGGATCCATTTCCAAAAAAAAAAACACAGAAAAAGAGGCAAATGCAAGTGTACAACTGCTCTCTCTGCTGCTGCTGCTCACTCTGATCAAAATGACAGAAATAGTAAATAATACATGCTTTCTGAGCTTGGGGATAGTCTATATGATGTTATCTTTACAAACGTTTATAGATGCAAATACGGTAAAACATGGCTAAACGCAGTATGAAAACGCGGCAAAACACGCGTTTTTAAATGCAGGTTTCTGCTTTTTAAAACATGCGTTCAGCAGAGTTTGCATTGGCGTCTCGTGTGAATGGGGCTAAATGTTGCCCCATGCTTTTCACAGTAGCCAAGTAGCAGCTATTTTTTAATCAATACATTACCTACAAGTTTCCTACAAGAATCGTGCATAAAAGTAATTACAACTTGGCTTTTGTGAGAGCTCAACTGCTTTCAAGTATAACTGCAAATAATATTTTATTTACAGCAGAAAATAGAAGCTGATATTGCTATATATCAGGGCTGAAACAACTTATTATTATTATTATTTAGGATTTATATAGCGCCAACAGTTTACGTAGCACTTTACAAGACAGTACAGTTACAATACAAATCAATACAGGAGGAATCAAAGACCCCTACTCATTAGAGCTTACAATCTAGAAGGGACGGTCAAGCGGAAAAAAAGGTAATAACTGTGGGGGGTGAGCTGATGCAGAAAATGAAAATACAGTTGTTAGCTGTGCGTAGGATAGGCTTCTCTGAAGAGAAGAGTTTCAGGGATCATCTAAAAGCTAATAAAGTAGAGATAATCGGACAGATTGGGGTATCAACATAATTGATTATATTCAATTATAAAAAATAGGTGTCAAATGTTGTTTGACCTGAATACAGGCAATTATTTGGCCTGAATACAGAATTCATTATTTGTTGACCTATCATGAAACACAGTGTGGCACACATACCATTCAGTACACCATGCATACATGTCAGTAAGTGCTTGAGAACTTATGAATTTGCTAGGAGCCAAAGCTTCTGAACTAAACTTCACGAAAGCCTATGGGGTGTATTTACTAAAACTGGAAAGTACAAAATCTGGTACAGCTCTGCATAGAAACCAATCAGCTTACAGGTTTGTTTGTCAAAGCCTAATTGAAAAAGCTAAAGTTAAAAGCTGATTGACTACCATGCACAGCTGCACCAGATTTAGCTTCCTCTAGTTTTAGTAACTCAATCCCCATGTGTCCATGTGCACATAGGCTTTTAGCAGAGTTTAGGAGCTGCTGCGTTTAGGTGAGGTAAACCTCCCTCTCCTGAATGCAGAAGAATCATGTTCAGGTTAGGAACGTTTTGACTACTGGCCGTGGGAAGATGCACATCTCAGAAAAATCGCAGTAAAAAACGTGGTTTGCTTTTTTTTGCCATGTTTTGCATTTTCCCACAGCCGCGGTCAGGAGCTGCCAGTGAACATGAAGCCTAAGATATATTTTTAACATTAAGAGCAAGCATGTTAAGTAAGTTGTAATTATAATACTTGCACATGGGCATAGAATTTTAAGCAGACTCCAGCTGGCAGAAAGTTGGCATGTGTCCTATATTTTATAGGGATTTCAAGGCACCATGGTCAACCCCACTCTCTTCCCTTCAATGCACTAAAGTTTAAGTAAAGCACTCAGAAAACTGACAGACAAGATATGCTGTACAGGGAATTTGCAGACCCCCTTTGAAGAATGCTTACAGCATCTTATCTAATTTTCAAATGGTGACGTGAAGAACATTATGGAAGGAAGGAAAGATAATGGTTTGCAGAAAACCAAAAACAAGGCATAGAAATTAACATGAGCAAAATCATAACTGAGATTATATGTGCATTTAAGGACAGTAATATGTTGATTTACAGTACTTTTAATTGGTAGAAAGTAGGACAAGAGAGAACCAGTACACACCTTCAAACATACCAGGAAGAATACTCTTAACCTTGGTAGAAGTCAGATTAATGAATATCTCAGTCTACATATTCTTGCATACATAAGTCATACCACTACCAAGAACATGGAGCACCACATCTAAGTAAGGGAATGATCTTGGCTGTAGGGGGAAACAGAGCCATCCACTGGCACTGATACACTTCATTCCAGGAAGGTGAAATGTACTTAACAGCTGCACTTGGTGCTTAGGGTTAGCTAATTACACCACCGCAGGAAGTGCAGGTGCAAGCAGTTGACTCAAAACATCGCACCATGTGATATAGAAGTTAGAAGGCCCGACTCCAGCGTGACAAGGACATCAAGGCATGAAGCTTGCACACATACTTTACATTCTAGGAAGAGGATCCCAACAGAAAGACGGTCCTACCACATTACTGCATGTACTGTACTACATAGATGTTACATAAACTCAATAGGTCACATTTTTTCCAAACACAACATGGCTTGCCATAAACAGTTATTTTATTGGGTTAAATATTTCTATATGATAATACTGCTATGATGTTTTCCAACACAGTGTACAGTTTTGGAAACAAGTAGCCCAAATCACTTAAAAATCAGCTCTAGACAACAACTGAAATCATTGAACTCCTAATGGTAACTGAAACTATGCAGAATATCCACTTAGTTTACTTTAATCTCAGCCTTATTACTTTCACAACTGAACTTTGGGTATGTAGAAAAATGTACCCTTGCAATGGCAGCCGCCATGCTCCCACCCCCACACTGCATGGGTTACATGCGCCTTAAGGCAAGGGTTAGAGAAATAAGGTAGAATACTTCTTTCTTGCTCTGGCACTTTCCTCCTCATTTGACACTCCTAGTTGTGTGTGGGTCCTCGTTATCCTCATGTACAGTGCAGGACTATTTTACTTGATGATATCAGTGTGCAATCATCGGCCAGTGTGCCTTAGGGGTCAGGGACCAGTTACATAGATGGAGAACTCTGCCAGAGAGAGGAATAAGGTAAGTATTATACTTTAATCCTCCACCCCTAGTCTTAAGCATTTAACCCTTACAATGTGTGTAGGGGGGGGGGGGGGGGGGGTACTGCAAGGGGTCATTTTTTTTTCCTACCCGAATTGAGGTTTACGAATATGTCTCTGCAGCTCTCATATGCTGCATGGCATAATTTTATCTTTTTATAGCATTATTTTGTTCAATGCATGCCTCTGTGAGTGTCAGGAAGGAGCATACAACAGGTGGAATAGGGATCATTTCACAAGTGAGGTCACCTTGTTCAGCACATCCAGGTCTAAACTAAAAAACAGAAATCCCAGGCAGATAGGTTGTGCTCCCTGTATGCATTTCAAGGGTAAATCTTGAGTTTTGACTGGACTGTACCTCCCAGGCATGTACTGGCCATTGGGACTACAGGGAGTTTCCCGGTGGGCCGATGGCTTAGTGGGCCGGTTTCAGTGACAAAGTAATGGCTGCGCGGCTTGCCCTCAACTTCACGCAGTGTTGTGAGAAAGATGAAAAAAATACAGAGGAGAATAAGTGAAATAATAAATGAGGTTAGTGAGGACTCCTTATGTTATGCTACTTATGTTTTTTTGCACAATCACGTATAGTTTTATATACTGTTTTTGTGCTTGTTTGCAAAATTAAAGTTTGCTGGTCTGGATGAAGTCCAGGGCCAAATTTTTGTCCCAGCCCAGCCCTGCTCCCAGGTTCTTGTCAGAGTCATTACATCTAGTGGTGGATATCCATACTAAATGCCCCAATCACCCAACAGTGAAAGTTAAAAAGAGTAGACTGTGAGAGGAGTGGTGGAGAGTTGTAGATGACAATAACTATAACGTATATAACCATAACACTCTAGCTACATTTATTACTACACTGCAACCATCAGTTTGCCATTTATTTAATAAAGAAGTAAGTCCAATGTATGCAGATTGCAGCAAACCTTATGAGTTTGAAATTGTCTTCTGGTTTTTTAACTAAGTAAATAGAAGCTGAACTTTACACATCATTTTCTCATTACAAAAAAACTTTATGAGTCTATATCACGCTGATGAGTTGATAGATATTTGAAATGGCTAACTTCACATAAAACGTTTATTTTTGTAAAAAATGGGTTTCAAATAGGAACCCCTGTCCATCTGTTCCCCTCACTTCCTGTCTCAAAAATGTATACAGTGGGGACAAAGCAACAAAAACCCAAAAAAATAGAGTAGGGGGAAAAGGATATAACATATATTTAATTGTATTATTGTTTTCCTGTCTTGGGGTTCCCCATTCCAGTCATATCTTGTCGTGGTGATCTAGACTAGGCAAAATCTTCCCAGTTGAGTTAAGGCCAACAGTTATAGCTGGACAGAAGTTTTCGCGCTTCCCTCAAAAAGATAAAAAGTTTGACTGGAGTCACCTGGTGTCAAGCTGTAATGTTATTTTTGACTATAGAGCTTTTTGGCTATATTAGGTTGGATATCAGAGAAGTCAGGTAGATGCGGGGGGAAAGAAAACATAGAAAAAGCTAACACTAGACTTTACCAGACTCAGTATTATAGGACCTTGTTTTTCTTTGCTCCATTAACACCAACCACATAATTGAAGACAAATAGTTCCTTGATCCAAGACTGTCAGATAGTCAATGACCTTGAAGACAAACCTCAGTAGGAAGTTCTTATGAGGTAACAATAGCAAGCATTAGAGGAATGTCTATTGACAAGCTTTCTCGATATTAGGGTTGCCACCTGGCTGGTATTTTAAAGCTGATTCTTCGTGCCAATGTTATTAATAGAGAATAAAACACAATACTGAAGATATAATTGCTGTCTGGAGTTTTTTCCTATTATAGAAATAGCAGAACAGTTTTACTTCAGTCAGACATTTGACTTCCAAACTATTCTAAACTTTACATACCATGAAATTGTTCATAGTCAAATGGAAAGGAACATGAGCTAGGGCCCATATCTGCTGAGGGCAATGGTTGGTGAACACTAGGCCTATGTGTGGTAGAGGTGGGTGAGACACTGTTAATTTTACTGGTAAAGTAGACTTGCCATAATGGAATTATGGTGACCTCCATCTGAAAATGCTAGCTGTTGGATTGTTATACTGACACACTAGTCCTTATCAGAAAATCTGTTCTGGGTCATTGGCTCAAAGTGAGCTGATTTACCTACCTAAATATTTTTATTTCTGTTCATACATTTCTGAGTTACACAGTTTTACCACACAGCATAGCCTTGTTTAGCAGGACAGTCGCTCTAACTTTTCACTGATGCACTTCAGTAACACTTACTTCTACATACAGAGAAAGGAGAAGCAGCAGACTGGTGAGCTCTTTTCTCTGTCACTCTCCTCTCTCCTCCTATCAGCATGCTTATTGCACTGCAGCAGAACTGAATGTCAGCTTGCCCTGCTTCTCCCTCCTCCAAGCTGAGCTCTGCTGTACAAGAGGCTGATACCAAGTTAATTTAAGTTGCTTAAACATACTTACACTGTTTGTGATTGAAACATTTAAGGTAATATTAAGAGTATAGTAATATTACAAAGCTTTATTATATATATATATGCACACACACACATACACACACACATACACACACATACATACAGTACATACATACATACACATACACACGGAAAATACATTATATGTATTTTATTTTTTTAATGCTTTCAATAAATGCTTTTATGCCTATTGTAAGCAAGTAATCACATTTTCCATACCCTTCCCTTTATGCACCATTTGCAACTTAAAAATTGACTGACCAACTTGATGTTATTTCTCACTCGAGAACCATAGTACAGTCCACAAAAACTATAAACAAAAAGAGTAACTGCAAGCAACAAAATATTGATCTAAGCTATGGAAATTAGAGAGTCATCAAGAAAAGAGAGCTTGGAAATACAAATGTTCACTAATTACTGTACATAAATAAATATGCATCTTTTGAGCTGTCAATATACGGATTGAGAATAGTACTAAATATAAACTGGAGGGAAGTAATGCCCCGTACACATGATCGCAAATTCTGCCTGGCGTAATTCCCACCAGCAAAAGATTGAGAGCAGGTTCTGAATTTTTCGGTCGGAAAAAGTTCAGATCGAAAATTACGATCGTCTGTAGCAATTCCGAAGAGCAAAATTCCTACGCATGCTCAGAAACAATTCGACGCATGCTCTGGAGCATTGAACTTCATTTTCTCGGCTCGTCGTAGTGTTGTACGTCACCGAGTTCTTGACGGTCGAAAGTTCAGAGAACTTTTGTGTGACTGTGTGTATGCAAACCAAGCTTGAGCGGAATTCCATCGGAAAAACCATCCAAGTTTTTTCCGACTGAAAATCTGATCGCGTGTACGCAGCATAAGAGGAAATCCCTTCAAAGTGAAGGAATCCATGGTTGTCATTAAGGTCACCATAGCTAGTGTCCACATTAGAAGATTTCCCCTCTAACTCCTGTTCTGGTGACAGACAACCCGTAATTTTAAATTTTCTGTCACTTTCACTTTGGGTGATAAGGGTATAGAGGACAAATAAAGAAAGTGGATCTCCCTAATGGGGACATAGCAATAAAAACCTGACTGTTTATTTCCTCTCCACTCTATCCAAGACTAAAAAAATGTTTGACTTTAGTTATACTTGAATAGTACCAAAATCTGTACCCTTTATTTAGAAATCTTGTTACAAGTAACTTATTTAACTTAAATGTTCTAATTTGTCGATTTGTATTGATATCACCAAAAAATAAGTATGGGGTGACAAAAAAAAAAAAACAACCCAAACATATACAGTGCCTTGAAAAAGTATTCACACCCCCTTGACATTTTCCACATTTTGTCATGTTACAACCAAAAACATAAATGTATTTTATTGGGATTTTATGTGATAGACAAACACAAAATGGCACATAAATGTGAAGTGGAAGGAAAATTATAAATAGTTTTCATTTTTTTTTTTTACAAATAAATATCTGAAAAGTGTGGTGTGCATTTGTATTCAGCCCCCTTTACTCTAATACCCCTAACTAAAATCTAGTGGAACCAATTGCCTTCTGAAGTTACCAAATTAGTAAATAGAGTCCACCTGTGTATAATTTAATCTCACTATAAATACAGCTGTGCTGTGTAGCCCTCAGAGGTTTGATAGAGAACCTTAGTGAACAATCAGCATCATGAAGACCAAGGAACACACCAGACAGGTCAGGGATAAAGTTGTGGAGAAGGGTTAGGTTATAAAAAAATATCCCAAGCTTTAAACTTCTCACAAAGCACTGTTCAATCCATCATCTGAAAATGAAGAGTATGGCACAACTGCAAACCTACCAAAACATGGCCGTCCACCTAAACTGACAGGCCGGACAAGGAGAGCATAATCAGAGAAGCAGCCAAGAGGCCCGTGGAAACTCTAGAGCAGCTGCAGAGATCCACAGCTCAGATGGGAGAATCTGTCCACGGGACAACTATTAGTTGTGCACTCCACAAATCTGGCCTTCATAGAAGAGTGGCAAGAAGAAAGCCATTGTTGAAAGAAAGCCATAAGAAGTCCCGTTTGCAGTTTGCGAGAAGCCATGTGGGAAACAGAGCAAACATGTGGAAGAAGGTGCTCTGGTCAGATGAGACCAAAATTTTACTTTTTGGTCTAAAAGCAAAACGCTATGTGTGGCGGAAATATAGCACTGCGCATCACTCTGAACACACCATCCCCACTGTGAAACATGGTGGTGGCAGCATCATGTTGTGGGGATGCTTTTCTTCAGCAGGGACAGGGAAGCTGGTCAGAGTTGATGGGAAGATAGATGGAGCCAAATACAGGGCAATCTTAGAAGAATACCTATTGCAGTCTGCAAAAAATTTGAGACTGGGGTGGAGGTTCACCTCCCAGTAGGACAAGACCCTAAACATACAGCCAGAGCTACAATGGAAAGGTTTAGATCAAAGCATATTCATGTTTTAGAATGGCCCAGTCAAAGTCCAGACCTGAGAATCTGTGGACTTGAAAATTACTGTTCACAGACGCTCTCCATCCAATCTGACAGAGCTTGAGCTATATTGCAAAGAAGAATGTCCCTCTCTAGATATGCAAAGCTGGCAGAGACATCCCCAAAAAGACTGGCAGCTGTAATTGCAGCGAAAGGTAGTTCTACAAAGTATTGACTCAGGGGGGCTGAATACAAATGCACGCCATACTTTACAGATATTTATTTGTAAAAAAATTTTGAAAACCATTTATCATTTTCCTTCCACTTCACAATTATGTGCCACTTTGTGTTGGTCTATCAGATAAAATCCCAATAAATACATTTACCTTTTTTGGTTGTAACATGACAAAATGTGGAAAATTTTAAGGGGTTTGAATACTTTTTTAAGGCACTGTATACCCAACTAGCTGCCTGCAGCATTGATCCAGTGCTGCACCTGTCCCTGGCCAGCACTACACCGAGAACTGATCAATCGAAGACCACTGATAACTCAGTTCTCGGGTCTGCTCTGAGCACAGAGCAATGACTCTGTGCTCTCACTGGAGCACTGGGCTGGGGAGGGGGAGGGAGCGGCTGTCTCAAGCTCTCAGCGACATACTGAAAGGCTAGCTGCTGGTCAGGTATCTAGGCGGATACAATAATGTCGGGATCCCTGCAAAGCCTGGACCGGTTCTTTTACGTCAGCCGACATGGGACTTTAGCCCGCTGTTGGCTGAATCTGGGTCAAAGGAGTGCAGAATTAAGTGAACTCCTGTTACCCACAGAAGTATGGCCAAACTTCTCCTTTAAGATCGCTTTCAAAAGGGACGTACTACATTGTAGACCCGTGCAAGGGCCGTGTTTACCCCCACAGGGACACAGAGGTGTTCTGTACATCCCCATGCAGGCAGTCCCATTCATGTCAATATGGACACGGTGGCTGCACGAACACAACACTATTCCTAATTTGTCACCTGCATGTGGGTGTATATTCCCGCACTCACACAGGGCACATTCAGGGCACCTACATGGATGTCAAATTGGGAGCAGCACCTATTTCTTTGTAGCCTCTGAATCTCAATTGACAAGAATGGGAATGCCTGCACAGGGATGCCCAGAACACCTGTGCATCCCCATGTGGATAAGCATTGGGTTCACACATGAGTTCACTGTAGTATGCGAGAATAAGGCCTTTTATTACCCTTTAAGATTTTATGTGCTATATAGCTGATTGGACTTGAGGTCATTAGAACCATATGAAAAGAATATTCATGCTTAAGGACAATTACTGTAACTTGGTGCATTGTGGATTACACCACTGTGCATAAAAATTGTAAATCTCCAGCTTTCCCTCTAATTGGCAGAGAGCAAAAAGCATACTTATAACCTGTGTGACATGCATACCAAGATAACAGCACTGTACAACCGAGAGTGGTAAAATCACCTCTACTTGGTAAATTTCTACTGCCCTTGCCAAAAAATCCACTATGGTATATCAGAGGATTTGGTGCCTTCTGTTAAAGAAACCCGTACTGAAATATAAAAAATTGCTAGCAAGGTCACCTTGTAATTTACAGGAAAAGTAAGTATAATTCAACAAGGGTATATTAAGTGAAATACGGCAGTGTTTACCTTGAAGTCATTTTTTTATGTGACTTTGTGCATTTGCACAGTATATTTGTGTTTTCCATAATTGTCTTATTGTGTTATTTCTACCTATTTAAAACTTGCCACTAGAGGGAGCAAACTTTCAATCTGAAAGTACTTAATTTATCTTCATAAAGTGGAACTCCAGGAAAACAAAGTATTTTCTTTAATTGGTCTAGAGAAGTTATATGTAATACTTTGACAACTATATCCAGAAAGTGGCTGGGGTGCTAAAAATGTTTGTTTTATTCCTGAAGGATACTAGTGTCAGCTTTTACTAACTGCCGCTCAGACTGACCATTTCTACTATTGTACAGTGAAGAAGAGAGATGCTGACTTTCCCCCTTTCTCTCTCCTCTCTTGTATTCTTTCCACTGAATATCGATGAGCCGAACACCCCCCGGTTCGGTTCGCACCAGAACCTTCGAACGCACCTAAAATTCATACAAACTTTAGAACCCTATTAAAGTCTATGGGACTCGAACGTTCGAAATCAAAAGTGCTAATCCTAAAGGCTAATATGCAAGATATGCAACAAAACAACACCAGCAATAAGGGGTATCTTCAGGTGTATACTGTGCAGGAGGCACACAACACCCACTCTAACTGCTGCAGATGCCTGTATTACAGAAACAGATCAACACCAGCAATAAGGGGTAGCTTCAGGTGCATACTGTGCAGGAGGCACGCAACACACACTGCAAATGCTGTAGATGCCTGTGTTACAGAAACAGAACAACACCAGCAATAAGGGGTAACTTCATGTGTATACTGTGCAGGAGGCACACAACACACACTGTAAATGCTGCAGATGCCTGTGTTACAGAAACAGAACAACACCAGCAATAAGGGGTAGCTTCAAGTGCATACTGTGCAGGAGGCATACAACACCCACTGTAACAGCGCTAGGTTCCCAAGCAAAAATACACTGTCCCTGCCTATCTTGCTCTTTCTCTGCACGCCAACATACTACACAAGGCCACCGCGCTGGCGGCCTTATATAGTGTGGGGCGTGTACTAAACCCCCTGAGCTATAATTGGCCACAGGCATCCTGCCTGTGGCCAAGTATGGCTCTCCTCGCTGCCGGCAATGTGATTGGCCAAGCATGCGGGGCTCACAGTGCATGCTTGGCCAATCATGAGCCAGCAATGCACTGCGATGGCGTAGTGCATTGTGGGCCGTTCGTGCCAAACAAATTTGGTGCGAACGGTCCACAAAGTTCTGAATTCGCCGAACAGGCGAACGGCTGTGTTCGAGTCGAACATGCATTCGAGTCGAACACCAAGCTCATCCCTACCACTGAATACAATGGCGTTCTGTAATTGGATGAATGCATCCCATAGACGCATCAAAGTTAGAGAAAATCTCTGAAGGTGAAGCAGAGCAGGTTTGTTGCCAAGAGTTGCAGGACTGCGCATTAATGTGTGCATTCGAGCACATGTTGCCACAATACACAAGCGTTATTGGATGCTTATTTGTACTTTAAAGCGTTTGTAAACCCAAAATCTAAAAATAAAATCTATATTAAGATCAAAATCTATATTAATATAATACATGAACAGTAATAGCACCATTAAAAAACAACCTACAACATAGCTTTTTCTTTTTTTCCTTTTTTTTTTTGCACGCCATTTGCTGAAAAATGACAAGTTCCCTTTAAGAGCACAAAATATCTTTTCACAATTTTTTTTTTGGGGGGGGGGGTACATGTCAATATTTCTTATTCATAGCATCAGTAAAGCAAAAAATAATATTGTCCAAAGGAATAATCAAGTGAAAATACTTAGGGATAGGCAATAACAGTATGGGGTGGTATACAGGTAATTTCCTATAACAAAATGAATTCACTTTTCAGTCTGTGATTTTCTAAACAAAACAACAACTTTTTAGATGACATTTACCCTGAAAAAGTAAGGTTGCCATAGAAACAACAAAACTGAAAGGACTTGTACCACTAGTGTAGAGAACTGCCTATCTGGATAACAGTGTGTGTTTTTTGGCCTCTTCCTTATAAACAACAAATGCCTTTTCTGTTTCGGCCACTGGGGGCGCTGCTATGTGCGCATCGCTCAGGGAATCTATCAAAATGTGTTAAAAAAAGTTGACAGCAAGAAATGAGTTACCATGGCAGCTAGAAGAGTGATATTTAATTATTGCAGTGAGGGTAATCTTTTGGCTAGGTGTGATAATATCACAATTTAAAAAAATGGCCTTAGAAAAAGCAGAAGTGACCAGACAAAATACGGCTTATGTGCAAATGTTTGGCCATGCATTTTATAAAAAAAAATAGCCCCAGATAAAGAAAATGATTCACAGTAATTGCAGATAATAAAATGAAGTATAATATCCACCGCACATAAGACACACCTGGATTTTATAATATTAAAAATGTCAGTGCACCCAAAGCAGGTATAGTAAAACCTCGGTTTGAGAGTAACTTGGTTTGAAAGCGTTTTGCAAGACAAGCACGTTTTTTTATAAACTTTGACTTGATATACAAGCGATGTCTTGATATACAAGTAGCATCATGTCACAACTGAGTATAAAAGAGAAGAGAGGCTCCTCTAAGTGTAGCAATATGGTTACATAATCCACAAATTCAAGATATTAACAGTAACTTACAAAGCCATCCACAACCTGGCCCCCAGCTACATCAACCTAACCCAGTCTCAAAAGACAAACCAAATCGTTCTCTTCGCTCCTCCTAAGACCTCCTGCCCTCAAACTCCCTTGTCACCTCATCACATGCTCGCCTCCAGGACTTCTTCTGAGCCCATCCCATTCTCTGGAATTCTCTACCCCAATCTATCTAACTTTCTCCTACTTTGTCTACTTTCAGACGATCCCTGAAAACTCATCTTTTCGGAGAAGCCTATCTGGCCCTACCTAACAACTGTACATTCATTTTCTCCATTAGCCCATCCTCCATAGTTATTACCTCTTGTATCTCTTGACCTTCCCTCTTAGATTGTAAGCTCTAAGGAGCAGGGCCCTCTGATTCCTACTGTATTTAAGTGTATTGTATTTGTAATGTCTACCCTCAAGTTGTAAAGCACTGCATAAAATGTCGGTGCTATATAAATCCTGTATAATAATAATACTGTAACAAATGACTGCAATGCAGCAATGTGATTTTGCCCTTAACCACTTAAGCCCCAGACCAATTTGCAGCCCAAGGACCAGGCCCCTTTTTGCGATTCGGCACTGCGGCGCTTTAACTGACAATTTAACTGACAGACGTGGCTCCTAAACAAAATTGGCGTCCTTTTATTCCCACAAATAGAGCTTTCTTTTGGTGGTATTTGATCACCTCTGCGGTTTTTACTTTTTGCGCTATAAACAATTTTGAAAAAAATGTAATATTTTTTACTTTTTGCTATAATAAATATCCCCAAAAAATATATATATAAAAAAAACATTTTTTCCCTCAGTTTAGGCCGATACATATTCTTTTGCATATTTTTGGTAAATAAAATCACAATAAGCGATTATTAAATGGTTTGCGCAAAAGTTATAGCGTTTACAAAATAGGGGATAGTTTTATAGCATTTTTATTAAGATTTTTTTTTTACTAGTAATGGCGGTGATCAGCGATTTGCATATTGACTGCTACATTATGGCGGACACATCGGACATTTTTGACACATTTTTGGGACCATTGTCATTTATACAGAAATCAGTGCTATTTAAATGCTTATGTAAATGACACTGGCAGTGAAGGAGTTAACCACTAGAGGGCGAGGAGGGGTTATGTGTGATGTTATGTGTTTTTTTTTTTATTGTAGGGGGCGTGGCCTGGCATGTGACATCACTGATCGTCTTTCCCTATAACAGGGAACAGATCGGTGACAGCCACAGTAGGAAGCACGGGGAGAGGTTTGTTTACACAGATCTCTCCTCGTTCTTCAGCTCTGTGACCCAATTGTGGGACACCAGCGGCGATCGGGTCCACTAGTCCCACGGCCACAGTCATAGAGCTCAGGACCGAGTCGGGAGCGTGCTGCCGGCTGGGCACTTAACGAGCAACGTACCGGTATGTGCTTGTACCCAGCCGTGCAATTCTGCCAACGTATATGTGCAGGAGGCGGTCCTTAAAGAGGAAGTAAACCCTGATGGGTTTACTTCCTCTTTTTTTCCCTGCAAAGGTAAAGCATAATGGACTACTATGCATCGCATAGTAGCTCATTATGTGTCACTTACCTGACACAGGAGCCAGCGAAGTCGCCGCTGATCCCTGTAGTCCGCCGCGTCCATCTTGCTGGTGGCGTCTCGCAGCTCCGACCAATGACAGCGGCGAAGCCGCGATGACGTCACTCCCGCGCATGCGCACGGGAGTCGCGTCTCGCAGCTCCGACGCTGCCATTCGGCGAAGCCGCGATGACGTCACTCCCGCGCATGCGCACGGGAGTCGACAAATTAGGCAAATCCATTCTTGGACTTGCCGCATTTAGTGCGCCTGCGCGCCGCTGTCTACGGCGCATGCGCCGTAGACAGCGGTGCCCATTTTCGGGCAAATATCTCCTAAACCATATAGGTTTAGGAGATATTGCTTGGACCTACAGGTAAGCCTTAATCTAGGCTTACCTGTAGGTCAAAGTGGTTTGAAGGGGTTTACTTCCTCTTTAAGCAGTTAAAGGGGTTTTAAAGGTTTGTGTTTTTTCACCTTAATGCATCCTATGCATTAAGGTGAAAAACCACCTTGCAGTCACCAGCCCCCTAGATATGATTTTGCCAAATGATAATAAAGTTTTAGCAAATTATCAAAAAGCAGCAAACAGTATGGAATATGTTTTTTTTTTAAATCTTTAAAAATAGAAGTTGCTTAAAAAACACATAAACATTTAGGCCTTTTGGCATTTTAGTCCACACAAAGTCCATTCCGGTGTATATCCCTTGCTCGGAAAGCCCAGGTGCTCTGTACTGTTTCCTATAGAAATGAATGACTGTGTGCAGTTGTACTTGGCTATATGGTGCTGCTCACTAAAACACAAGTATAGCATACAGGCCTATGTAAAAAAATAGAACATGTTGTGTCTTTTGCATACACTTGTACACTATACTCATGTTTAAAGAAGCACCAGTGTATACCCATTCATTATTATTATTATTATTATACAGGATTTATATAGCGCCGATAGTTTACACAGCGCTTTACAACACTGAGGCAGACAGTACAATTACAATACAATTCAATACAGGGGGGAATCAGAGAGCCCTGTTTGTTAGAGCTTACAATCTAGGAGGGAGGGTCAGGTTATACAAAAGGGTAATAGCTGTGGGGGATGAGCTAATGGAGAAAATAGTGCAGTTGTTAGATGGATGCAGGATAGGCTTCTCTGAAAAGGAAAAATTTCAGGGATTGCCTAAAAGTGGATAAATTTGGAGACAGTCTGACAGATTGGGGTAGCGAATTCCAGAGGATGGGCGAGGCTCGGGAGAAGTCCTGGAGGCGGATATGGGAGGAGGTGATGAGGGAGCTAGAGAGCAGGAGGTCTTGGGAGGAACGAAGAGGGCGATTAGGTTGGTATTTTGAGACTAGGCTAGTGATGTAGCCGGGGCTGTACATGTCTATGGACGGCTGTACACAGCAGGGCTCAGACTCTCACTGCTCTAAATGGATTGTGAATAATGTGTTATAGGAAGATAAATTCTGGGTAAAACATGTGAATGTCCAGTGCTAGCCAATCACTTTGCCAAGTTAGTATATTAATTCAGTTCCCCTTAAGAGGTTAGTTCACCTATGCTCATTTTTTACAAAAACATGCAGTGCTCTAGTCTGTAAAATAATTATTACTTGTTTCATATTCTTATTACACTGTCCTCCTTTCTCTGTCCTGCAGATGGCAGTAAGTACCCAGCTTTGGAAGGACAGCCCCAGAATCTCACAAATGAGTTTAGTTTGCTACCCACGCATGCGTAGTCTGCCCTCTCTCGTAGCTCAGTATTCTGCCAGAGTGAAAGAGAGAGGACTGTACATGTGCAAGTAGGAAACAAAGCTCGTTAGAGAGTTTTGGGGAACATGCATCTTACATTCAGTACATCCTGCCATGCAGGACAGAGAGGGGAGGACAGAGTAATGGGCATCGGAAAAAGTAAGCATTCTTTTACAAAACAGAGCACTGCATGATAAAGAGTATCTACTGTTAAAATGTGAAAATATATATTAATTTCCACATTGTATTTCTATTTTTTCTAGCCCACTCCTATTATTATAAATGTCCCTAAGGTTTCTAAACATACTTTATGAAGATCCCCACTCATTTACATCATTGAATTCTGTGACGTGTTCACTATGCGCTGTGAGTAGGCACCGCTGTGTCACACATTTCACAGAGCCTGCCTTCTGAACTACAGAGGCGCTGAGAGGAGGAGTTTCAGGAGGCGGAGTCAGTACAGGAATTACAGCTTGCAGACAGCAAGGTACCATGGGATATGTAGTCCTTAGAAATTAAAAGTGAATAGCAGAGGAGAAGCTGCAAAGCATGCAGGGAATCTGGTAAGTTGTGGAAAGAGAAGGCCAGCAGACAGGCAGCAATCACAACATGAAAAAATATTGTCCAAGTAGAACATTTACACAAGTGGTGCTCTCTGAAGTTTGATCTGTGTTCAGATCGCTCCTCAGAGAGTATTTGACTGCCACACTCATACCTTCCAACTTTTTGAGATGTGAATAAGAGACACCTATTAGCAAAAATATGTAGGCATAGGACTCCCCCCTGTCATGCCCCTTGAAAGGATTAGCCCTCGTTCACATTGGAGCGATTTGTTATGTGATTTGACAGGTCAAATCGCATGGCACGTTGCAGCCTACTGCTGGCAATGGCACCATTTCAATCGGTGCGCTGCCGACTTTGCGGCGCCACACCAATTTGCAAAAGTAGTTCCTGCACTACTTTTGCAAAGTTCAAGTTTGACTTCAGTACTTCCCTTTTTTTTACCATTACTAATCCCTTATGCCCTGCACACACGGTCGGACTTTCCGATGACAAAATCCATCAGATTTTTTCAGACGGATTTTGGCCCAAACTTGTGTAGCATATACACGATCGCACAAAGTTGTCGGAAAATCCAATTGTTCAGAACGCGGTGACATAGAACACGTACAACGGGATTATAAACGGGCCAGTAGCCAATAGCCTTCGTCTCGTAATTTATTCTGAGCATGCGTGTCACTTTGTCCATCGGAATTGTCTACAAATGTTCGGAATTTAAATTATCAGATTTTGTTGTCGGAAAATTTTAGATCCAGCTCTCAAACTTTGTGTGTCGGAAATTCCGACGGAAAATGTTAGATGGAGCCCACACACGATCGGATTTTCCGACAACAAGATCCGATCGCACATTTTCCGTCGGAAAGTCCGACCGTGTGTACAGGGCATTAAACTAGCTTTTGAAATTTACAAATGCAGCACTTTAGAAATTGGATGATAGGTTTTGGAAAGAAGGTGCATTTTCTATAAAACTATAAAGATCAGACCAAAATGAGGGACAAATGAGGAGGAAAGAGGGACTGTGTTCTAAATCATGAACAGTTCCTCAAAATCATTTAGGAGCTCTGTCCACTAGCGCGCAGTATCCATGTGCATTGCACACTTACAGGGCACTTGCAGAATGGTCCTATTCACTTGAATGAGCTGCGGTTGGCAAGCGCTATGAGAGGCATAATTCCAGCTTTGGCCGCAGCATGTGTACACTTCTTGCCATTGCCTCTGCAGCTAAACAGGCTAGCAGTTGGGGGCGCTAAAGTTGCAGCTCAACCACAAGGGTTTTATGCCTACCTAGCCGCATAGGTCAATGAGCCCTTAATTTACTCAGGTTGTTGTTATCCATATTAAGGTTCAATCTTAGCAAAAGTAAGAAAGGGTAAACTAAGCTTTCATCATCCTTTGCCGAAATGATAACAGCAAACTGAAATCTGACGCCATGTGTCTCAGCACGGCTGGACCAAATAACCCTGGAAATTGAAAATGAATACAAACACATTAGAGATTTGCCTTGACACCTTGTAGTGGCAAAAGAGCCTGCAGCAGCCATTGTCTATGGCTTTTATCAGGGAAAATCCTCATAGGAAACCATGAGAAGGCCAGAATGAAGAGAAACACGTCTTCAGCACCTTACTATTTTCCTGAGTCTTTTTCTAGTTTCACAAATCTCATTAATTACGTGTGAGCAGACAAAATAATTCAGGAATGACAGGTGCTGTTGACAATAGTTAAGTGCTTTTGTATGTCTCAGCACCATGTCTGTCAAAGAGGGCTCGCAGACCTATTCAGACAATGCCAATGTACATAGACTTCAAGTGAAGCAGAATGCTCTCCTGCCTTGTGATTTGTCCACGGGCAAAAACCATATATACCACCAAATATAGTGAGCAAACTTAGCCAAGACACTTCTAGTCCTGTGCTGTCTGGTACATACAATTACATTACAGTATGATGCGAATTGTCCTCATATGCCTGCATCTTTACTGAGGGCGCTATATATGGGTACCTTAAATAAATAGGGATAATTGTAGACACGCACCCACACTCACTCACTCAGGTTGAACTGGATGGACTGGTGTTTTTATTCAACCTTACTATAATGCCCTGTAGACACGGTCGGAAATTCCAGCGGAAACGGTCCGATCAGACTATGTTTTTGGAAAATCTGATCAGCCCCCAACCAACACAGCAGCCCACTGGGGTTTCCCTAGTGTGGTGCACTACAAGACCCAGTATGCTCTGCCAGCCTATGTGTATGTATAGCACAGGCTAGTAGGCCTTGTTTGCTGACCACTCCAGGGCCCAAGCCTTCAGCTATGGCATCCCCTGTGAGCGGAGTGGGGGCATGACCGATCTGATGACTCCCTGATGGATTTCAACTTTATGCTTTTAATCTGCTACAAAATGTGAGTTGCCTATATAGAGAATGTATTAATAAAAACTGCATTTTATATCTACACCAGAGGCGCCCCTCTCCTTGTGTTTGTATATATATGGAAAATCCGATAATGTGTGGGCTCTATCGGACTTTTTCTGTCGGAAATTCAGACGAAAAAGGTTTGAGAGCTGGATCTAAAATTTTCCGACAACAAAATCCGATCTGACTTTTTCCGTACATTTGTAGAGAATTCCGACGGATAAAGTGCCACGCATGCTCAGAATAAATTGCAAGACAAAAGCTATTGGCTACTGGCCTCTACGTAGTCCCGTCATACGCAATGAACGTCACCGCGTTCAGAACGATCGGATTTTCCAACAACTTTGTCCGACTGTGTTTATGCAACACAAGTTTCGGCCAAAATCCGTCGGAAAAAATCTGACGGATTTTGTAGTCGGAATATCCGACCGTGTGTACAGGGCATAAGAGCTGCACGATTCTAACCAAAATGAGAATCATGATTTTTTTTTGCTTAAAATAAATAGATCACAATTCTCTCACAATTCTCGTAACGTAAAATCTTTCACATTATACAAAAAAAATTGGCTAACTTTACTGGTTAGTGTTTTTTTTGTTTTTTATTCATTAAAGTAATTATTTTTTTTTAATTGCATTTGAAAGGCTGGTGTGCAAATACAGTGTGACATAAAATATTACAACCACCATTTTATTTTCTAGGGTGTCTACTAGAAAAAAAAAAAAAAATATATATATATATATATATATATATATAATGTTTGGGGGTTCTAAGTAATTTTCTAGCAAAAAAATTATTTTAACTTTAAACCAACAAATGTCAGAAGAAGGTTTAGTGTTTAAAGTCGTGTTGCCACCCAAAAAAAAAAATTGCTTAAAATTCATAAAAAAAAATAAATAAAAAAAATGATTGGAACAAAAATAAAAGTTACTCACCTCTAAATGCCTGTTGCTAGGGGGTCCCTCGTAGTCTGCCTCCTTCATTGCCCGGGCTGGTGACATCACTTCCCCTCGCGCCGCACAGTCATCTGGGACCTGTCACGTGTCCCAGATGACGCATGCGCAGTGGGTGCCCGGCTGTGCCCACAGTAAGAATGCCGGCACAGCGAGCGGAGCCGGGACCGAGGGGGGGCTTCATTCCCCCTCATCACTGGACCCTGGGACAGGTAAGTGTCCAATTCTTAAAAGTCAGCAGCTGCAGTATTTGTAGTTGCTGACTTTTAAATTTTTTTATTTTAGGGGGCCCCCCACTTTAAGTGGTTAAACTTTTTTTTCACTTACACGCAAAGTCTATTCTATTAACAAATTGTTACAATGTTTATACTTAAGTTCAACTGATAAACAATGTTTTGATTCTTGGCAGACTGCCCGTTTTTTCTCTTCCTTTCTTTTGAGGGCTGTGGCTTCAGAAGAGCAGAGAGAATTATTTTCATAGAAAGAATTGTGAAACACTTTAGTCAAGATTGCGATAATGATTCTTGACGATTAATTGTGCAGCTCTACTAACTATGTAACTATCTTGGATAACAATTAAAAGGGGAAGATTAGGTTATTTTTTATTGTTTTTACTTTTTTTTTTTAGATAATATTTTTGTACGGTGTTCACATTTTTTGCAATGTGCACTTCTATATTTTTAACTGCTGTATGAAGTACTGTATAGTGATATATAGATTAACCACTAGAGGGAGCTTTGAGAGGCTTCATGTAACTACTGTACTGAGTTACTTACAACTCTAGAGTAGCCATGAGCTCCAACATGTTCGGATCCTTGTCATCAATCCTGCCAGGAATCTGTCACTGTTCTCGGCCAATCATAACTGGCCAAGACATTCCCTGCCCCTATGCACGTCCCTTGTATACATGGCGCTGCAGGTAGGAGAAGGCCTCGGCAGCTTATGATTGGCCAAGTACAGTGACAGCTTCCTGGTGGGATCACTCAGGATAAATCCAAGCACGTCTGAGCTCATCCCTACTCTTGAGATGTTAAGGCTGACCTACTAAAGAGATTGGTATTCTTCATTACAATGTGTGAACCATCCATTTCCAGCAGCAGGGAGAGTCTTCAAATATCCAAATCAGGTGAAAAGAAAATCAATAAACACCCAATTATGTGCAAATGCTTTTCACATGATTGAATAATTACATATTTTTTTTTTTTTTTTTTTAGGGCTTAGGCTTAAGTCCCTCTTTAACCACTTGACCTTCGGAAGATTTACCCCCTCTTCATGACCAGGCCATTTTTTTGCAATATGGCACTGCGTTATTTTAGCTGGCAATTGTGCGATCATGCAAAGCTGTACCCAAAGAAAATGTATATCATTTAAATAGAGCTTTCTTTTGGTGGTATTTTATTACCACTGTGTTTTTTATTTTTTTGCGCTATAAACAAAAAAAAAAATAATTTTTCATAGATTTAGGTCAAAATGCATTCTGCTACATATTTCTGTAAAAAAAAAAAAATCTCAATAAAAATATATTGATTGGTTTGCGCAAAAGTTATAGTGTCTACAAACGATATGATATATACTGGAATTTTTATCTATTTATTTTTGTATACTAGTAATGGCGGCGATCAGCGATTTATAGCAGGACTGCGATATTGCGGCGCACAGTGGAACACTAACACTAACCTTCCCCACTTTCAAAACTGAGATCTGCCTTATTTACATAGGTAGATCTTCTTTCTGTATCTCTGCCTGATGATCAGCAGGTGCTGGAAGACATCCAGTGCACTCGCGAATCAGTTTCTGCTACAAGTAATCACTGCAGAGGCAGACCGGCGGTGGCGCGCGTGTGCGCCCCCTAGCAGTTAACTGTATCTGAGCACCACAAATCCAAAACATTATTTAATTCATTTTTAATATTCAAAGCAAACTCACTCATCCATTCATATCTCCATGCTTTATTTTGTTCATAAATCACTTTGAAAAACACCCTGCTAGCATTTTCAGTTGCGGACACCTTAAAAGAGTTGTAAAGGCAGAAGGTTTTTTTATCTTAATGCATTCTATACATTAAGATAAAAAAAACTTCTGTGTGTAACAGCCCCCCACCCAACACCCCTTAATTACTTACCTGAGCCCCTTCTCTTCCCAGCGATGTCTACGAATGTCTATGCTGTCCTGGACACTCCTGATTGTCTGAGACACCGCAGTGGCGCCACTGGCTCCTGTGGCTGTCAATCAAAGTCAGTCAGCCAATCAGGGGAGAGAGGGGGTGGGGCCACGTTGGGGCCCTATGTTTGAATGGACACTCAGAGCTGTGACTTGGCTCCAGTGCACCCATAGGAGGCTGCTGACTGTGGGGGCAATCGATAGGACAGGGGGACAGGAGCAGCAAAGAGGGACCTGAGAAGAGGAGGTTCCAGGCTACTCTGTGCAAAACCAACTGCACAGGGAAGGTAAGTATGACATAGGAGGCTGCTGACTGTGTGGGGGCAATCGATAGGATGGGGGGGGGCAGGAGCAGCAAAGAGGGACCCAAGAAGAGGAGTTTTCAGGCTACTCTGTGCAAAACCAACTACATAGAAGAGGTAAGTATGACAGGTTTAAAAAAAAAAAAAAAAAAAAAAAGACGTTACAATCACCTTAAGTAAGGGCAGATGATTCATATAGCATTTACTTCCTGGAATCCACCTGCCCTTAGCTCAGGCAGCCAGGAAAGAGCCTGTTACTCTTGGATGCCTCCTGGCCATATAAACAAGCCTCTTATTCACGCTGTATGGACCTTTGCGTCCATGGGAATGAGCTCTTTAGGTGTATATAGCCAAAACTTTTTCTATTAGATCTGGGTAGAGTAGGAAAGGCTTGAAACCCCTGTCAGTTTCTTTTGCTGTCCATGTTCCACAGGGGAGATTTTCCTTCACTTCCTGTCACAAAGACACAACAGAAAGTAAGATAAACGCACTGATTTACCAAAGGAGTTGAGAATCTTCACATGAGTTATTCATTTACATTTTACACCACTTGGATAACTGAGATATGCAAACAATTTATTGTGGAAGGATTTTCAACTCTTTTAGTAAAGTCACCTGTCACCAGATGAGGACAAAAAAAAAAGCAAAAGCAAAATGCATGATAACTGTGCAAAAACGCAGGTTTAAAAACGCAAAATGCGCCTAAAAGCCACATCAACCTCCAGATGTGAATGTAGATTTAACATTGATTTTTGTAATTGTTTTTTACTGATCTAAACGCGATGTTAGTGTACTGATATTTACATGCCTGTATGATCAGTAAAAATACTAAATACCTTAAAACAAGGCATTTTTGGTGTATGAAGGATCCCGAAAACACATCTATAAAACATTTAAAATAATAAACATTTAATGAGGGAATAACACGTCCTTATTGATGAGGTGGACTGTGTTTTTAAAAGCTGCTGTACTTGTACCTGGCCAAAACAGCCATCAATATACCCTTTCAGGTCCCCTATACTCTAATGTGATAGAATTACTACTGTAATTGCAGCTTCAAAGTGCTTTCCTTACAGCTCGCTACCCATATTAGGTAGCAACTTACAGTTTAAAAAAATGACATATATAATTAAGTCTGTCACTAGCACTGCAATGTTTGTTTTCCATAGTCTCCCTATAAGATCATTTTAATATCTGTTGATCCTGCCAGCAAGTCAGTTATTGTTCAACTTTCTTTACCTTTTGTCTACCAAGATATATTAATAAACATCCTGGTATTCAAGGGGTTAAAGCAAGCTCAGGGCTGCTGCCGCCATGGGCTTGCTATTGATTTTAGGAGCTGGCTAAGGACATTCAGGTAAAATAACTATTTGCATTCTGTGAAAAACATCCATGGCTTCTTGTTCAGGGAATAAAATAAAAAAATAAAACTTGCATTGGGTCCCCCTGCACTGCAAGGGTTAAATGTAACTCTGTGCACAAAAAAATTCATTTAACTATATTCTCAATAGCCACAAAGAATATACGTCTCCTTTGTGTGCACCAAAAACCTTTGCAAACCTATTTATTGTCTTGTAAACACATCCGTGACATCATCACTGTGCTCTCCATAGACTGTGCAGAGAGCAGAGCTGTGGGAGGTGCCCAGCAGGCCCCACCCACTACAGGCTGACTGCAGAAAACGACAGGAAGGGGCGGAGACAAGACCAGTCACCCTGCACAAGCAGTGACTGGTCTTTATTACAGGAAGCTCAAGCACAGAGGTGGATTACTGCACAGATCTGTAAGAAATACATTAGGCACACTAAGATTCAAATAAGAATACACACGTCTCTTATATTTAGACAATATTTGTTTATCCTGGGTTCAGCTTTAAAAGCGTGTTAAACCCAGGGGTACAGGAAAAGGCTGTAATACTTCATGCATTCCTCACTCCCCCAGCCACCAGAGACAAGATAAAGTTGTGGAAGAGCAAGTCAAGAGACAGTGGAACTGGAAGTGACTTTTACATTGCTCATTAATGACCCTGTAAATGTACAATCAGCAGTGGAAAATCAGCAGTCTGGGTTTTGATTTCATTCTTAATCTCATTTGCAGAAGCTCTATTCACTGTAGTCAGGGCCGCTGATAGGGCAGTACAAGCAGCCCTGTTGTACCGGGCCCAGCCAGCAGGGGGGGCACGAGCAGATTTCTAGCTAAAAAAACGAATTTGCTAAATAACTTTATTAACCTGCTCCCACTTGATTGGCAAGGTATATTGTACCTTCCTGGGCCCCATCAGGTTAATAGAGGGGCCCAGGAGGTGAGAGAAGAAGAGGGACTTTTTCTCCATTTTCGGGTGGAGGCATACAATCCCTGCTCTGCATCTGTGTACCTTGTGCTCACTGTATGCTTTCCTGGGCGGATGGATTCAATTGTAATGCGGCTCCCTTCCCTCAATAAGTGCCGTGCTGCTGCAGCCTGATGGAGAGACTGAACGAGAGAGTAATCCATATGCTGGTCCCACAGGCAAGCAATTCCCTTACACACATCACACACACTGACACACATCACACAGGCTGAGGCTTAGTCCCCTGACTCCCCATTGTGTGCTCATGGTCATTATGATGATCAAAGCACAGCAGGTTCTCTATGGCTCTGTCAGTGTAACATGACTGTGTGGTTGTGATTTTCATGGCTGTGCTGTGTGTTACAGACTATAACTCAGCACAGCCATAAGAAAGTCAGCACCACACAGCATGTTACACTGACAGAGCCATAGAGAACCTGCTGTGCCCTGATCATCATAGTGACCATGAGCACATAGTGAGATGCTACTTTACACATGTGATGGGGGAAGGGACAGTAAAAACACACAGCCAAGATGCATTTGTACCACCCCCAAATCACTCCCCTTTAAGAATTTTTCACCCAAGCCTTGCAATCAGGTCCGCCTGTCAGTTTTTCCTGTGGACCAGTGGGTGCAGTAGCTGTGTATGATGGGCACAGTGGCTGCGTTTGATGGCACAGTAGCTAAGTTTGATGGGCACAGTGGCGGCAATTGATGGCACAGTAGCTATGTTTGATGGCACAGTGGCGGAAATTGATGGGTACAGTAGCTACGTATGATGGCACAGTGGCGGCAATTGATGGCACAGTGGCAGCAATTGATGGGTACAGTAGCTGCGTATGATGGCACAGTAGCGGAAATTGATGGCACAGTGGCGGCAATTGATGGCACAGTGGCAGCAATTGATGGGTACAGTAGCTGCGTATGATGGCACAGTAGCGGAAATTGATGGCACAGTGGCGGCAATTGATGGGTACAGTAGCTGCATATGATGTTCATATGATTTTCAGTTTGTTTGCGTCCCCCTCATAAATTTTGAGCATCGCCTGCCACTGATGTGGACCGATTGAAAGCCCCATGTAGGTCTACAGGAGTCCAGATATGAATTGACTTGTGTCCATTCAGGTAAAAAAATAAAATAATAGAATAATAATGGTTATTAAAGCGGAGTTCCACCCAAAAGTGGAACTTCTGCTCATCTTCTTCCTCCCCCCCTCCGGTGCCACAATTGGCACCTTTTGAGGGGGAAATGGGGGGGGGTATAGGGTATCAGCTATCCTTTTCCACTTTCAGGATTCCCTGCCACAGAGCTGTGATGTCACCGCGGGGCTCCCTCCTCCTCCTCTGGCCCCTGGGCCAAACGGGGAGAGAAGCGGGGCCTCGTGCATGTGCAGTAGGGTTTCCGGCGTGAAGCTGAAAGGCTACACTGCTGGGTTCCCTTACCCATAATGGTGGTGGAGCACCCAACAGCTGATGGAAACATCCGCTGCGGGTGTCGAGATCGTTGGACTCCAGGACAGGTAAGTGTCCATTTATTAAAAGCCAGCAGCTGCAGTATGTGTAGCTTCTGGCTTTTAATGTTTATTTTTTTGGGGGTGTAACACCACTTTAAAGGTTCACCTTTTGGAACATCTTACATGTTTCAGCTCCTGCCACCTTTCCCCCAGATTTTGTGACAGCATGGGGTCAAGGGCGGAGCCAGGGGTGGGGTTGTGGGCGGGACCAAGGGGCCCTGTCAGGTATGCTCTATGGGGCCCCATGATTTCTAACAGCGGCCCTGACTGTAGTGCAGGGGTCTCAAACTGGCAGCCCTCCAGCTGTTGCAAAACTACAATTCCCATGAGGCATTGCAAGGCTGACAGTTACAAGCATGACTCCCACAGGCAGAGGCATGGTGGGACTTGTAGTTTTGCAACAGCTGGAGGGCCGCCAGTTTGTGACTCCTGCTGTAGTGTGCTTAGATATGGTACATCACTATTTAAAAGGTAACCCTCAGAGTAATATGAAGGCTGCATGGCCAAATGCCCTTCTCTTTGTGGCACAAACGTGTTTCCAGTGCGGATTACTCAGCATGAATATAAATGGAAAATAGTTTCCTGCATTGTTTCTTTAGCAGCATTGTGATGTCATCTCCAAAAGATTCATAAGCCCCAATGTTTTGTATTGTGATTTTATTTATATTATATTACAATACATTATATTATATTATATTATATTATTTTATAATACATTATATTATAGTACATTATATTATATTATATTATTTTATAATACATTATATTATAGTACATTATATTATATTATTTCTGGTTGTGCAGCCTCTAGCCTATGTTGTGCCTTGTTACTCTATGAGTGCACAAAGTGCCTTCTGGGTTAAACAAAAAGGAATCTGTTATATGTGGATTAATTAATGATGGCACAAGAAGTCCTGTGCAATTAATTAAGGACTCCCTGTAAGGAATCCTCCAGTATAACGACATGTCCAGGAAGGGTGATTCACATGACACATGATATTCTGTCAATCCCGACAGCTCCCTCAGACACCCAGAAATGTCAGCACTCAGTCACACAGGACACTTCCTTTGATATGATATCATGTCCTTCAGACATGGGCCAGTGCCAAACAAGTGCTCTGAACGTGTGTATTTAGGCACAAGAAGCAGACACTCCCTTTGGCACCACACAAAAATCACCACTACTAATGATTTACATTATTATTATTACATATAGAAAGTCTTTCTTAAATTCATAAAAAAAAAAAAAAAAAGTTAACAATGATGTTGGTGGCACAGGCAAACACTGCTGAAACCGCAAAAAAAAAATCAAATATATATATATATATATATATATATATATATATATATATATATATACTCACTGGCCACTTCACTAGGTGCACCTGTTCAATTGCTTGATAACACAAATTTCTAATCAGCCAATCATATGGCAGCAACTCAATGCATTTAGGCATCTAGACGTGGTGAAGATGACGTTCTGAAGTTCAAATCCAGCATCAGAATGGGGAAGAAAGGGGATTCAAGTGACTTTGAACGTGGTATGGTTGTTGGTGCCAAACAGGCTGATCTGAAACTGCTGACCTACTGGGATTTTTACTCACAACCATCTCTCCACAACCATCTTACAGAAAATGGTCCACAAAAAGAGAAAATATCCAGTGAGCGGCAGTTATGTGGACAAAAATGCCAGGCTCCCCAAAATGGGACAATAGAAGAGTGGAAAAATATTGCCTGTTATGATGAGTCTGGATTTCAGCTGTAGCATTCAGGTGGTAGGATCAGAATTTGGCATAAACAACATAAAAGCATGGATCCATCCTACCTTATATAAACTGTTCAGGCTGGTGGTGGTGTAAGAATGTGGGGGATTTTTTCTTGGTACACTTTGGGACCCTTACTACCAATTGAGCATTGTTTAAATGCCACGGCCTACCTGAGTATTGTTGCTGACCATGTCCATCCCTTTATGACTACAGTGTACCCATCTTTTGATGACTCCTTCCAGCAGGATAATGCACCATGTCACAAAGCTCAAATCATCTCACCACTGGTTTCTTGAACATGAAAACGAGGTCACTGTACTCCAATGGCCTCCACAGTCACCAGATCTCAATCCAATAGAACACCTTTGGGATGTGGTAGAATGGAAGATTTGCATCAAATCTGCAATTGCATGATTCTCTCATGTCAATAAGGACCAAAATTTCTGAGGAGTATTTCCAACACCTTTATGAATCTGTGCCATGAAGAATTAGGGCAGCTCTGAAGGCAAACGTGGGTTTAACCCAGTACTAGCAAGGTGTACCTAATAAAGTGGCCGGTGAGTGTGTGCGTGCGTGCGTGCGTTCGTGCGTGTGTATATATATATATAGTTCTCTAAAAAAAAAAACTGAACCAGGAAAACATTTTAGTGGTTCTCTTTGCCACATGTTGTAATTTCCCAGTATTATCTGAATATGTAAACTCTACCATCATAACATTAAAACCCAATTCTTTTTAAAACTATTCAAACCTTCAAAAGTACACTTTAAATGCATCAAATCTGTCCCTCATTTGGAAATAAATTGTTCCTTTTTTCGCATAAGCTTACCTTTCTCAACCATTTTACCCTAGAGCAGGGATATGCAATTAGCGGACCTCCAGCTGTTGCAGAACTACAGGTCCCATGAGGCATAGCAAGACTCTGACAGCCACAAGCATGACATCCAGAGGCAGAGGCATGATGGGACTTGTAGTTTTGCAACAGCTGGAGGTCCACTAATTGCATATCCCTGCCCTAGAGGAACCTTTATAATAATTTTCAGGTCTCAGAGAACCTTTGCTCAATATCATTTATTGAGGGCGGGGGAGGGGGGGTCAATTGTGGTCAGGGAAGAATTTTCACCCATTTTGACAAAAAATGTATAGCGCCACTCAAAGTGCAAACTCTAACCAAGTTCTTGAACTATAATAAGTGCATAAAGTCCCAAAATTAATTTCTTCATACAAAGTCAGGGAAGTGAACAGTGAAATCAACCATCCACCACCATATCATGTATGTTAACGCTTCCAAAAGTGCTCAGGAAACCAGCCACCAATTCCATGTGAAGTCAACACTCACCGGAACTCAGGGCTGTCAGGGCTGTTGTCACAGCACAAACGCCTATGACACATAAGAAATCCCTCTAGAGTACATGCTCTGATCATCGTTCAATGGCACCTTATGATGAACTCCAGCTAGGACAGATAAAGCTCACCAATAGCCAAAAGAAATTTCCAACAGTGCAGTAGATTTAATATAATTTAAAAGCACAAACAAACATGCAAAAGGTGCAAATCATTCACACTGAAAGACGCTGGAAAGCTGCCAACCCAGGATCGTGCCGTCAGCACCAGAAACTGCACTTGATGAGTTTCGTCTAATCGAATGCTATCCAGGGTTCCCCCCTAAAGTGGTGGTCAAAATTCACCCCCCTTCTGTGCTTGTCATTGGAAAGAATGCTCTTTACATTTGTCATGAAATAATAAATTACCATGGTGGCCAGGATGCCACACTTACAGACAGCTAAAAAGAACATTGGTGTCATGCCACTGGCTCTGCCATGTAGTGTTTGACATGGAACTATGCTCAAGAAACTCCTAGCAACCTCTGGAGGAACCCTAGGGTTCCATAGAGCCCTGGTTGAGAATGGCTGTCCTAAGCTATTCCTTCTTCGTGTCTCATGCACAGACCTGTATAAATAAAAGTACAATTTAGCTAACAAATGTGAGCCATTGAACTCTAAATTATTGCAATGATATTTTTGAATGCTAAAGGCAATTATTAAAAATGTGTGTGTGGCAATGGTGTGTGGTTTGCTCAATATTCTGGGCTAAAAAGTGTCCCTTTTCCGCTTCTCTTCTATCTGTTGAGCAATATATGATGAATGTATTTGCCCTTGTTGAGGTGATTCTTCGCCCTTCCCAGTAGGTCACTGCAGCGGGAAGTAGGGAAAATCCAAAAGAAAACCAAAGAGTGGGGTTGGGTCTTAAAGTAGGTCTGTTCATTCTCTTTCGGGGTCCATTCAAACTTGTCCGCTCTGGGGTGTTGCGTAATAAACACGCTTTATGATGCGTATTAACGAGTGTTGTGTTAAAGTGATTTTAAAGGTTAATTAAAAAATAATAACATATCATACTTACCTGATCTGTGCAGTGGTTTTGCTTCCTCTTTTTTGGTCCCCCGCCAGGGCGCTTCTGGCTCTCTCTCTTCAGCCATTGCCCCCAATAGCCATCCATTTGTTGGCAATGGTGCATGCTCACTCCTGAGCCATGCTCTATGCGTCCATGAGACACACTCGGCCTGTCCCCTGCTCTCTCCTCATTGGCTCACTGGCTGTGAATGACAGTAGCAGGAGCCAATGAGGACTGAGAGACCAGGGAGAAGCTGCGCTGCACTCAGCAAGTTTTTCACCTTAAATATATAGAGGGCATGAAGGTAAAAAAACCTGCAACCTTCAAAACCACTTTAAGGCAGCCTATTCAAATGTATCAGCAGTCAATGTACCAAAACTGACAAAAAAATTGACATGTACCACTTTTCCTGATGCCACCCACAACAATGGATGGTAGTTCATTATCATAGCTATGGTGCACTGCAACACATGTGCATTGCCTTGGGGTGCTGTTGAAAACAAAGAGTACTGCAATGTGCTAACACATGCATTGTGTAATAAATGTGAGTTGTGGTAATGCTCATATTAAAGTGTGTTTCTGTAAGATTCTGCAACTGATTGCAAATGGTCCCTAAAGGTCGGCCCGAAGCAAAAAAAAATAAAAATAGGCGAAGGACATGCATGACTGGGTGAAGAGGGGAGATAGGGATGTAAATGGTTAAGGTATGGTGGGTATGATTATATATGATCTGAATGGTGGGAAGCGAGGGGTTCAGGAGGGGGCTTTGGGCAAGCACAGGAAGAGGAGGAGAACCAGATACCTCAATCGGTGGTCATCAGATGGAGGTTTTGAAGTCACAGTAGTCTGGTGGTTGTGGTCTTTGGAGGAGGTAAAAAATCAGTGATAGTCTAATGGTTGGGGACCCATCTGTGGTATGGTGTCCTCGGGTAATGGTTGGGGACCCATCTGTGGTATGGTGTCCTCGGGTAATGGTTGGGGACCCATCTGTGGTATGGTGTCCTCGGGTAATGGTTGGGGACCCATCTGTGGTATGGTGTCCTCGGGTAATGGTGGGGACCCACCTGTGGTATGGTGTCCTCCGGTAATGGTTGGAGACCCATCTGTGGTATGGTGTCCTTGAGTGCATTCCAGTTAACCATGGGTTAACTGGTGACATAGAGGTTTCTGCGGATAGTTTGGTTCTTGTCTCCAAGCCGTTGTGTTGCAGCTGGGGGTCTTTTGTTTCCGCAGATAAATATTAACCAGTTTTAGGTGTAGCGCCTCCAAATATCAGCTAACTTATTAGATATATTTCTGTTTTAAAGGAATAGTTTTTTGTTTCTATTGTTACATGATAATAAAAGGCTGTTATGGCCAATTTGTATCCAAACTCTGGTGTTGTCTGGTTATTGGTGGGTATAGGTACAGATTTGGTTTGAGATGGGTCATTTTATCCAAAAGAAACATGTTTTATTCTGATATCCATTCAGTTACATTTCTGCTAGGCCAGGCTGTATATTTGAAATGGATACACTACACTGGGCAATCATCCCTCTTAACACAGCCAGTGGTGTGAAAAAGCTCATAGAACCCAGCTCTAATCTGAGACCATGGATCTAATTCACAAAGTTAACGCACCACAATAAGGATACTTATTTATAATAAGTGACAATAATTTTCAATTAGTCCAATGAGATTTGAACATTACAGTCACATGACTAAAATAATGATTATTTTCCTTGTGATAAAGCTTTGTAAATTAAGCCTCATGCCTGTGCAAAGATCATAGCAGTGATGAGGTCACTGGAATCCTCTTATAGTTGGAATTCATATACAGATATGGTATAGCTGGGGACTATGATATTGCTTTTATCACGTGTCTAGTTACCAATTAGGTGTCGGGAGAATACCAGATCGCTATGTCTTAATTTGCTAATTTGATGCCAGCTTTAAGTAGACTATAGTCAAATTCATAAAAAGCACTAATCGCTGACGCAAAATGCTGTAGTAGTATTGTTGAAATATTTTTTTCTTACTTTGAAAATGTGTGTACATCCTCAGTCCACCCCTGTAACTGGAGCTGCTGTGTTTTTAGTATTTCTGGTTCTTAACAAACAGCATGGAGGTGACACCCAAGGAAAAGTGAAACACCACACCCCCCCCCCCCCTTTAAATATGCATTCTCCAGGGAGAGAGCTGGCCATGAAATGGTGTATACTTTAGCTATGCAGTCTGCACATCAGTTTGATTACAATCTATCAGACCTGCTTCTGGAACAGTATTCAATCAACTGATCAGCACAGCTTTAAATATATCTAAAGGCAAAGCTTTTTATTTAGTTTTGGATAGTGTTTTATTGCTGAATTGTGTCCCCATTAGGGAGATTTACTCTTTTCTATTTGTCATTTTTACGGTTATCACTGAAAGTGAAAGAAAATCACAAATAGTGGTCCCGGAACAGTAATAGAGGGGAAATCTTCCAGTGGAGTTCTGGTGACCTTTCTTGACAACCAGGCATTCCCCTCACTTCAAAGGAACTTACTGCTTTGGCTGAGTTTGCATCTTCTAATGGCCAACAGGGTGACACATGCTTGTCTCAAGGGATGACAAGTTCTGTTCTTTCACTCAGGCTCAACACATGCTCATCACTTACACTCTCTGTTCTCAGTTCATCTGAATGGGTGGCTATAAAGGAGGGTATTGAGAGATCAGAATTAATTGTAGACAAAGCATGAACTAAATAAATGCAGATAGAGATCTCTAGAATGACTCTAAGGTATTAATGGGGACTAAACACGCACCAGATTATAAGAAATTGTAGAATTGAAACCTTTATATTATTTTAATTTAATACTTTAGTTACACTTTAAATAGTAAGATGACATTAACTGCATTAATTCAAATTTACATCCGTATCTAGAGGTACTCATGAACTTTAAGGGCCCATATACAGTACATTGGCAACGTTTTTGGTGCATACAAAGAACATTTACATCCTGTGTGGCTATTGAGGAATATATTTCAATTAAAGTTTTTTGTGCCCAGAGTTCAGCTTTAAAATTTTCCATGGTGAACCTTTCAGGCTCCTGTCTTCAAAACCAGCTAAAATGAACAGCTAATTTCACAAAGAAACAGTAGGAAATCTATAAAAATCTATCAGGTCTTAGACTTTGCAAAAACCCAATCGCTACTAATATCCACGGATATTAAATTTGTGACAAAATATTAAAAGCACATACAATTAGGGCTCTTTTACACAGAGCCACTCCGCTCTGTTCAGCAGGGGATCCGTGAGCTGATGACAGATGTCAGTTCAGTTTACAAAGCGGGCACAAGCGGACCCTTGTTGGCCTGCTGCCCATTTACATCAGGCTACCTCCAATCCATCACATTTAGGTCCAGAAAAACCTTACCTGGACACAGAGTCAGGGATAGGCATGTGTAAATGGACACAAGTCTATTTATATCTGCCTGTCCATAGAGCTGCGTGTTGCTTCCGATCAGGTGAAAAAATGACAAGCAGACCTGATCGGAATGCCCGTGTGAAAGGACTCTTTTAAGATGTCCTGGCTTTCAGCAATGATTTTGAGTAATTCAAGTGTATCGCTAGGTAAAACCTTTTCTCTAGCTTTGGATAACACAGGGAATGGTTAGATCTTCTGCCAAGTGTTTCTTTCAGTCTGTGATCCCATTTGGGAGATCCGCCTCCCTATTTGTCTGGGTGACCATTGTCGTCATGAAAATTAGTGGGAAATCAAAAATACTGGAACTACCCCCAGAACAAGAAAAAAAGAGGAAATATTCCAATGTGGCATCTCTTGATAACTGTCTAAGGCTGGGTTCACACTATATGCAGAGCGGCTCACAGCAGGGGTCCGGTGCGTCCCTGTTCACCGTTTCAGGGGTGAATCAGGTCCGAATTTTGCCTGAAGTCGGACCTGAAACAGAGCCAAAGACACACAGGACCCTTCTGCTGTGCGCTCCGCAATCTCCCTGGAGATATGTGAACCAGCTCCATTGAGAGCCGGTCACAATCTCCTGTCATGCAAATTGGAAGCGGGGAAACCCATAAGACCCCTTTCACACTGCCAGCGTTTTTCAGGCGCTACAGCGCTAAAAATAGCGCCTGTATAGCGCCTGAAAAAAGTGTTTCCTTTCACTCCAGTGGGAAAGCCCGAGGGCTTTCACACTAGAGCAGTGAGCTGGCAGGGCTTCACAAAAAGTCCTGCCAGCAGCTTCTTTAGAGCGGTGAACTCACTGCTCCTCCACTGCAGCTCCACTGCTGCTCCCCATTGAAATCAATGGGGCAGCGCTGCGATACTTGCGGAAAAATGCTTTGCGGGCGGATTTTTTGTAAATTACTTTTTATTGAGTTTTTTGACATACAAACAAACATTAACCCGCAAAAGGCGGAAACAGACACTGGTTACAGCATAAAACAAAAAAACAAAAAACCTCCTAGTGTAAACAAAAACAGGGACCATTTCCCAACCCCCACCCCCCCCCAAAAAAAAGGGGGGGAGGGGACAACTCCCACAAAAAACAAAAACAAAAAGGTGTTAGCCCAGCCCTGGTACGGTCTTATCTAGACAGATACGCCCACTACATTACCCTCCAGCCGGAGGTACAACTGATAGCGATTCCGTGTGGTGACTCTTCTTTCCATCGTACAGGAGAATGTCTACTCGTGTGATCCCTCCCTCCCCCACTCCCCGCCTAAATAAAACGTACCCCTCAGGTACGTGAAAGGGCTTGCGGGCGGATTTAACCCCTTTTCGGCCTCTAGCAGGGCATTTTAACATTTAAAATAGTGGCACTAAAACGACAGTAAAGTGGCGCTAAAAATAGCGCCGCATTACTGCCGACGCCCCCCGCGGCTTGGTGTGAAAGGGCTCTTAGTGTGAACCCAGCCTAAGAGGGAAATTCCTCTCACAATTTAATCTGACTTTCTAAAAAACGTATGCTGGTGGGGGAAGGTAGAGAACACCATCAAAAGGTAAGCCTTGCTACCACTTACTGCAATGCCTACGAGACAATGCCCAATTCTGCCAAAAAGCATCCCAGGTCCAGAGACAAAATTTGCTTTGTGGGAGGTGGAAAAGGGACATGCAAGATATAACTCTGTTACCAAGTGTTATAAACAAGCAAAGCAACTCCTGAAGGTGCAGGAGGGATTAAAGCAGGGTACACATGGGCCAAATGTCAGGAAACATGGGCGTTAAAAAAAAACGGCCCGCATTTGGTTTGTGTGTATGCCGGTCTGACAATTTGGCCATAATCTGTAGGACAAGCATGCTGGAAAACCAGCAGCTGACCGACTCCCAATCCACGCTCTCAGCCAATTGCAGAGAGTGCCAATCAGAGTGTTCTGGTAGGGGGGCCATCCAGTTTAGCGGGGGAGATCTCTAAACTAATTGTGCATGGTTAGTACAGCAGCTCCGACCAGAGCTGACAATCTTTTTCGTTCAACCTGCAAGGTTGAACAAAAACAAAATGAGTAGTGTGTACCCGGCTTAAAACCTGAGATATCTACTTACAGCTGTTATCCAATCGCTAATGTTTTTGGTCTCTCCTCTCCCACCACAGCAGAAGCTGCACATCATTTATCTGTCACTACTTCCTAATAGAGCCAAAAGTAGACCATATCTGCCCAATGTCAGCATTTTTAATCTACACAAGAGGAGCATGTGAAGGTGTGACAACCCGAGACCATGACAGTTGTCAGCCCCATAATATGAGTGTCTGAACAAGGGCCTTGACAACATCACCAGATCTTATTTTAATGAAAACTGGTTGGGGGTTTGGTTCAAAAAATATACTTACCCTATATCTTGGGTATGTTGTAGCTAGAACTCTGGTCTTCTCCTCTCCTAGCCAGAATGTGGGTGGAACCTCAATGTGATCACTTACAATGCAGAACCACTGGTCCTGCAATGTACATGATGACCAAGGAAACGGAGTGGCTGCACGAACAGTTTCAGCGGACCAGTCCTCCAGTGTGGAGAGAGTCCGCGGGACCATGAAAAATGGGAAGTACTGCGTTCTATTGGGGCCATCCTAGACCAAACAAGCAGTGAAAGGGAAGGGTGTGAGAACACAAAGATTTGATTTAGTGCCACCAATTCCACTTTAAAGAGATTAACAATTTCTTTCAAAATTAAATTGACACTTTAAAAAATGTTATGAAATCTTAATGATTGGGTTTAGCTCTAATTTAAATGACACAATAATTTAAGGTGTAGAACACCATCTCTGCCTTCCAACACAAAAAGCCCATGTGTTTCCTAAATTACTATAATACTGAATTCCCTTTATATTCCCATTATGCTGTAATTTTAAATCATATTTGGAACCAAGACTCTGCTTTCATTTTGATCCCTTTTTCCAGGTTTGGAAGTTCAATCAAAGCAGCAGAGCCCATTTTCTGTTCCTCTATATTATTATCATTATGAGTGCTTGTTTACAAGACATCATTATCGAACTGTACTTAAGGAAAGCCTTATAAAATTTTGAGCACTGTTTGTTTTAGACCACTCCAGATAAAAGGAGTGAGTAATTTCCATTAGTATACAGATTTAATAAAACAGGAATACTCTACTTTTGAAAAGTAACCAATGTTGAAAATTGATTAATATTGCATTAACTGGCTTCTCATCCTGCCTCACTTTCTGGAGTACTATTTAAGAAATATTTATGGTCTTTTTAAGTAGATGTTAGTTTGCCTGTTGTGTGTGATTTTACTGCCCTTTTCCAACAGGCCATTTGTCTAGATGGAGAGTTTACTATAATCTACCAGGGGTTAACCACAAGGAACTAAGAGTTTCAGGGTCTACTTTAATTGCAAGTGCTACTAAGAGATGCAACAGCCTAATCACTGCTGCCCATTTCATCCCTCTATGTGATATTGATAGCGGCTCACTTTAGTGTTAATTATTCATATGTACACCAAGCAGAAATCTTAGTGAAAGTGAAACATTTCAAAGAACACCAATTCTGAAGTCTTAAATTCAAGGAAAACAAAGAATGCTGATCATGTTACCTTTTTTTCTAAGCTGGGAAATCAATGTATGTAAGAGGCAAGGATATCCCTTGTGGATGCTGGTTTAAATAACCCCCAAAGAATATAAGGTCACTTATACATTTGCAGCCCATCAGCTGCAAGGCTAAATGTAATAAGTATCCTTCACTAGAGAGGAGATCTACAGACACATAATACAAATTAAAGTGGAAGTCAAAACCTAACTTAAGCTTAAATCTACACCCATACCACATGTTTTGAAATGCTCCGGTCTTCTGCATTTTGTACATGAGGTCTAGTCTACCATAAGGTATCTTTTATGGTTTTTGGTGTCTCTTTTTTCTTTTGGCTTCTCTGTGACAGCAGAGCATACACTTTTTAATGTAACATAATGTCAAACATATATGTGATTTGGCGAATTTTTATTTGAATATATCTCATTCCAGACAGTGAGATTCGTTCTCCCTCCTTTTTTTGTTACATCTTTGAATCTTGACCGTGTCCTGAAGAAGCCTAACGGCGAAACGCGTAGACGCACAAAGGCTCACTGCATTAACTGTATCATTTTATATGATTTTTAACTCTTTGAACACTGTGATTATAAAATGTATTTTTTTTAAATAAATATTATTCTTGTTATTTCTCTATTGTTTCCATGACTTTAAAGTCCGACCTTTGGATACTTTTGTAGTAACCTTTTTTTTTTGTTTCCCCTACACCCAGCCCCATTCTAAGCCTATTCTATCCATCCTGTAAAAGGAAAGATGTACACGTACCTATTCTGAGGGAGCTCTGATCCAGTTACATGATCTCTCCAGGGACGGCTTCAGTGTAGAAGAGAGATGGCCAACAGCGACTGCAGAGCCTGGGCAATGACATCACCCAATAGACTTACTATAGACCATCCATTGTTGGCTGTTTCTCCTCTACATTGAAGCAGGCGCTGGGACCTGATCATGTGACTGGACCGGAGCAACTTCAGACAAGGCAAGTATGGGCATCTTTTGTTTTACAGGGTAGATAAATTAGGCTTAGAATTGGGGTGGTAGTAGATTTATCGCTTGCTGACTAGCCGCCGTCATTACACGGCGGCAGGTCAGCTCGATCCCGTGAATCGCCATAGTTGTACATCAGTCCCTTTAACAGCTATAGCAGGTGTCAAAAGGGTCATATCTGTCCACCGCAATTTTGCAGTCCCATTAAAAAAAAAAATCGATGATCTAGTAAAAAAAAAAAATTATAATAAAAATGCCATAAATCTATCCCCTATTTTGTAGATGCTAGAACTTTTGCGCAAACCAATCAATATACGCTTATTGAGATTTTTGTTTTTACCAAAAATATGTTGAAGAATACATATTGGCCTAAACTGATGAAGAAATTCATTTTTTGTTTTTTTCATTTTGGGATATGTATTATAGCAAAAAGTTAAAAATATATATATATTTTTTTTAAATAGTTTTTTTTTTTGGTTTATAGTGCAAAAACAAACAGAAAAACGCAGAGGTGATCAAATACCACCAAAAGAAATCTCTATTTGTGGGAAAAAAGGACATTTTGGTACAGCGTCGCACAACCGGGCAATTGTCTGTTAAAGCGACGCAGTGCCATATTGCAAAATATGACCTGGTCGTTAAGGGGGTAAATCTTCCAGGGCTGAAGTGGTTAAAGTGGTTATAAACCCTTACATACACCCAGTGAAGGGACTATACAGGGACTATGAAGGTGATATACAGAGATAAAACAAATCCTCTTACATACATTGTATCTGTCTATCTGCAGTCTTCTCTTCTCTACAACCCTTCAAAGTGATGAATTTATAAGCTTGTCTGAGAGTTCAGAAAAAAGGGGGCGGAGAGCTGAAGTTGGTCTGCAGAGCTCAGTGAGGAGAGCTGATTGGGGGGGCAGCTCATAGAACAGAACAGAGCTGGGGCTGTCAATCTGCTGGAAGTCCCTCCTCTGTCCCCTTTTTTTTCTCTTGGTGTCAGGAAAAATTGTCAGAAGTGATTCATGCTGATAGCAAAGTAACAAAACAACAGACAGAAATTACACTTGGTGCTTTTAATTGAGACAAGTACACGCTATAGAGGGATATGCTTTGTTTATATTTCATGTCTGAAGTTTACAACCACTTTAACCACTTCAATAAAGGGGCACTTTTATCCCCTTCCTGCCCAGAACACTTTTCAGCTTTCAGCGCTGTCGCACTTTCAATGACAATTGCGCGGTCATGCAACACTGAACCAAAACAAAATTTTTATCATTTTGTTCACACAACTAGAGCTTTCTTTTGGTGGCATTTAATCACCACTGGGTTTTTTAATTTTTGCTAAATAAATGAAAAAAAAAACATGTTTTTCTTCGTTTTGGTTATACAATTTGCAAATAAATAATTGTTCTTCATAAATTTAGCCCAAAATGTATTCTGCTACATTTCTTTGGTGAAAACAACCCAAATCAGTGTATATTATTTAGTCCGTAGGAAAGTTATAGAGCCCACAAACTATGCAATATATCTGTAAATTGATCAATCCTGATGTACTGACAACCTATCTCATCCCTTAAAATACCAGAACAGTAAAAATATTAGTATTGTTAATTGTAGTTGTAGTAATTGTAGTTAATACAAGTATTAAAATTTAAGACTTTTTTTTACACATTATGTTTGCCTATAGCAGTGAATTACATTACTATATAAGCAAGCATTTTACTAAATAAAATGGATTCATTCAGTATGTTTTGTTGTGATTAGTTGTGATTGGTCAAAGCTAATCACATGGTACAGATGGGCTGTGATTGGCCAGGATGGGAAAGCACCGCTCGGCCGCCATTCTGCTAAAAGCCAAGTGGGAAGGTGTTAAGTTTAGTTAGGTTTTTACTTGCCTTCCACTTTAAGAAGCTGTCATAAGTTTCAAGGGTAAGGCCCCCTGGAATGCAGCCAATACACATAATGTTCAGGGTGACGTATCTGTCTTGGGTATAAATGCCTTAGGGTTTGACAGATTTGGCTACATTAGTATGTAGTAGGTTAGCCAATTTTGTCACCGGCATTAGGGTATAGGGCATAATTACAAGGGGTACAATGGAATAAACTGCTAATAAGACCATAAGGTTGGGGAACCCATGTGTGATTTTTTTTGTTCTAGGGTACGTTGGGTGCAACTGCTTCTATGCTCATAAGGTTCAGGGGCCAGTGTGCGATTTCTATTCTAGGGTATGATGGGTACAACTGCTTCTATACCAATAAGGCTGGCAAGGCCCATGTGTGGTTTCTATTCTAGGGTATGATGAGTACAACTGCTTCTATGTCCATAAGGTTCAGGGGCCAATGTGCGATTTCTATTCTAGGGTACGATGGGTAAAACTGCTTCTATTTCCATAAGGTTCAGGGGCCCATGTGCGATTTCTATTCTAGGGTATGATGGGTACAACTGCTTCTCTGCCCATAAGGCTGACGGGGGCCCATGTGCAATTTCTATTCTAGGGTATGATGGGTACAACTGCTTCTATACCAATAAGTCTGGTGAGGCCCATGTGTGATTGCTATTCTAGGGTATGATGAGTACAACTGCTTCTATGTCCATAAGATTCAGGGGCCCATGTGCAATTTCTGTTCTAGGGTACGATGGGTAAAACTGCTTCTATTTCCATAAGGTTCAGGGGCCCATGTGCGATTTCTATTCTAGGGTATGATGGGTACAACTGCTTCTATGCCCATAAGGTTGGCAGGGGACCATGTGCAAATTCTATTCTAGGGTATGATGGGTACAACTGCTTCTATGCCCATAAGGTCGGTGGCCCACATGTGACTTCTAGTCTTCTTCTTGCTTTTTTCCCCCTGCTGTTATTTTCTGATTGAGCCTTCACAATTACGGAATGAAAATGGCAAAAAATTGATAGAGACCGTTTACATTTTTTAATCTCAAATACGGAAGAGGCCTAAAATTTGTTCTATGGGATGTGGTGCTCAGTATTATGTAATGTTCTGTATTTTTACATTAGTATTTCAACATGATATCTAATCATATGGTACATGGTCTCTAGTTTAGAGTCACACTTGAACTTTCAGCCTCTGCATTGTATAAAAGCATCAACATTTTCAACTGTCTACACAGCTTGACCTAAAACAAACTAATCTGATAGTGATGCCTATGTTTTGATACCACTCACAATGAAGTTGAATAAATAAGCTACTGAAAAAGCAATTATGATGTCTCACCTTTCGTTAGAACAGTAAAATGTAATTGCTAATTGGTTCCTATGGACTACTGCACTCTGTGCATCAACGTATTAAGTAAGCATAATTATCTCATTTGTTCATATTAGGCTACAGCCATCGTCTACCTCCATCAAACCTCATAAGACCTTTTGTAGCCTGAGGAAATCTTTACCTCCATATCTGCTGAGGAACTACAGGTCCCAGCACTGGTTCCTACGTGACTTTTCCATTATACATTAGACTTTATTACAGAAATCTGCTGTCTGCCCTGGAACCATGTATCAAACTTAGTTACAAAAAAGAATTCTGTATACTTACACACTGTCAGCGAGAGTGAGTCCTTGGCACAAAATGTTTCAGATCTGTCAAAGATCCACGGACAAACAATAATTTCTTTCTAAAAAGCACCTCGCAATCAAATCCCAGTCCAGCCCCAGGGCGAGTGTATGTTTTCCCAGTGAAGCAGCTCCAGTTAACGGAATGTGTCCCAGGTCCTGCTGCCTCCGTCAGCACCTTCTCCAGGCTGTCCCAATCTGGCAGCTCTCCACTGCTCACACCAAGTGGTGCTTCGTACAGAAGGGGTGGAGAGACGAAGCTATGTGTGATTACCAGTGCCAGGTCCCTGCTTTGCCCTGATGATCCTTGGAGCTCTAACAACTATCAATATGTATCATCGTTCTCTTTAACATGATGTTCAATAATTCACAAACTATTTAAAGATGCTGCGTAAGACCAAAGAGATGAGCCTTTAGAGATATAACATGAGACATTACTGGCATGACCTAGCAAGAGGAACAAGAGAGCACAGCAGGACAAAGCTCCCTACTGATGTAATATTATAGAACTCCTGCTTCTGATAATGGAACAAGGGTGTTTGAACTGAGAGGTCATGCATCATATTAATTATTATTATTTTTCACCAGAGTCATTACAGTTAGTGATAACGATATGCTTTTGGCATGTGTGAAGAGTTTACAGTGCCATTGTAAAGTGACTCTGTACTTACCCAATTTAGGGGAGCGAGGGTAAGGAGCATGTACTAACTTTCCACCAAGTTGCTCTGTTCACCAACTGGAGCTCAAAAAACTAATAACTGTCTCCCCATAATGCAACACTTGATGCCTGAGCATCCAATCACCAGGCCCAGTAAGTGATAGGAGGTTCTTAGCCCCGCCAATGTGCCAACTTAGTATTGTGCAAGGAGCTGGACAGCGCAGCAGAGAAACACTTGGGAGGTAGATATGTCCTCTTTACCCTTGCTGCTCTAAAATGGACCTTTGAATTTGCACTAAGGGCAAAGGAATGTGTTCTTTGTTTCAGTGACATACAAGATCTGCCTGCTAAGCATTTCCAAATTTTAGATTGGCATTTATCCTACGCATATGGGAGCACCACTTGCCAATTACTTATACGATGAAAAACATTGAAAGTTCCCAGTGCCTCTCTAAATATGTTGTTCTGGGTGCTAATACCTTAGCTCCACCTTATTTTCTTCTCCAAGCAAGTCGCAAGTCATGCAAATCACAACAAAGACACAATACATAATCACATTGAAATCAAAATGGGAAACAATTGGAAATTTTGTAACTTTTTTGCTTTTATTCATTTTGTTTGTTAATTTTTTCAGGCCCTGTTCACACTTGAGCAAAGCTACTGTGCTGCATTTTTAGTGATTTTATGTGTTTCTATAGCATGTTTTTAGAGCAGCACTATTCATATAAATGGGCCTCCTTCCGCACCAAAAACAAGCTCAATTACCAAATTTTGGACATGGGCCAAGCGTGTTTTGCATCATGCATGTATGCACATTTTGTTGCTTGGAAAACATGCGACTGCTATTGCTTTTGGGGTGCCATTAATAAAAAATGGTACTGCAAGCGAGTTGCGCTTTTTAGCACTTTTTTGAAATGCAGGTGCTTCTGTTATGCCCAGGTGAATGGGGCCTCAGTGTCAAAGTTATAATAAAGCCTTTATTTAATCTGTAAATAATTTAGCAATGCATTGTACCAGAATCTTAATTTGTGTGTTTTTTTTGGAACTAATGAGAGAATAAAATGTATACTTTTTATCTACTCAACAATTTTTTTTCTTAACCAACATTGATAAAAGTATAAACAAAGTGTGCACTTTATATCTATACATATGTCTATTGGTTTATTCATTTTAATTTGTGTATATTTGTTTATTTGAGTGGATTCACTGTATTAGATTGTTTGGAATGATTTTATGCATATGGATTGTCCTACAGCAGCAGCTCATATCTGATTACTCATTAGTGGTCAGGTGTGTTGGTCCAGAGGAATGCGCAAAAACCCCAGCAAAGCATGATGCAATTTTATACAGCAGGGGAAAAAATTCCTTCCTGATCCCCCCAAGAGGTAATCAGATTTTCCATGGATCAACTATATCTATAAATGTGAGTACCCAGTTATACTATGTACATTTAGGAAAGAATCCAGGCCCTTTTTAAAGCAATCTACTGAGCTGGCCAGAACCACTTCTGAAGGGAGTCTATTTCACATTTTCACAGCTCTTACTGTGAAGAAACCTTCCCGTATTTGGAGATGAAATCTCTTTTCCTCTAGGCGTAAAGAGTGCCCCCTTGTCCTCTGTGTTGACCGTAAAGTGAATAAATCAACACCAAGTTCACTATATGGACCCCTTATATATTTGTACATGTTGGTCATATCTCCCCCTTGATCTCCTCTTCTCAAGAGTGAATAAATTCAGTTCCTCTAATCTTTCCTCATAGCTGAGACCCTCCATGCCTCTTATCAGTTTGGTTGCCCTTCTCTGTACTTTCACCAGTTCCCCGATATTATTTTTGAGAACTGGTTCCCAAAACTGAACTGCATATTTCAGATGAGGTCTTACTAATGATTTGTACGATTGTGCCTCTAAAGTCCACCACTAGGGGATGCCCTTTTTCCAATGATTTGTACAGGGGCAAAATTATATCTCTCTCTGGAGTCCATACCTCTCTTAATACAAGAACCTCTCTTAATACAAGAAAGGACTTTGCTCACTGTGGAAACCGCAGCTTGGCACTGCATGCTATTACGAAGTTTATGATCTACCAAAACCCCCAGACCCTTCTCCACTACGGATCCCCCCAGTTGTATTCCCCCTAGTATGTATGATGCATGCATATTCTTAGCCCCCAAGGCATCATTTTACATTTATCGACATTAAACCTCATCTGCCACTAAGTCGCTCAATTAGATATTGAGTTTGGCTTGTAAATTGGAGACATCCTGTAAGTACATTATTCCACTGCGTAGCTTGGTGTCATCTGAAAAGACTGAAATTGTTCTTTTACTCCCAGACCCAATATCATTTATAAAAGATTTTAAAAAGTAAGAGTCCCAACACTGAACCTTGGGGTACACCACTGATAACCTAATGACCATTCAGAGTAAGAATCATTAACCACTACTCTCTGTATTGTTGGTTAGTGACCCTCCCAGATTAGACTGTACCTTACACATTAGCTGTGTGTTGGGAACTGTATCGAATGCTTTTGCAAAATCCAAGTATACTACATCCACAGCCACCCCTCTGTCCAAGGTTTTACTTACCTCCTCATACAAAGAAATCAGATTTGTTTGACAACTTCTGTCTTTCATGAATCCAAGCTGTCTGTTGGTTAAAATATTTTTTTCTAGCAAGAACTCATCTATGTGGTCTTTTTTGCATGTCAATACATCCCCTGATGAAGATAAGATATTTCCCTTGTATCGACGCACGTAGGGGAGGGGGCTGGGCAGCAGGGGAGGCAGCTGGTCTGTCATATGGAGTAGGAGCACACAATCTCATCCACGGCTTGGCGCTATTAGGCATGCTATAGAGCAGTGCACTAACGCACCAGACCCATGATGCCACATCTTTGAGCAGTGTTTGGACCTTGCAACCTGACCTGGAATCCGTTTTGACGATTCAAAAGCGTGTATTGCTCAAACTCAATTGCGAGGTCACATGTTCTGAGGTGAGCGGCCATTACCTTGGGGTGGGGAGCACCTGAGTGTAATCACTGCTTAAGATCGCTATATTAATAGTCACCTATCAAGTCACGTTTATTATCTTTATTTTAAGGATGCTGAAAACTGACCCTGGATGGTCAGAGTATCACAGACTTATATGCACCTGAGTACTTTATGGATCACTTTTGTATCAATATTTATATTTTATGAAATGTGTGCATATTCACATTATATGATGTTGTAAGCTGTATGACAATAACAGTCGCTTATATATATATATATATATATATATATATATATATATATATATATATATATATATATATATATATATATATATTTATCTGAAGGTAAAAAGAATATCTCCTAAACCTATACGGTTTAGGAGATATTCCCCTCGCGATGAGCCGCTGACTTCAGCGGCGCATGCGCACAGGGGATTCTCGGCTAAAAGCCCGGCAGATGCCGGACTTTGCCGGAAAGAAGTCTCCTGCGCGTATGCGTGGGAGTGACTTTGCGGCTCCAGCCACTCACAGCGCTGGAGCTGCAATACCCCGAAGACACGCCGAGGCAACATGTCAGCTACCTCGGCATGGACCAGGTGAGTTACCAATATTGCTCCAGGTGAGTTACCAATATTCTAAGGTAAGTATTTCATAATGAGCTAGTATGTGGTGCATACTAGTTCATTATGCCTTTTGCCTGACAGGTGTAGAAATTTTTTTTTGAAGGGTATACAACCGCTTTAAGGGTTAGCGCAGCACATGATTTATTTATTTATCAAGGGTGCAATATTACTATTCACTGTAATATTAAACACTGCATATTAGTTTAGTAAACATCCCGGGTATAAAAAAAAATTGAAACATGGGACTGCACAAAGTCTGATGTCACAATCAGGACAATAGAAAGTGCCCCTCTACATCAAAAGCAGTTTTAGACCAGATAGAAAACAGAGATAGTGAATTAGAATCACTTGCAGAATTGAGAGATAGTGATTTGTGGGGAAATTAGTCATCAGACACCGAAAGTGACGACAGCGACAATTCTGCGACTGAGCTCAGTGCTGCGTGATCCGTACCACACTCAGAGCACCAAGTTTGCATATCACTGAGCTCCCCACAATTCAGTGATTCTAATTCACTATCGCTGTTTTCTAGCTGGTCTAAAAACACTTTTGACGTAGAGGGACACTTTTTGGATGCCATGGACCTTCTCAAGTTTCCAGGCAGAAAGAACGGTATATGTAATATAAAAGTGCAGGCAGGGCACTGAACAAAGTACTAGGGACAAAACTATGGTGAAAGGATTTGATACAGTAATGTAATCTACAGAATACAATGTATTGTGTGTGTTATGTTTTGTGTACTTTTTTTAATTCGCCGCAACACTCGCAGGGAACAGCGCCCGGAACATTGATGCATCCAGCGCAGGATACAGCGGGAAGACAGATCGCAGGATGCAGGCACAGTCCCTTACCTTGTCCCTAGGATCCTGCGATCTGATCCCGAGTGTGGCTCGGGGTTACCACTAATGGTACTGAAAATTAACCCCAAGCCACACTCGAGATTACCGCCAGGGAGGTTAAACTTATCCTGCTGCTGGTCATTCTTATACTAATTTACTGTCTGCGGTGTCTTAATTCTTGTGGTAAAATATCTACCGCTATCTCTAGTACATTTTAGCCAATTCCCCCTCATTTAAATGTCTTGCTGCTAGCCAAATTGACACTGCAGTATATTAATTCTTAATGAGACTTTTATAGAAATTAGCAGCAACAGGATCATTTTAAATCAGCAAGAAAAGGGACAGCTGCAGTGATCTTTTAATCAATTTCTATCTGCAAATTGATATGAATCAGATTGGAGTCTTGCTGCTGCATTTAAACCAAGCTAATTGTAAAAAAAAAAATTTGAAGCCAAATATGTGCTACCGGTGTATGCTGTCGATGAAACTGTTTGTAAAAACAGTACTGTTCCGTAACACTATGTACCACTTGATTTCTGAAAGGTTTTACCCCTTCATGACCAGGGCATTTGCTGCTATTCAGCACTATGCTACTTTAACTGGCAATTGCACAGTGATGCAACACGGTAGGCAAATTTCATTTATATAATTTTTTTCACACAAGTAGAGCTTTCTTTTGGTGGTATTTGATCACAATAGGGTATTTTATTTGTTTTTATATAAATGAAAAACTGAAAATTTTGAAATAAAATGATATTTTCTACTTTCTGTTATAAAATATATCAAATACAAAAAATAAAACAAAATCAAAAAATCACTGTTCTTCCTTAATGTAGGGCAAAATATATTCTCCTACATGCCTTTGCTAAAAAAAAAAAAAAAATGAAATTCCAATAAGTGTATATTAATTAGTTTGTGCAAATTATATATATATAGTGTCTAAAAACTATGGACTATATACTGGAATTTATGCAGCTATAGACACTATACTGTAATAGCGGTGATCAGGGACTTATGGTGTGACTGTGATAGGGTGGCAATCTGGCGCTTAGAGACACTATCTGGGATAGGGTTGTCACCTTTTCTTCAAGCCAAACCCAAACACTTTAGGGGCTATTTTTTCCAAGGAGAATAGTGAGGCAGTGCACGTAGCACACTGCAGCGAACAGTGGGTGTGGCCAAACTACTCTTGCTGTTGTCACTGCCCCCCCCCAGTGATGCCGAACCTGCCCCGAAACAGCTGCCCATAGCTCCTTGACGGCAACAGATTTGTGTGTCTCAGTTACTTGGGGAGCCACGGCCCAGTCTAAATAATGTGTCCGGGTTTCAGGCAGACTGAAACACAGACACAAGATTCAAAACCCGGACTGTTCAGCTGAATCCTGGACAGGTGGCAACCCTAATCTGGGAGGGTTACTAACCAAGAGTGACATCGCTAGTGACACTAATACAATGATCATTGATCGTACTGTACACTGACACTGTACTGGCGGGGAAAGGTTTGATATCTAGGGGCAATCAAGGGGTTAACTGTGTGCCTAACAATGTGTAATGTGTGCTGCTTTTACTTTACTATCTGGCTGTTTTTTCTTGCAGGGTCAAGAAACAGCCAGATTGCAGTTCCCTGTACATGGAGTTCTGCGTTTTTGTAAATACAGGACTCTGTGTGGTTGGACACAGCTGATTTCAGCCAAAATCATTGGCTGAAATCAGCTGCCAAACTCGTGCTGTGTCCAATCACAGCACAGGTCAGCAGGGGGCATGCACACGTGCCCCCGAAACCCAGGATCAAGCCGGCGACATACAGGAACGTAGTCTGGCCTGCATGCAGTAAATCTACTGTGGGCAAATGGAAAGTAGTTCATGCAGCATGTTATTTCAAGGATATGTGTATTTTTACTGTTACCCTCAAAACTGCTTTCCTTGGTTAATTTCTCCTTTGACAGTATCCAGCTCCCCCCCCCCCCTTTTTTTTTTTATAGTAGTTTGCATATTAACTCTAGAATGATCAGAATTTGCTAACCAGATCTGCCTCCCATGTCTTATATTGTGATTCTGGGACAGGATTTACCCATTCCAAGGCTAGACTTGTCTCTTAAATCCTATCCCCATATCAAATTCTGATCAGAAAGAACATTTATTACCTTTCTCAAATGGATTTTCAACTTCTATGTAATCTGGATTAACAACTGCTTTGTGCCCAAACACTATGGTTTTACAGTGCTCAAATGAAAATAGAAACATGAAAATAAAAAAATAAAAAAACAGTTTAAGTATTATTGTTAAACTGTAAATGTAACACAATTGTCTGTATAAATTGTAAGAGTTTCAGTCACTGTCACGTTTGTGAACTAAGCATTTCACAAGCAAAGCTTCATGCGCAGACCTCAGACCTTGACACTCATCATCCCCACCATGACATGGATGAGAGGAATAATACTGGACTGTTGGTCAATACTGATATATAGATACACTGTCACAACAAATTAGTTCAAAAGACAAATCTTTTAATGCAGGGGCAATGCAGGTATAGGTCATCCATTTAGTTGTTTGATGATGTCATCACTCATTAGCCACTTAATGACATGTATGTGTCTGATGCTTCTAGACCTAAAGGTCATTCCTGCCACCTTTATGTGTATATATATACTGCATATACCGTATGTATCGGCATAAAACACGCACAGGCGTATAACACGCACCTTAAAGCGGAGTTCCACTCAAAAGTGGAACTTCTCCTTATCCGATTCCTCCCCCTCTCTGGTTCCACATTTGCAACCTTTTGGGGGGGAGCAGATACCTGTCTTTGACAGGTACCCTGTCTCCACTTCCAGGAGACCAGGTCGTGGTGAAATACGTCAGCAGCTCAGTCCCCCTCCTCCTCCCTCCTTTTCCCCTTCTGCTGGGCCAGTGAGAGAGCACAGTGCGCTTCACGCATGCGCAGTAGGGACCCCGTCGTGAACCTGAAAGGCTACACTGCCGGGCACCCTTACTGGCAATGGCAGCGGTAGCATCTGACAGTTGATGTAAACATCAATATACATAAAAAAGAGGCAAGGTTGGGACTTTACATGGGGCATATCTCTGCAAAAAAACAAAAATAGAATTCAAATGATACATTTTAATTCAATTGAATGTCACAATCATGTAGAATGTATACATGATTGATAGACACATAATGCACTAAAGTCATAATGAATAATTGATTCAGTGCCACATTCATGTAGAGTATACATGATTGATAGACACATGATGAACTAATACATAATAATGATAATGGAAATAATAATCGTAATGTAAATAATCATAATAGTAATGAGTATAATAATAATACAAGTAACATGATTTTTATTTTATAGCTACTCAACATATTGATTAAGGATCATAAAAATATTTGTTACAGTTAATCATTAAATAATGAACATAATTGATAAAAGTATAAATCACAGTAATCATGATTAATAAATTGGATACAGAAGAGTACAGAGTAACAGCATACATCCAGTATAGATTGATACATAATGTGAGAAAATTAAAATTCCTCATAAAAAATGGCTTGTCTTGACACCCTTTTAACGAAGACTCTACACGTTTCATGGCCTAAAGCCAATCAATCATTTTCCCACTAAGAAGTGGGGCACAGCCTCCTGCCGGCCTTGTAAGTGATTGACAAGTATTGTGTACTCTGCATGCTCCCCCTCTCTAAAGGGGATCATGCAATAATAATAGTTGTCTATTTATTCATCTTTCAGCATAGTCTTGCATCTTTCACTCCTGATGATTGGCTTTAAGCCATGAAACGCGTTAAAAGGGTGTCAAGACAAGCCGGTTTTTATGATGCACTATAATTTTCTCACATTATGTATCAATCTATACTGGATGTATGATGTTACTCTGTACTCAATTTATTAAGCATGATTATTGTTTCTGTATCCAATTTATTAATCATGATTACTGTGATTTATATTTTTATCAATCATGCTCATTGTTTACTGATTAACTGTAACAAATATTTTTATGATCCTTAATCGATATGTTGAGTATCTATAAAATAAAAATCATGTTACTATTATTATTATTATTATTATTATTATTATGATCATTACTATTATGATTATTTACTAATGCCATTATCATTATTATGTATTAGTTCATCATGTGTCTATCAATCATGTATACTCTACGTGAATGTGGCACTGAATCAATTATATCAAATATTCATTATGACTTTAGTCCATTGTGTGTCTATCAATCATGTATACATTCTACGTGATTGTGACATTCAATTGAATTATAATTTATCATTTGAATTCTATTTCCGTTTTTTTGCAGAGCTATGCCCCATGTAAAGTCCCACCCTTGCCTCTTTTTTATGTATATTAATTTATTTGGGATAGGGGCATGCATTTGCTAGCTGTGCCAGGTCACTTCTACCTTTCAATTGTTGATGCAAACATCAGCTACGGTGCCGACATTGCATAAAAGTCAGCAGCTATAGTATGTGTAGCTGCTGACTTTTAATTTTTAAAGGGAAATGCAGATCTCCGCTTTAATTTTAATAGGGAAGTTTCAGGTAAAAAAAATGAAATTTTTAATAAAGAACTTTGAAGCAACATAAGGGTCAGTACCCATTAATGCAGCCTGATTAGTGCCTATCTGTGGCCTCGCCATTGCCCATCAATGCAGCCTGATTAGTGCCCATCTGCAGCCTTGACAATGCCCATCAATGCAGCCTGATCAGTGCCCATCTGCAGCCTCTCTATTGCCCATCAATGCAGCCTTAGTGCCCATCTGCAGCCTGTCTATTGCCCATCAATTCAGCCTGATTAGTGCCCATCTGCAGCCTCTCTATTGCCCATAAATGCAGCCTGATTAGTGCCCATCTGCAGCCTCTCTATTGCCCATCAATGCAGCCTAATTAGTCTATCTGCAGCCTCTCTATTGCCCATCAATGAAGCCTGATTAGTGCCCATCAGCGCAGCCTCACCATTTCAGGATTACACCGATGGATCTTCTGTTTACTCAGCGCTCAGTCACACACACAGTCCGGCCTCCTGACGGCGCATAGGATAGATAGAACACCGTGTCCAATGCCGGGACATATGATGTCTATCCTATGAGCCATCCAGAAGGCAGGTGTCATCGAAATAGTGCCAGGGAATAGGCTGTGGAAGTACTGGCAATCTTGCCAGTAGAAGAAATGGGTGCCATAGGCGCATCATGTGACAGATGGTTCCCCCTGCTGGCCTATATAAGGCTGCCTCTGTCTGACCCAAGTTGCTGGATTGTCTTCAGCTCTTTCCTGTTCCTGAACCTGTGTTATACTTCCAAGTTAATCCTGTTGTGACCTCAGCTTGCCATCTGACCTGCTCTGATCTCCTCTCCAGTGTTTGAACCCCCCAGCTTGGCTCACAGATGTTGCTATACTTGCACCTGCTTGATTACCAGTGTTTGACCCCCAGCTTGGCTCACGGACTTTGCTATACTTGCACCTGTCTGATTACCAATGTATGACCCCAGGCTTGGCTCACAGACTTTGCTTATCACTTACCTGTGACTGACCCTCAGCTGGCCTCACCACAGCCTCTAATCTGCTCTCATGTGTTCTACCCTCAGCCAGGCTTTTACTAAGTGTCCGGAATACTCCTTGTCCACTCCTCAAGCAAAGTCTCCAAGTGATCATGAGCTCAAGCCTTTTCAACCTGCTGGCAACCTGTGCTTCGTTGAGCCCTATAAATCCAGTACCACCTTCAAGGATATACTGCACTTAACCGCAAGGGGAGCCTCTCTCAGCATCTTGGCCTCGGAAAAGGTACCTGACAGCGGGACTGTGTGTGACTGAGGACCGAGTAAACAGGAGATCCATCTGTGTAATCTGGCAGCGCTTGCCCCTCCCCCCGAGGCAGCCAGGTAAATATCGGCGTGCAACACACATCCATTATTTTTCCTCTATTTTCAGGGGGAAAAAGTGCGTGTTATACACGGATAAATACGGTATATACAGCAGGTAAAATAAGTATTGAACACGTCACCATTTGTCTAGGTAAATATATTTCTAAAGGAGCTATTGACATGAAAATGTCACCACATTTTGGTAACAACCCATGCAATTCATACATACAAAGACACCAAAATGAAATGACACAGGGAAAAAGTATTGAACACGCTAAACGAAATATATTTAATACTTTGTACAAAATCCTTTGTTGGTATTGACAGCTTCAAGACGCTTCTGTATGGAGAAACTAGTCGCATGTATTTTGTGATTTTTGGCCCATTCTTCCACACCGTCTTCAAATCTTGAAGGTTCCATGGGCCTCTTCTATGGGGCTCTGATCTTTAGTTCTTTCCATATATTTTCTATTGGCTTCAAGTCAGGTGATTGGCTGGGCCATTCTAGCAACTTTATTTTCTTTCTTTGAAACCAATTGAGAGTTTCCTTGGCTTTGTGTTTGAGATCATTGTCTTGCTGAAATGTCCACCACTGTTTCATTTTCATCATCCTGGTAGATGGCAGTGGATTTTTATCAAGCATGTATTGATACATTTTTCCATTCATCCTTCCTTCAAGAATCTGAAGTTTGTCAGTATTGTATGCTGAAAAACAGCCCCACACCATCATGTTCCCACCTCCAAACTTCACTGTTGGTATGGTGGTGTTTTTGGAGTAATGTGCAGTGCTATTTGACCTGCAAACATGGTGTGTATTATGACATCCAAAGAGTTCAATTTTGGTCTCATCTGACCAGACTATACTCCCAGTATTTCACAGGCTTGTCTAAATGATGTGCAGCAAGCTTTAAATGAGCTTCTATGTGTTTCTTAAAGCAGGCCATAGCATTTGAGTGCATTACTTATTGTTTTCTTTGAAACAATTGTACCTGCTAATTCCAGGTCTTTATTAAGCTCTCCACAAGTGGTACTTGGCTCTTTGACAACTCTTCTGATAATTCTTTTCACTCCTCTGTCAGAAATCCTGTGAGGAGCACCTGATCATGGCTGGTTTATGGTGAAATTACTTCCTGATTATGGCCCCAACAGTGCTCAATGGAACATTCAGAAGTTTAGAAATCCTTCTGTAACCAATGCCATCAGTATGTTTTGCAACAATAAGGTTGCGAAGGTCTTGAGAGCTCTTTGCTTTTACCTATCATGAGATGTTTCTTGTGACACCTTGGTAATGAGACACCTTTTTATAGGCCATCAGGTGAGACCGAACCAGCTGATATCTCCTATCACTTCCATCAGCTCATTCCCGACAGTTATAACCTTTTGTACCACCTGCCCCACCCTATTAGATTCTAAGCTCTTCTGAGCAGGGCCCTCTTAATCCTCTTGTATTTTATTGTATTGTAACTGTATTGTCTCCTTTTTATATTGTAAAGCGATGCGTAAATTGTTGGCGCTATATAAATCCTGAATAATAATAATATTAATTTGCACTGACAAGGGGCAGGATTGCTTTCTAATTACTGATAGATTTCAGCTTGTGTCTTGGATTTCTATGCCTTTTTGCACCTCCCTGTCTTCAGGTGTTTCCCTGTGCCATTCCATTTTATTACATGACTTAACTTCTGAACTTATTTGTTTTGGATTCTTTGTATGTATGGATTGTATGGGTTGTTACGACATGTGGTGAAAATTTCATGTCAATAGCACTCCTTTAGAAATATATTTACCTAGAAAAATTGTGATATATTCAATGCTTATTTTACCCACTGTGTGTGTGTGTGTGTGTGTGTGTGTGTGTGTGTGTGTGTGTGTGTGTGTGTGTGTGTGTGTGTGTGTGTGTGTGTGTGTGTGTGTATATATACATATATATATATACATACATACATACATACATATATATATATATATATATATATATATATATATATATATATATATATATATATATATATATATATATTTTTTTTTTTTTTTTTTTTTTTTTTTAACTGAAAAAAAAAACCTGTATGACAGTTCTCCGATTCCATCCAATATATAATCGGATCATTCTCAGTAGAGTTTATTTACTAAAACAGCATGGTACAAAATTTAGTGCAGCTCTGCATAGAAACCAATCACCTTCTAAGTTTTTTAAACACTTCAGCCTGGGAAAGTTTTACCCCCTAAATGACCAGGCCCTTTTTTGCAATACGGTACTGCGTTACTTTAACAATTGCACCGTTGTGCGACACTGTACCCAAACAAAAGTGATTTCTTTTTTTTCACCACAAATAGAGCTTTCTTTGGGTGATATTTGACCACCTCTGTGGTTTTTATTTTTTTGTATAAACAAAAAGAAAGTGACAATTTTGAAAAAAAAAAAAAACTCTGTTATAAACCATATCCAATAAAAATATGTAAAAAAAAATCAAACTTCATCAGTTTAGGCCAATATGTATTCTGCTACATGTTTTTGGTAAAAAAAAAAATCCCAATTAGTGTATATCGATTGGTTTGCACAAAAGTTATTGTGTCTACAAACTATGGGATATTTTTATGGCATTTTTATTTTTACTAGTGATGGTGATGACCAGTGATTTTTAGCGGGACTGCAACATTGCGGTGGACAAATCAGACACTAAGTGACACTTTTGTGGGGACCAATGACACCAATACAGCGATCGGTGCTAAAAAATGCACTGTTACTGTATAAATGACACTGGAAGGGAAGGGGTTAACATCAGAGGCAATCAAAGAGTTAAGTGTACTCCTAGGGAATACTTTATAACTGTGGGGGGATGGACTAACCAGAGGAATAGAGACATATGTGTTCCTTATTAGCAGGAATCACAGATCTCTCTCTTCTTTTGTGACAGAACGACGGTCTGCCTTGTTTACAGAGGCAGACCGCCATTCTGCCTCTCCTACGAATGTTGGCGGGTGACCGGCAGTCATCATGCACGCCCCAGACCCAGGAAGAGGAAACAATCTACAGGTACGTTGTTTTGTACAGCCGGGCCACCGTGCCACAGTATATGTACAGTGGGCGGTCCGGAAGCAGTTAGGTAAACAAGCTGAAGTTAGAAGTCCATTGGCTACCATGCACAGCTGCACCAGGTTCTCAGTGCTCCAGATTTAGTAAGTCTTCAGTAGAATACTTCATACACATCACCTGCTGTCCACAAGTGATAAATATGAAAGATTTATATTTAGTATTTTATATTTACTAATTTAAATATTAGTAAAAAAACACATTTTAAAAATGTTATTTTTTTGAGATTGGAAATGATAAAGGTAATACATATTAAACTGCTTTAGAAAGGCATGGCCAAAGTGAAATAACTTACATGTTTGGCTCATAGAAGTTTGTATCTGTCACCTTCCTGAAATAAGACTAGACTCCTTAATTTGTGAGATATTTTGAATGTCACGCTTTCATGTTGAAAACTTTTTTGCACAAATAAAATAGTCATTTGGGAACTAGATTACATACGGTATACTCAAAAAAAAAAGATACATTCCGGCAGAATTTTAGTAATCCTTGTAATATGCAGAATAGGCTAGATGCTCTAGGCTTGGGAGGCAACACAAATTAATGTGAGAACCATGAAGGCTGCTAAACTCTCTTTTTGAGAATGCTGACCTGGAACAAGTATAGGAAGTAAGGAATTTTCTTTTTTTAATACTTGTATATGGCATGCATGTTCTCTGGTTCTCTAAACCACCAGGAAACTATCATTTTTATAAAGTGGAACTAAACTCTAATTTTTAATCCTTATGTTGCTAGCATTTGTGAATGGATAGGAAGGTAATCACTTGCTCTATTTGTTTTCATATTTCTTCAGTTATGTCCTGGTTTCTCGCCTAGGCCAAAATGGTGTCATGCATCTCAGTCTTCCTGGGCATTTTTTCCTCTTTCGACTGAAGGAGACGAGGAAGGGCTTTTTCAGCTAATCACACCCTCCCGCCTACATGCCTGAGTTAAGAGCAGATGGATTCCATTAAGAAATGCTGCATGGATCATCTGCCCTTACTTAACCACTTTCAGACCGGACCATTTTGCTGGTAAATGACCAGAGGTCTTTTTACACTTTGGCACTGCGCTGCTTTAACTGGTAATTGCGCGGTCATGCAATGTTGTACCCAAACAAAATTTGCGTCCTTTTCTTCCCACAAATAGAGCTTTCTTTTGATGGTATTTGATTGCCTCTGCGATTTTTATTTTTTGCGATATAAACGTAAAAAGACCGAAAATTTTGAAAAAAAATGATATTTTCTACTTTTTGTTATTAGAAAAATCCAATAAACTCAATTTTAGTCATACATTTAGGCCAAAATGTATTCAGCCACATGTCTTTGGTAAAAAAAAAGTCAATAATTGTATATTTATTGGTTTGCGCAAAAGTTGTCACATCTACAAACTAAGGTACGTTTTCTGGAATTTACACAGCTTTTAGTTTACGACTGCCTATCTCATTTCTTGAGGTGCTAAATTGGCAGGGCAGTACAAAACCCCCCCAAATGACCCCATTTTGGAAAGTAGACCCCCTAAGGAAATTGATAAGAGGCATGTTGAGCCCATTGAATATTTTATTTTTTTGCATCAAGCGATTGAATAATGACAAAAAAAAATTTTTTTTTTTTTTTTACACAAAGTTGTCACTAAATGATATATTGCTCACACATGCTATGGGCATATGTGAAATGACACCCCAAAATAAATTCTGCTGCTTCTCCTGAGTACGGGGATACCACATATGTGGGACTTTTTGGGAGCCTAGCCGCGTACGGGGCCCCGAAAACCAAGCACCGCCTTCAGGCTTTCTAAGGGCGTAAATTTTTGAGTTCACTTCTCACTACCTATTACAGTTTTGAAGGCCATAAAATGCCAAGATGGCACAAAACCCCCACAAATGACCCCATTTTAGAAAGTAGACACCCCAAGCTATTTGCTGAGAGGCATGTTGAGTCCATGGAATATTTTATATTTTGCCACAAGTTGCGGGAAAATTACAAACTTTTTTTTTTTTTTTTTTTTTTTCACAAAGTTGTCACTAAATGATATATTGCTCACGCATGCCATGGGCATATGTGAAATGACACCCCAAAATAAATTCTGCTGCTTCTCCTGAGTACGGGGATACCACATATGTGGGACTTTTTGGGAGCCTAGCCGCGTACGGGGCCCCGAAAACCAAGCACCGCCTTCAGGCTTTCTAAGGGCGTTACAGTTTTGAAGGCCATAAAATGCCAAGATGGCACAAACCCCCCCAAATGACCCCATTTTGGAAAGTAGACACCCCTAAATTTAGGGGTACACTAGTGAGACTAGGTAATAAATGGCGGGTGCCCTGAAACTATAAAAAAATAACTAACCAACCAGCGTCACCTGTAACAGTTATATGGTGATCACTGGTGAAAGGGTTAACTAGGGGGCAATCAGGGGGCTTTATGCGGTAGTATATGGGGGTCCCTGGCGCTATAAAAAGCTGCGGCGAACCTAAATACCTACCTGCCTAACTAGCGTCACCTGTGACACTAATACAGCGATCAGAAAAACGATCGCTTATTAGGCTGGGTTCACACTGGAACGATGCGGGAACGCCACGAATGCGCGGCGGGTTCCCGCATCGCATGCCTCCCGGCGGCAGTTCACACTGCCCTATGCGAACTGCTGGGAGTGTCAGTGAAATGTTAATGACACCCCCAGATCAGTTCGCATATCGCAGTGCGATCTGCAAACTTGGATCGCATGGTGTGAACACCCATGCGATCCGATTCTGCTGCGGACCAAAAAAAGGGTCCCGTGCGAGTTTGCGGCGGGTGCGGCGGGTGCGACACGAATTCAGCCATACTATCTGTATAGCTGAACTTGAATCGCACAGAGATCGGATGTGATTTGCACTGCAGTGCGGTGCGAATCACATCCGTTCTCATAAACCGCTGCAATGTGAACCCAGCCTTAGTGACACTGGCGACGGGGGGTGATCACGGGGTTAAACCTTTATTGGGGGGGTTAGGGGGGTACCTTAGAACTAAAGGGGGCTAACCCTAACTGCCCTAACAGTTATTAGTCACAAATGACACCCGCCGGGTGATCAGGGGGTTAAACCTTTATTAGGTAATAAATGGCGGGTGCCCTGAAACTATAAAAAAATAACTAACCAACCAGCGTCACCTGTAACAGTTATATGGTGATCACTGGTGAAAGGGTTAACTAGGGGGCAATCAGGGGGCTTTATGCGGTAGTATTTGGGGGTCCCTGGCACTATAAAAAGCTGCGGCGAACCTAAATACCTACCTGCCTAACTAGCGTCACCTGTGACACTAATACGGCGATCAGAAAAATGATCGCTTATTAGGCTGGGTTCACACTGGAGCGATGCGGAAACGCCGCGAATCCGCGGCGGGTTCCCGCATCGCATGCCTCCCGGCGGCAGTTCACACTGCCCTATGCGGACTGCTGGGAGTGTCAGTGAAATGTTACTGACACCCCCAGATCAGTTCGCATATCGCAGTGCGATCTGTAAACTCGGATCGCATGGTGTGAACACCCATGCGATCCGATTCTGCTGCGGGCCAAAAAAAGGGTCCCGTGCGAATTTGCGGCGGGTGTGGCGGGTGCGGCGAATGGCTGAACTCGAATCGCACAGAGATCGGATGTGATTTGCACTGCAGTGCGGTGCGAATCACATTCGTTCTCATAAACCGCTGCAATGTGAACCCAGCCTTAGTGACACTGGCGACGGGGGGTGATCACGGGGTTAAACCTTTATTGGGGGGTTAGGGGGGTACATTAGAACTAAAGGGGGCTAACCCTAACTGCCCTAACAGTTATTACAGTCACAAATGACACCAATGCAAAAAAAATAAAAATAAATAAAATGACATTGGTGTCACTGTGACTGGGGGGCAGGGGTAATTGGGGGGGGGTGATCGGGGGGGTGTGAGTGTGCCTGGCATGTTCTACTGTGTGTGTAGAGTGTTGGTGCAACTCACCGATCCGCTCTCCTCCGTGTCGGAACGAAAAATACCGACACGGAGGAGAGAATACATCACTTCCTCTCCTGTGTTTACATTACAGGAGAGGAAGTGATGTCACGGGGGATTCCTATTCGTCGGGAGCGATCGCGTGGGGGTGGCCATGAATGAATGGCTGCCCCCTCGTCCCGGATCGCTCCCGGACGAAAACCGACCGCCGCAGGCACCGGGCGGGGGCCCGATCGGGCCCCCGACCCGCGGGAGGCAAGGGACGTACATGTACGCCAATATGCCTGCCCGTGCCATGCTGTCGACGTACATCGTCGCGCGGCGGTCGGCAACTGGTTAAGATGGCCTAATGGCTAGGGGGGAGTTTTTCAAAGTGATGTCTTAACAAAATAAAACATGGATACATGGATGGATGGGTGAGTTTGCTTTAAATATTAAAAAATAATTAACTAGTGTCTTCAGTTTGTGGTGGTCAGATACAGTTAAAACAGTATTAAATCCAAAAGCAAGCCGTTATTATATTGCAGCTTATGCCCCATATGCTCCTTTATCCAGCTTGTGATCAATCTAATACATGAGGTGTGTTTGAACCAGATCACCAGGGAAAAACAAAGGAAAAACCCTAAAAAAAGAATATAGCCACCACATCTTAGGCCCCTTTCACACTGGGGTGGTTTTCAGGCGCTACAGCGCTAAAAATAGAGCCTGTGTAGCACCTGAAAAAACCGGCCCCTTTCACTCCAGTGTGAAAGCCGGAGGGCTTTCACACTGGAGCGGTGCGCTAGCAGGACGGTGAAAAAGGTCCTGCTAGCCGCATCTTTGGAGCGGTGAAAGGAGCGGTCCTAAACTGCTCCTACCCATTGAAATCAATGGGGCAGTGTGGCTATACCGCCGGCAAAGCCCCGCTGCAGCGGCGCTTTGCAGGCGGTTTTAACCCTTTTTCGGGCACTAGCGGGGGTTAAAACCGCCCCGCTAGCAGCCGCAGACCGCTGCTAAAACAACGGTAAAGCACCACTAAAAAATTGCAGCGCTTTACCGCTGACGCCCACACTGCCCCAATGTGAAAGGGGCCTAATGGGTAGTAAACTGCAATATTTTACGTTTTTAGTTTTGGGTTTGATACTGCTTTAAGTTCTACTTTAAGGAGACGAGCAATGGCATCCTCTGTATTTCCCTCAGTGTCACTTTAGGAGTCTCATGCTAAAGTGTAATAAATGAAACAATTATTGGTAAAGAAAAGTAGTTGTAGACCAGCCTTTCCCAACCCTAGGGTTCCTCCAGAGTTGTTAGGAGTTCCTTGAGCAACGAGCAATGACAAATTGATCTCCTACCTACACTGATCAATGCAAGATAACACTTCTCTTTCCCATCTGTTTTACTTTTCTGTTATTAGTATTCATTTAAATTCAAGATTGCTACTACAAATGTTGTACAGAGCAGAAGAATGTAAAAAACAAAAGCTTAGGGTGTTGAATATGGTAGGTTCACAATTTTTTTAAATTCTTACATTAAAAAAACATTCTACATTTTAGTGGCCATGCTAATGTATTATGGACTGTAGGTGTAATTATTTTTATCAAAACCCAAAAATATTTCAAGGGTTTCTCCCGTATTTTAAAAAAAGTTGATAAAACCTGTTGTATACTTTCTTATAATGCACCAGGACTGGACATCTCCTGACGTTCAAAGCCAACAGATATCCATTTAGATATGGACTGGATGGAATGGAAGATGCAGTCCTCTAAAATCTTCAGCTATCCAGGCAGGGGCGTAACTATAGGAGGTGCAGCAGTCGCGACCGCAACTGGGCACTGTGATGCAGGGGGCCCATGCAGCCCCCTCTACATATGGCCGGCAGCAGCATAGGCAGCTAGTGGTACCAGTGCACCATGCACACGGGTGGCTGGAGGTGGAGGGTGACTAGCAGAGCTAGTCCCTGGGGACAGGGACCTCTTCTCACCTGGGGGCAGTAACTTCATCTGCCCTGGATAAAAGGACCTCATCTTTTCTGGGGATGGAGACCCCATCCTGCCTAGGGACAGTCCCCCAACGGGGCCCCTAAAAATAAAAATAAATAAATAAATAAAAAATACTGATGCCGGTGGTGGAACTAGAGGGCTCACAAAGGTCATACCTGTGACCACGCCCTGGAGTTCCACCGCTGGACTCGGAGGGAAGGGCCCTGGCTGGGGTTCAGGGGGGCCCTTCATGGTATCTTGCATCGAGGCCCTGAAGGTTCTAGTTATGCCACTGTATCCAGGCCATTGTTTATCTTAGTCCTTCACAAATAAGGTTTCCCCAATGGAGAGGTGACAGCTCTAACATTTAGAAGATTTATCTTTCATACTTGTCCTCTCTCCCCAATCTGGTGGCTGGGATGGTGTCCTATTCAACTTACACAGTGTTAAGCTGTATTCATAACTCTGCAATTTGGAGTGTTATAATAAATTCTGGTGTAGTTTCTAGCAAATCACACATTCTATTGGGATGAATGGTACCTAAAATGCATTTGTCATGGTATGGCACCATAGGTAACCGCATCACATGATAAAGTGAAGAGATGTAAATTTAGCCATAATGTGCCCTTGTGCATAAGTGACACATCACATATAATTTCTGGTATGCTAGTATTTTATAGTTTTTTTTTTATATAAATTTCTAGCATTGGCATAACATACAGTATCTCACAAAAGTGATTACACCCCTCACATTTTTGTAAATATTTTATTATATATTTTCTTGTGACAACACTGAAGAAATGACATGTAAAGTAGTGAGTGTACAGATTGTATAACTGTAAATTTGCTATCCCCTCAAAATAATTCCACATACAGCCAATAATGTCTAAACCACTGGTAACAAAAGTGAGTACACCCCTAAGTGAAAATTACCAAATTGGGCCTAATTAGCCATTTTCCCTCCCCTGTGTCATGTGACTCGTTAGTGTTACAAGGTCTCAGGTGTGAATGGGGAGCGGGTGTGTTAAATTTGGTGTTATCGCTCTCACTCTCTCGTACTGGTCACTGGAAGTTCAACATGGCACCTCATAGCAAAGAACTCTGAGGATCTGAAAAAAAGAATTACATAAAGATGGCCTAGGCTATAAGAAGACTGCCAAGACTCTGAAACTGAGCTGCAGTACGGTGACCAAGACCATACAGCAGTTTAACAGGACAGGTTCCACTCAGAACAGGCCTTGCCATGGTTGACCAAAGAAGTTGAGTGCACGTGCTCAGCGTCATATCCAGGAGGTTGTCTTTGGGAAAGAGACGTATGAGTGCTGCCAGCATTTCTGCAGAGGTTGAAGGGGTGAGGGGTCAGCCTTTCATTGCTCAGACCATATACCACACACTGCATCAAATTGGTCTGCATGGCTATCGCCCTAGAAGGGAGCCTCTTCTAAAGATGAAGCACAAGAAAGCCCGCAAACAATTTGCTGAAGAGAAGCAAAGAACATGGATTATTGAAACCATGCCTTGTGGTCTGTTGAAACCAAGATAAACTTATTTGGTTCAGATGGTGTCAAACGTGTGTGGAGGCAACCAGGTGAGGGGTACAAAGACAAGTGTGCCTACAGTCAAGCATGGTGGTGGGAGTGTCATGGTCTGGGGCTGCATGAGTGCTGCCAGCACTGGGGAGCTACAGTTCATTGAGGGAATCATGAATGCCAACATGTACTGTGACATACTAAAGCAGAGCATGATCCCCTCCCTTCGGAGACTTGGCCACAGGGCAGTATTCCAACATTATAATGACCCAAAACATGCCTCCAAGATGACCACTGCCTTGCTAAAGAATCTGAGGGTAAAGGTGATGCACTGGCCAAGCATGTCTCCAGACTTAAACCATATTGAGCATCTGTGGGGCATCCTCAAAACGGAAGGTGGAGGAGCACAAGGTCTCTAACAGCCACCAGCTCCGTGATGTCATAATGGAGGATTGGAAGAGGACTCCAGTGGCAACCTGTGAAGCTCTGGTGAGCTCCATGCCCAAGAGGGTTAAGGCAGTGCTGGAAAATAATGGTGGCCACACAAAATATTGACATTTTGGGCCCAATTTGGATATTTTCCCTTAGGGGTGTACTCAATGTTGTTGCCAGTGGTTTAGACATTAATATCTGTGTGTTGAGTTATTTTGAGGGAACAGCAAATGTACACTGTTATACAAGCTGTACACTCACTACTTTACATTGTAGCAAAGTGTAACTTCTTCAGTGTGGTCACATGAAAAGATATAATAAAATATTTACAAAAATGTGATGGGTGTACTCACTTTTGTGAGATACTGTAGGTAATTAAACTTCTCTTATAGAACACATTTAGTCTTTTCACAGGCATCTCCTGGCTAGGCTTTGTAGTTGGAGTAATCCATCTTTATAACTTCTATCCTGAACCAAATCCACCTCTAAGTTTGTCCTAAATTACAAAATGTCCCATCTTATGTTGTTTGTCTCTAGAATAAACAAGTGTGACAGCTGACAAAACTGGTTTATTTGACAGTATGTTGTCAAGTGCCATTTGCTGTTGGTCTCCAAGTCTCAGTTCATTATGTCAAGGTACCAGCCATATTGCACATAGGCTCCCTGTGTTACAATATGAAAATGGTTTGATATTAACTCTGTCACGTTCATATCTATGACACTGTACCATTTCATGAAGATACTGCAGTGATATTGTTTAATAAGGTGACATTAAGAATAAGAATGGTGTGCAAAGTGTACTAACCTACAGCAAACAAATTGGATTTTTCATGAGTTTGGTGCAAGCCAATCAGTGGCTGCTGTGGGATTTTGCAGTTAGCACATGAAAATCAGTGCAAAATATAACTGCTATCTTCAAAGTTTAAAGGTAATCTGCAGCAACTAAGTGATTAATATGTACTGTATGCAGTGGCGTAACTAGAACCTTCAGGGCCCCGATGCAAGAAACCATGGAGGGCCCCCCTGACCTCCAGCCAGGGCTCTTCTGACTGATCCCGGGGGCAGCAGGACCTGGATAGGAGGGGGAACAAATCCTCTCCATTTTCCTCCTGCAGTTACTTAATTCCTATCAGAGGGAGAGGAGGAGAAGCAGACTTTTAGTGGCTACAGGAGAAAAATTGAGGGGATGTGTTCCTCTAAATGCCCCCCTCTCCCATCTAGGTGTTCAGGGGCAACATGTGCGCTATTACAATTGTGAACCCTGTAGTTACGCCCCTGGGATGAGTGCCAGTGGTGGTGGTGGGGGATGGGATTAGTGGCAGCAGTGGTGTTTGAGGAGGGATAGGATCAGTGGCATCGGTGGTGGGGGATGGGATGAGTGGCAGTGGTGAGGGAGAGATGGGATGAGTGGCAGCGGTGGGGAGGATGGGAAGAGTGGCAGCGGTGGGGAGGATGGGATCAGTGGCAGCAGTGCTGGTTGGGTGGGGATGGGATCAATAGTAGCGGTGGTGGGGAATGGGATGAGTGGCAGCGGTGAGGGTGATGGGATCAGTGGCAAGGGTTGTGGTTGGGGGGTGGGATCAGTGATGGGGGGGTTGAATGGGATGAGTGGCAGATGTGGTGGTGGGAATGGGATCAGTGGCAAGGGTGATGGTTGGAGGGGGATGGGATGGGATGAGTGGCAGTGGTGGTGGGAAGATGGAATCCGTGGTGAGGGTGATGGTTGGGGGGGTGGGATGGGATGAGTGGTGGGGAGGGGAATGGTATCAGTGGCAAGGATGGTCATTGCTGGATGGTCATGGTGGGGTGGATCAGTGGCAGCAGTGGTTGTGATGGTGGGGGGGGGGTGTAAATGGTGGTGGTGTGGGGGAGGGGGAATCAGTGGCAGTAGTGGTGGTGTGGGGGGTATCAGAGGCAGTAGTGGTTGTGTGGTGGGTATCAGTGGCAGTAATGGTGGTGTGTGGGGGTATCAGTGGCAGTAATGGTGGTGTGTGGGGGTATCAGTGGCAGTAATGGTGGTGCGTGGGGGTATCAGTGGCAGTAATGGTGGTGCGTGGGGGTATCAGTGGCAGTAATGGTGGTGTGTGGGTGGTATCAGTGGCAGTAATGGTGGTGTGTGGGGGTATCAGTGGCAGTAATGGTGGTGTGTGGGTGGTATCAGTGGCAGTAATGGTGGTGTGTGGGTGGTATCAGTGGCAGTAAAGGTGGTGTGTGGGTGGTATCAGTGGCAGTTGTGATGGTGTGGGGGGTATCAGTGGCAGTAATGATGGTGTGTGGGTGGTATCAGTGGCAGTTGTGGTGGTGTGCGGGGGTATCAGTGGCAGTTGTGGTGGTGTGCGGGGGTATCAGTGGCAGTTGTGGTGGTATGGGGGTATTAGTGACAGTAGTGCTGGTGTGGGGGGTATCAGTGGCAGTGTGCGGGGTATCAGTGGCAGTTGTGGTGGTGTGCGGGGGTATCAGTGGCAGTTGTGGTGGTGTGCGGGGGTATCAGTGGCAGTTGTGGTGGTGTGGGGGTATTAGTGACAGTAGTGCTGGTGTGGGGGGTATCAGTGGCAGTTGTGGTGGTGTGGGGGTATCAGTGGCAGTTGTGGTGGTGTGGGGGGTATCAGTGGCAGTTGTGGTGGTGTGGGGGTAACAGTGACAGTTGTGGTGGTGTGGGGGTAACAGTGGCAGTTGTGGTGGTGTGGGGGGTATCAGTGGCAGCAGTGTTGTGGAGGGGGGATCAAGAGATGGGTGCCACTCACTTGTAGATCACTTGGTTCCCCCTGCTTGCTCGGTCTTGCTTGGGTGAGCAGGGAGGCTGGGCGGGGCCTGTGATTGAAGGTGTGTACGGAGAAGATGGGCGGAGCAAGCGGGGACAGAGAATTTGGGCGGAGACTGTGCGGGCAGAGGGAATGGGCGGAGAGGATGGGCGAAGCGGGCGGGGACTGTCCCCGATGAGTGCGGGAGCAGAGGATGGGCGGAGCAGTCGGAAAGGATGGGCGGAGCTTACCGGGACTCCGCGTAAATGACTATCTCCCGGGCCGCGGCGGGCCCCCTTACAGTGGCGGAGCTCAAGGGCCCAGTCGCAAATGCGACTGGTGCGACCCTGATAATTCCGCCACTGACTGTATGTAAACTCTAGGAGTCAACATCTTTTATTTGGCCTCTTTGGTCTGTTAAATTTGCCATTAGAAAGCATTTTGTTATATCTGTTTGAGCGCAAAAAATACCTGTCGATCCTGCTAGAAATCTTATGAATTTGTAATTTCCTGTGCTCCCTCCCTACCTGTGTTGTAGTTATACAATTTAGCATTGTTCCTTGTTAACACAGAATTTATGGAGTCAGGCTGCACATGCTCAGTTTGGTGTGTATTGCTAAACAGGTTTTTTTTTTCTTGGGAGGGTGCATGTGATCAGCACAGGGCCAATCAGCACTCTTCAGAGAGAGGGTCAGGGGTCATGCAGTCCCAATGGACAGTCATAGGAGAATGAAAACTCCTACTACAATCTTTAACCAGTGCTCAGCCGGACACTGATAGAAGTCACAAGACTGCTATATACTGTTGATGATAAAAGGTATTAAGCAGTTTATAAATAAATAAATTAAAATATCCACGCTTGGTAGAAAATACAAAAACAGCAGCTAAGCACTATAACCCAGATATTGGGCACAAAAACAGAATATGTAAGATAAAGTGCAGCGCTATAAATGAAAATGAAACAATCAAATAATACAAGTACGTGTATACCAAATAAAGTGCAAATGTGCAAAAGTTAACTGTGACTGCTAAACAATGTTCCATGTAAATCCAACACAGTGCAAAGATAAACATATTTGGATGTAAGTCCAGTTTCATATAAGGTGCAAAATAGTGAAATCAAGCAACTGTGCACATGTACAAAAGTTCATATATGTTTGAATTCAATGAGAATGATCCCTTGTGAAGTATAAATTCAATGAAAATAGATCACTTGTGAAGTATGAAAATACTTGACCACATGAAACCCGTCACCACAATGAGACAAGACGCTTACCAGAAAGGCAGCGGCCCCCCTTATTCAGGGGGATCCCAAAAAGCTTGTTGGATTAAGGATCCACTAGAGAGATGTCCTGATATCCTAGGTGTTCCCCCATCAGAAGGCTCCACAGATGCCGGGCGATGTTCAAATCGGGTCCGATGATATCAACACCAGGGAGTGCAATTATGCAAAAAAACAAAAATAACTCCAATATTGCAATATGCCTCCTATGAGTACTTTATTGGTAGGTAATGCAGTGCTGCATATTAAAAAAATATACTCACAAACGAGTCATCCAATTCAGGTAGATAAAAAGTGGAATTCTACACAGATAAAAATCACATCAACATGTGAGGGTGATCGCGCATGTCCTGACGATCGTTTCGTTATATGATGACGTCACATATGACAAAACGACGGTCAGGACGCTACACACACACGCTTTGAGCGATTGCCCTTACATGTTGATGTGATTTTTATCTGTATGCAATTCCACGTTTTATCTACTTGAATCAGATGACTCATTTGTGAGTCAGTTTTTTACATGCAGCACAGCATTATATACCAATAAAGTACTCATAAGAGGCATATTGCACTATTGGAGTTATTTTTGTTTTTTTTTGCATAATTGCACTCCCTAGTGTTGATGTCATTGGACTGGATTTGAACATCGCCCCCAGCATCTGTGGAAGCTTCTGGTGGGGGAACGCCTAGGATATCGGGACATCTCGTCTTGTGATCCCCCTGAATAAGGATGGTCGCTAGCTTTCTGGTAAGTAGGGATGAGCCGAACACCCCCCAGTTCGGTTCGCACCAGAACTTGCGAACGACCCCCGCGTTCGGTACGAACGTTAGAACCCCATTGAAGTCTATGGGACTCGAACGTTCGAATTGGAAAGTGCTAATTTTAACGGCTAATATGCAAGATACTGTCCTAAAAAGGGTTTGGGGACCTGCCTCCTGCCTCAGGGGACATGGGTCACTGCAAAAAATTTTTTTAAAAACTGCCGTTTTGGCGGGAGCACTGATTTTAATGACGATTAAAGTGAAAAAAAAAAGTGAAATATTCCTTTAAATATGGTGCCTGGGGGGTGTCTGTAGTATGCCTGTGAAGTGCCACGTGTTTCCCGTGTTTAGAACAGTCCCTGCACAAAATGACATTAAACGGAAATAACACCATTTAAACCTGCTTGCGGTTTTAATGTTATATCTGGTTCCTGCAATATGGTTGAAAATCATTGAGAAACATGGCATGGGTAGCCCTCCCTGCCCATTACCAGCCTATTTGGGTCTTGTACGCATATTAAGGGGAACCCCGTACCCATATTAAAAAAAGGAAATGCGTGTGGCCCCCAGGCCCTATATACTCAGAACAGCAGTATACAGGCGGTGCAAACAAGACAGGGACTGTGTAGGTTTGTTGTGTTAAGTTGAATCTGTTTGTCATTTTCAACCGGTACATTTTTAAAGTGTAGCTCCAGTCAAAAAAACTATCTTTAAGCTTTTTGAAAAACATAGGGAAGGGTTATCACCCCTGTATAATTTGTTTTGTCGTCCATCTTTTTTCATCTCACTTGCTGCTGTCTCCTTGCGTTTGCAAGTAGGAGATGTTTGTAAGTTGGATGTTTGAAAGTAGGGGCCTGCCCTATATTATAGCGGTATGTACTGGGTACAGAGCACGCAGACAGCACGCACTATCTCCTAACACTACTGACTGCAAGCTCTATTATTAACCACTTGTTAGCCCAATGTTTGCATAAAGTGAAAGATGAAGTTATGCTGAGTAAATAGATATCAAACATGTCACTCTTCAAAATTGCACATGCCCGTGGAATGGCGCCAAACGTCGCTACTTAAAAAATCCCCATAGGCGACGCTTTAATTTTTTTTTACTGGTTACATGTTTTGAGTTGCAGAGGAGGTCTAGGACTAGAATTATTGCTCTCGCTCTAACATTCTCGGCGATACCTCACATGTGTGGCACATGCGAGCACATGGGGACATGGGCGCTTTAATTTTTATTTTATTTTTTTATTGTTCATTTTACTTTATTTATGTTAGTTTGACATTTTTTTCCCCAAAAATATATTTTTGATCACTTTTATTCCTATTACAAGAAATGTAAACATCCCTTGTAATAGGAATATGGGGTGACAGGTCCTCTTTACAGTGAAATCTGGGGGGTCAATATGACCCCACATCTCACCTCTAGGCTGGGAAGCCTGAAATAAAAAATAAAAAAAAGATTCTGGCTTTGATCGTACTGGCGAGTTGGTAGAAGCACCGGAGGGCGGTGAGGGGTGGGGGGCATCTATGGCTGGGTATTTCAGGGTATCACCGAGTATGGCTGGGTATCTCTGAGTATGGCTGGGTATGGAAATTTATGGCAGGGTATTACAGAGTATTGGCTGGGTATTGGCGGGGTACTACAGAGTAATAGCAGGGTACTGCAGAGTATTGGGGGGGTACTACAGAGTAATGGCAGGGTACTGCAGAGTATTGGGGGTACTGCAGAGTAATGGCGGGTACTGCAGAGTAATGGCGGGTACTGCAGAGTAATGGGGGGTACTGCAGAGTAATGGCAGGGTACTGCAGAGTATTGGGGGTACTGCAGAGTAATGGCGGGTACTGCAGAGTATTGGGGGGTACTGCAGAGTAATGGGGGTTACTGCAGAGTAATGGGGGGTACTGCAGAGTAATGGCAGGGTACTGCATTGCAGAGTAATGGGGGTTACTGCAGAGTAATGGGGGGTACTGCAGAGTAATGGCAGGGTACTGCACTGCAGAGTAATGGCAGGGTACTGCACTGCAGAGTAATGGCGGGGTACTGCAGAGTAATGGCAGGGTACTGCAGAGTATGCACTGGTATTATTGATGAATAAATAAATAAAGTCGCGCTATGGAAAAAAAACCAAATCTCCTAAGTGATAGAAATATGTGAAATAAATTGAAAATAAAAATATACTGGGTTAGAGCTGCCTTTGCCTGAAGCCCTCACTTCCTTATTGGGGAGGAGAGGGAAATGAAAATGTGAAATAAAAAGGTTATGGCGCTAAACCCTATTAGTGATGAGGTGAGTTGACTTATCAAATCCTAGTGTTTGATTTTTTATATAAAAAGAGAAAGAAAAAGAAAAGAGCTGTTGGTGATACCGTGAAAAAAATATATATATCCTAAAGCAATTTCATCCAAAACAAATTGTGTGTGATTAATGTGGAGTCAGCATTCATGTTCCATTATATAAAAAAACAGAAAATGAGTATTAAATTATCATATACGTATCAGCCTGCTAAAAACATGTAAACCTTCATTAAATGTGCAAATTAGTGGAAATAATGTTAATATTCAACAGTATGTTAGTGTAAAACAGATTGTGCAAACATGTGCAAAAAAATGTACAAAAAAGCAACTAAAGGTCAGAACAACCAAGGATCAGAAATAATTTAACCATAAGATCGCATGAAGTCGCTAAATGTGCGAATAGACAATATTTTCAACCAATAATCGCATGAAGACGCATCTGTGTCCAATATAAGTCCAAAATTAATATTTGGCTTGGTAGTGCTGCCTCTTCAGACTATTTTTGTAATTGTTACAAAAAGTCAATGGGGGGTATTTGATTTATTCGTGCAAATAGTGCGGGCTTTCAATTAGAGAACTTCATCCCCGGTGCGCCACTCTGTGCTATAGTATGTGAATGCTCTCACCAGAGTTAATGCCCCTGTGGGGCTGGATGGACCTTCACAATGTAAGCCACTGTGTCGCTCTCTGGCTGCTGCCGGTGCACTGGGTGAAGCTTCGTTGTTCCGTCCGTATGGTATCCAACGTTAATTATATAAGGGAAGACATATCCATAGTGTAATACGTTCTTAACCAAATCGTTCGTTTATTAATATTAAAATCTACTCACATTTTACATTAAAAGCATGTGCATATAGGAAAAACTCCGCCGTTCGTCTCAAACGAGTGCACACAACGTGGCCACGCCCTACGCGTTTCGTCACTACGACGTCCTCTGGAGCGGCCATATTGGTGCACCTTATTGCTTAAATAGGGTGCAGTGCTCCACTACGCCTGCGCTAAAATAACAGCGCCATTTTGGGTGTGGGATGCCCTTACTCTACTGGGGATGAATGCCATTACTCCCCCTAGTGTCCTTAGGGAAGACTGATATACTTAGCCTTGGAGCACTGCAGCCTACCCATAAACCATACTCAGTTTAGATGACATTCTTTAGTATTTCCCATTTAACCGGACGTTTATAATTAAGAGAATAAAAATAAAAATAAAATTAAATGATACTAAAAATACATTGAATAAATGTATGTATAGGAATACATACATAAAATTCACGTATATAAAATTCATACATATAAAAAATTCTTACATAAAAATTCATGCATAAGAAGGGGGGTATACATTAATACTGAAAAAACGCATAAATTTGTAAAGATTATAAAAATTATAAAAATTATTTAAGAGGTTTTTTGATATTATTTGATTATTTAAGGGGTTTTTTATGTTTAAAAAAGTTTTTTATGCATACTAATATGTGAATGTAAATGGAGAAATTATTCCAAAGGAAAGTTTTCCAAGAGGAAAGTTTTTTTGGGAAGGAATTAAATAAAATGAAATTCTTAGGAAATAGATATATATGAAGGTGCTAAGAAGGTCTGTTTAACATCGTCCTATAGGTGATTGTAGTGTTTGTGACTGTATGTTTGATTCCTACAGGGGAACTTTTAGATAATTTTGATCAGTCTTGTTGTAATTCCGACACGTCCAATGTATTTTGAATGAATAACATTCGACCTGAACCCGAAGGTGTGGGCCATGTGATGTTAATATTGGGGTAGATAGGTTACTTATATATGTGGTTAGATCTTATCGGGATCCTGTAGTGTTATGTATGTGTATGGGTAACATTCGACTGCGGAATGTTCGTCCAGCATTATCTAATGCTGAGGCAAACAGTTGACTGTTAAAAGTTAGTTAAGAAGCAATTGACTATTAAAAGTTAGTTAAGAAGCAATTGAGGTCTAATTCTATGTTCATTCCCCTTGGCTGGAGGGTGTCTAAATTAAAAATCCATTTCGTTTCGTTCCTGGATATTTTGATCGTTTTGTCTTCCCCTCTCCAGTGGCCTCTTATTTTGTCTATTCCGTAGAAAATCATTTGTCCAGGGTCCCGATTGTGGAAATCCCTAAAGTGTTTGGAGACACTGTGTTTCTGGAAGCCTTTTTTGATATTTGCAATATGTTCCCTTATCCTGACTTTTAACTCCCTGGTGGTCCTTCCCACATATTGCTTATGGCAAGGACATTCAATGACGTAAGTAACGTGGGAGCTGTTACAAGTAATCAAATCTTTGATTTTATATTCTTTCCCATTAGAGGTGGAATTAAAAGTAGTTTTCTTCTTTTCTGTCTTTTTACTATTTCTGCATGGGAGGCAATTTCCGCACTTGTAGAATCCTTTTAGGGTTTCGGAAATTTTTATTTGTTTTGGTGGGTCCACCACATTTTTTACTAGTTTGTTTCGGAGTGTTGGAGCCCTCCTGTAGATGAACCGTGGTTTGTTCGGCAACATGGCCTGGAGTGAGCTGTCTGCTTGTAAAATCGGCCAGTGTTTTTTGATGATACGCTCTACATCTTTATGTTGTCTGTTATACCCTGTAAGGAACGCGATGTCATGGAGGTTTTGTTTTGGTTTTACTTTCTTGCCTTCAATTAGTTTTTTCCTATCCATATGTTTTACTTCATTTTTTAATTTACGGAGATTTTCTTCTTTATATCCTTTCTTCCTAAACCTTTCGATGACTATATCCGCCTGCTTATCAAAGTCGTCAATTTTGCTACAGTTCCTGTATAGCCGTAGAAGCTGGCCTTTGGGTATGTTCCCTAGCCACCTAGAATGGTGGCAGCTGTTTGTGGGGATGTACCCATTGCGATCCGTGGTCTTGAAGAAGGTGCGGGTGCCAAGATTTCCTTCATGTTTGTAAATTTGGAGGTCCAGATAATCTACAGTCTGGGTGTTAAACTTTCCTGTGAATTTGATGTGATATATATTGTCATTGATTTCTCCAAAAAAGTCTTGCAGTTGTTCTACCGTGCCTCCCCATACCAATATAATATCGTCTATATATCGACGGTAAAATTTCAAATTTTGCCTATGCACTCCATAGATTTGTTCTTCCTCCCATCGGTTCAAAAACAAGTTCGCCACACTTGGAGCGTACTTTGCCCCCATTGCCACGCCTTTCGTCTGTGTATAGAAAGTTCCATTGTACCAGAAATAGTTCGAAGTCATTGCCATCCTTAGGCCTTCAATGATGTATCTTATTTGTTCCTGTTTTAAATCCGATAGTCGTTGTAATGCCCACTCGACACTACTGATGCCATCCTCTTGTTTTATATTTGTATATAGCGATTCTACGTCTATTGTCACCAATATGTCACTTTCACTAATGGGGATTCCATTCAAGTCCTCTAGTAATTGCTTACTGTCCCTTAAGTATGACCTTCCTTTTGTCACCAGGGGCTGTAGGAAACCATCCACATATGCCCCCAACCTGGAAAACAAAGAATCGATTCCACTTATTATGGGTCTCCCAGGTGGGTGAGTTTGATTTTTGTGGATCTTAGGGACGTGATAAATAACTGGGGTCTTTGCCGCCTTTGGAAATAGGTATTTCACCTCTTTTTTATTCAAAATTCCTTGGTCTTTGCCTTTTTTGATATATTTCTTAAGTTTAGTTTCATATTCTGATTTCGGGTTTTTCTTCAGCTTTTTATATGTGTCAGGTATATTTAACAAGTTCTCCATTTCTTTCTCATAGTCTTGTTTATCCAAAATGACAAGGCCGCCTCCCTTGTCTGCGGGTCTGATGATAATCCCCTTTCTCTTTTCAATTGATTTAATGGTGTCCCATATTCCTTTTCCTTTGGTTTTTCTCACCTCTATATTCCTTAGGTCATATTCGACCATCTTTTTGAAGACCTTAATGTTTTCATCCTGCTGGACTTTGGGATTGAAGGTTGAATTGTTTCTTAATTGCGAGTGCTGGTAAAATGTGTTAGTGTCTTCCTTCATATGTGGATTCTTGGTTGCAAAGAATTTTTTGATGTTAAGTTTTCTCACAAATCTTTGGAGGTCTATATATGTTTCAAATTTATCTAGTCCCTTATCTGGGGCAAACTTTAAGCCCATGTCCAGCACCCTGAGTTCTTCCTCCGTAAAAACCGCCTTACTTAAATTATAAATGCCCTCCCCTATTGTTCCCTTCTTCTTTTTCTGGAGGCCTCCTCTCTTTCCTCGTATGCGTTTTCTGCTCTTCTGTCTTGTATCCAGTGTATTTCTTCCCCTCTTTGATTCCGATGATGGCCGTTTCCCCCGTAGTTCCTCCTCGTATTGTCTTCTCTGGTCCATCTCGGGTTCCATCCACCATTTCTTCTGGGGGGCCCGTACTGTTGATTCCTTATTGGATATCGAAATGGTCTCCAATCTCTCTGGGGACCATGTCTCATATCTCTCGGGCCTGGTGGTCTGTGTTCCTGTCCCCTGGGAAAAAAATCTCTTTCAAACCTCCGGTTTCTAAATGGGGTGTATTGGGGGTATTCCCTTAGAGGAGAGTATCTGTTGTGATGTCTCGGAATATTTGGTGTATAGGGAGTATGATTCCCCCTATATCCGTCTTGCTCATATTCCCCTACTGTCCTCCCTTCGGGTCTCCTATACCCTGGTGTGTGTGGAATGTCATTTCTTACTGTTCCATCTTGTGTGTGTGTGGGTTGGTTCCACTCCTGTTCTGTGTTTTGGGTTGGGTTTTCCCTGGATTCTTCCATTATGGATAGTTCATTGTCTTCCTCGTTATAGTTACCCTCTATTTGCCATTTGTAAACCTGCTGGTTTTTGTAATCCAGCACATCCCTCTTGAATTTCTTTTGCTTCTTTTGTTGTATTTCCTTATCATACTTTTTTATGTGTTCTTGTAAAATCTTTTCCCTATCTATATATTCTGCTGTTTCTTTAAATGGTATGAGTTGATCCCTGAGTTGTGATATCTCTGTTTCTATGTTTTTCAATTTATGTTGGCGTCTGATCACTATTTTTTGTAGGAGTGCTCTTTCACTCTGATTGAAAAACTGATACCACTCTTCCATAAGGTGCCTATCGCTTATTGCATCATTTGGGGAGACATCCCATCTTAATCTCCTGGGTGTAATTTGTTCCGCTATATACTTTTCAAGAATGGCCACATCCCACCATACCCTCAATTGCTTCTCAAGGCTATGTTTCAGGTGTTTGAATAAACTATCCAAGTCCTGCTTAATGACCACATGTTCTTGATTAAATACCTCCACAAGGTTTACCATTCTGCTATTAACATATTTAAAAATATCCATTGCTGCAACTTTGAATTAGGGTCCGATAGGTCCCTTATATATGGATGAATAAATAAATAAAGTCGCGCTATGGAAAAAAAACCAAATCTCCTAAGTGATAGAAATATGTGAAATAAATTGAAAATAAAAATATACTGGGTTAGAGCTGCCTTTGCCTGAAGCCCTCACTTCCTTATTGGGGAGGAGAGGGAAATGAAAATGTGAAATAAAAAGGTTATGGCGCTAAACCCTATTAGTGATGAGGTGAGTTGACTTATCAAATCCTAGTGTTTGATTTTTTATATAAAAAGAGAAAGAAAAAGAAAAGAGCTGTTGGTGATACCGTGAAAAAAATATATATATCCTAAAGCAATTTCATCCAAAACAAATTGTGTGTGATTAATGTGGAGTCAGCATTCATGTTCCATTATATAAAAAAACAGAAAATGAGTATTAAATTATCATATACGTATCAGCCTGCTAAAAACATGTAAACCTTCATTAAATGTGCAAATTAGTGGAAATAATGTTAATATTCAACAGTATGTTAGTGTAAAACAGATTGTGCAAACATGTGCAAAAAAATGTACAAAAAAGCAACTAAAGGTCAGAACAACCAAGGATCAGAAATAATTTAACCATAAGATCGCATGAAGTCGCTAAATGTGCGAATAGACAATATTTTCAACCAATAATCGCATGAAGACGCATCTGTGTCCAATATAAGTCCAAAATTAATATTTGGCTTGGTAGTGCTGCCTCTTCAGACTATTTTTGTAATTGTTACAAAAAGTCAATGGGGGGTATTTGATTTATTCGTGCAAATAGTGCGGGCTTTCAATTAGAGAACTTCATCCCCGGTGCGCCACTCTGTGCTATAGTATGTGAATGCTCTCACCAGAGTTAATGCCCCTGTGGGGCTGGATGGACCTTCACAATGTAAGCCACTGTGTCGCTCTCTGGCTGCTGCCGGTGCACTGGGTGAAGCTTCGTTGTTCCGTCCGTATGGTATCCAACGTTAATTATATAAGGGAAGACATATCCATAGTGTAATACGTTCTTAACCAAATCGTTCGTTTATTAATATTAAAATCTACTCACATTTTACATTAAAAATCCAACACTCCGAAACAAACTAGTAAAAAATGTGGTGGACCCACCAAAACAAATAAAAATTTCCGAAACCCTAAAAGGATTCTACAAGTGCGGAAATTGCCTCCCATGCAGAAATAGTAAAAAGACAGAAAAGAAGAAAACTACTTTTAATTCCACCTCTAATGGGAAAGAATATAAAATCAAAGAATTGATTACTTGTAACAGCTCCCACGTTACTTACGTCATTGAATGTCCTTGCCATAAGCAATATGTGGGAAGGACCACCAGGGAGTTAAAAGTCAGGATAAGGGAACATATTGCAAATATCAAAAAAGGCTTCCAGAAACACAGTGTCTCCAAACACTTTAGGGATTTCCACAATCGGGACCCTGGACAAATGATTTTCTACGGAATAGACAAAATAAGAGGCCACTGGAGAGGGGAAGACAAAACGATCAAAATATCCAGGAACGAAACGAAATGGATTTTTAATTTAGACACCCTCCAGCCAAGGGGAATGAACATAGAATTAGACCTCAATTGCTTCTTAACTAACTTTTAATAGTCAATTGCTTCTTAACTAACTTTTAACAGTCAACTGTTTGCCTCAGCATTAGATAATGCTGGACGAACATTCCGCAGTCGAATGTTACCCATACACATACATAACACTACAGGATCCCGATAAGATCTAACCACATATATAAGTAACCTATCTACCCCAATATTAACATCACATGGCCCACACCTTCGGGTTCAGGTCGAATGTTATTCATTCAAAATACATTGGACGTGTCGGAATTACAACAAGACTGATCAAAATTATCTAAAAGTTCCCCTGTAGGAATCAAACATACAGTCACAAACACTACAATCACCTATAGGACGATGTTAAACAGACCTTCTTAGCACCTTCATATATATCTATTTCCTAAGAATTTCATTTTATTTAATTCCTTCCCAAAAAAACTTTCCTCTTGGAAAACTTTCCTTTGGAATAATTTCTCCATTTACATTCACATATTAGTATGCATAAAAAACTTTTTTAAACATAAAAAACCCCTTAAATAATCAAATAATATCAAAAAACCTCTTAAATAATTTTTATAATTTTTATAATCTTTACAAATTTATGCGTTTTTTCAGTATTAATGTATACCCCCCTTCTTATGCATGAATTTTTATGTAAGAATTTTTTATATGTATGAATTTTATATACGTGAATTTTATGTATGTATTCCTATACATACATTTATTCAATGTATTTTTAGTATCATTTAATTTTATTTTTATTTTTATTCTCTTAATTATAAACGTCCGGTTAAATGGGAAATACTAAAGAATGTCATCTAAACTGAGTATGGTTTATGGGTAGGCTGCAGTGCTCCAAGGCTAAGTATATCAGTCTTCCCTAAGGACACTAGGGGGAGTAATGGCATTCATCCCCAGTAGAGTAAGGGCATCCCACACCCAAAATGGCGCTGTTATTTTAGCGCAGGCGTAGTGGAGCACTGCACCCTATTTAAGCAATAAGGTGCACCAATATGGCCGCTCCAGAGGACGTCGTAGTGACGAAACGCGTAGGGCGTGGCCACGTTGTGTGCACTCGTTTGAGACGAACGGCGGAGTTTTTCCTATATGCACATGCTTTTAATGTAAAATGTGAGTAGATTTTAATATTAATAAACGAACGATTTGGTTAAGAACGTATTACACTATGGATATGTCTTCCCTTATATAATTAACGTTGGATACCATACGGACGGAACAACGAAGCTTCACCCAGTGCACCGGCAGCAGCCAGAGAGCGACACAGTGGCTTACATTGTGAAGGTCCATCCAGCCCCACAGGGGCATTAACTCTGGTGAGAGCATTCACATACTATAGCACAGAGTGGCGCACCGGGGATGAAGTTCTCTAATTGAAAGCCCGCACTATTTGCACGAATAAATCAAATACCCCCCATTGACTTTTTGTAACAATTACAAAAATAGTCTGAAGAGGCAGCACTACCAAGCCAAATATTAATTTTGGACTTATATTGGACACAGATGCGTCTTCATGCGATTATTGGTTGAAAATATTGTCTATTCGCACATTTAGCGACTTCATGCGATCTTATGGTTAAATTATTTCTGATCCTTGGTTGTTCTGACCTTTAGTTGCTTTTTTGTACATTTTTTTGCACATGTTTGCACAATCTGTTTTACACTAACATACTGTTGAATATTAACATTATTTCCACTAATTTGCACATTTAATGAAGGTTTACATGTTTTTAGCAGGCTGATACGTATATGATAATTTAATACTCATTTTCTGTTTTTTTATATAATGGAACATGAATGCTGACTCCACATTAATCACACACAATTTGTTTTGGATGAAATTGCTTTAGGATATATATATTTTTTTCACGGTATCACCAACAGCTCTTTTCTTTTTCTTTCTCTTTTTATATAAAAAATCAAACACTAGGATTTGATAAGTCAACTCACCTCATCACTAATAGGGTTTAGCGCCATAACCTTTTTATTTCACATATGCACTGGTATTGCAGAGTATTGGCAGGGAATTGAGGGGTTAAATTCGGTGAGCAGCGATGTGGGCACTGCAGATGCAGCCCACATCGCTGCTGACACCGATCTCTTTCCCCTCCGCTGTACCGATCGGTACAGAGAGGGGAGGGAGGAACAGGCGTCATAACATGACGCCGGTTTGTTTCCAAGTGATCACTCCGTCATTTGACGGAGCAATCACGTGGTAAACGGTCGCTATGAGCGGCCGTTTACCGTGATCCGTGATGCGACCCGGCGGTCACGGATGCTCTCGAGTGCGCACACCTCGGGGCACGCGAGAGCAGAATTCTGGGAGGCCGTTAATTAACAGCCTCTCAGAGTTAAACAACCCCCCTGAAGCCGTTAATCGGCAATGGGCAGTTGTTAAGTGGTTAAAGCTAGATCACTAGCTATATAGGTGAGGTGAATATAGTGGTGTATACTGCAGTCAGGGCACAGACAACAACCACTACACAGCAGCAAGATAGGAAATCAGCCAAAAACGATTGGTGTGTACTGTGTTGAAGGTACACAGAACACCCACTGCTTCAGATGCTAAGTAACACACTACACGAAGCCGCCTCAAAGGCGGCCTTATATAGTGTGGGGCGTGCACTACACAGCCTGAGCTATGATTGGCCACAGGCAGGATGCCTGTGGCCAATCATGGCTCTCCTCGCTGCCGGCGCTGCGATTGGCCAAGCATGCGGGGTCACAGTGCATGCTTGGTCAATCATGGGGCAGAAATGCACTGCGCCACCGCAGTGCATTGTGGTCCGCGCGCGCGTCACTCGAATTTTGACGCGAACGGCCCAAACGTTCGGAATTCGCCGAACGCCCGAACAGCCAATGTTCGAGTCGAACGCGCGTTCGACTCGAACACGAAGCTCATCCCCACTGGTAAGCCTCTTTTCTCATTCTAGTGACGGGTTTCACATGGTCAAGTATTTTCATGCTTTATACTTCACAAGTGATCTCTTTTCATTGAATTTATACTTCACAAATGATCATTCTTATTGAATTCAAACCACATATGAACATTTGCACATGTGCACAGTTGCTTGATTTCACTATTTTGCACTTTATATGAAACTGGATTTACATCTAAATGTGTTTATCTATGTGCTGTGTTGGTGTTACATGAAACATTGTTTATCAGTCACAGTTAACATTTGCACTTTATTTGGTATACACATATTTGTATTATTTGAGTGTTTAATTTTTATTTATAGCACTGCACTTTATACTGCATATTTAGCAGTTTATATTTACTAAACTAATTGCATTCCCATGTTCTGTGTACTATGGGAGACCAGATATAGTGAATGCAGGGTCCTGGGTTTAGTAACTCTTTAAGGGCTCATTCACTTCATTCATTTTGAATGCCACCCCAACACAAAAGCAGGCACAATGAGTAGTCTACTTACAATTTATTTTTATTTTAATTGAAGTACTGAGAGTCATCTTGTAGATTTTGTGTCGGATACCTACCATACCACAAAAACTAATTCCTATTCTGTTCAACTTCACATTTGGGTGTTTCAGCATTTTCTGTTGCATTATCAATGATATAAACAAAATCAATAGGCACAGTTCAAATCCATCAAAATACGGTGCAGGACCACAAAGCTAAAAGCCGAGATTGCTATAAAAAAAGCTACCCATGCAGTTTGGGGGGGGGTGGGGGGAGTTATGCGGTTAAAGGGCAATTTGAGTGGAGCTTTAAAGTGGTTGTAAACACTTACATATACCCAGTGAAGTGACTAACCTCAGGTGATATACAAGAGATTAAACAAATCCTCTTACATAAGTTGCACCTGTTTATCTGCAGTCTCCTCTTCTCTACATCCATTCAAAGTGTAGAATTTATATAGCTTTTCTGACTGTCATAAAAAAGGAGGTGGACAGCTGAAGTTACACTCTGTAGAGATCAGTGTGGAGAGCTCTGAGAGCTGATTGGCAGGAAGAGGCACACACCTATTCACATAGCACACAAGAACACAGCTGGGGCTGTCAATCAGCTGAAGAGCTCTCCCATCACCTTTTTTCTCTTGGTGTCAGGAAAACTTGTCAGAAGTGACTGATGCTGATAGCAGAAGAAGCAGACGGAAATTAAATTTAGTGCTCTTAATTGAGACACATATACACTGTATAGAGGGGTATGATTTGTTCATATTTAATGAGGTTTAGAGCCACTTAAAGGTCAGAAATGTCACCAATTGAATCTCCAATGTATATCACATTGTCAGGGGCTTTAACTTTCCAGTATCAGTTTTTGGGTGGACTGAACCTTCAAGAGCACTTGACCTAATTTCATGGTGTTTCTTTAACCCCCTGACGGTATTCCCGAGTCTGGCTGGGGGTGGAATTTTTATACGAAAAGGGGTAACCCCGAGCCAGACTCTAGACCGCATCGCTGTATGCAGGGAGAGGTTTACTTACCTTCTCTCTCGGATCCAGCGAAGTGTCCCCGCGCTGTACGAGCGAGCCGCGTCTCGCTCGATCTATCACATCGCCGATCTCCGTGCCCTGCGAGCGTTGCGACGCACGGGGACGGAGATCGGCCCAAATTCAAAAAGTGAAACACTCACTATACATACAGTATAATGTAATCTTACAGATTAAATTGCTGTATGTAATAATTTCCCATCCCCTTTGTCCCTAGTGGTCTGCCCAGTGTCCTGCATGCAGTTTTATCTTATAAAAACTGTTCTTTCTGCCTGGAAACTGGAGATTGTCCATAGCAACCAAAACTGTCCCTTTACATCAAAAATGATTTTAGACCAGCTAGAAAACAGCGATAATAAATTGGAATCACTCGCAGAATTGATTGATAGTGATTTGTGGGGAGATCCGTCATCAAATACTGAAAAGTAATGACAGTGACAATTCTGCAACTGAGCAAATTTCAGTGTTTTTGATTTGATTACCTAATTGAATAATTTTTATTAGTGTTATATTATTATTTGTTATAATTATTTATAATTATTTATTATATTATAATTTATGATTTAATTTTTCAAACTTTATCATACCCGGGATGTCTGCTAGACTCTGGTTTGGACAGATTTGAGTTATTGCTAAGAATTACAGGACTACAATATAAAACGCCAAATTTTCATGCAAAATAACTGTACCGCTTTTAGCACCTAAAATCCAAAATAATCATACTGCCAGGGAGGTTAAAGTAAGTCTATATTGCTCTCAAATTATATAACTAAGGTTATTTGTACTTGCACCGCCACAGACTGTAACCGGGGCCTGAATGTGTAATGTAAATAACGACTTTCTGAAAGTCTGTATTTATATAGGAACAGGCAAACCCTCCAGTCTTTTATGTGGATGGTTGGAGAAAGGAATGGGAATGCTGTGTCTACACAAATCCACAGGTTTAGGTTTTATGGAGAACTTTGGCAGGGCACAGAGAACCCGGGGGCACACCACAGTCGGTAGAAGCCTTCAGCCCTCCAGTTGGCAATCGTAACAGACTGGTGGCATTTCTAAAGAAAATGTTAAGTATAAGAGATCGATCATATAACATTTTATCCCCACCCACTCTGTTCTTCCTTACTGTGTGCTTTCCATCTACAAACATTATATGTACTCTGTAAAGATGTAACTTTTTTGAAACAGATTTAATAGCTAAAGGGGAATTGTAATTGTTATAAAGCATTAGAAAGCCAAAGCAGGATGAGCCGTCCATCTCTGCATTTCCTGCGCTCTGTGGCATTACCTAAGATCCCTAATGCTGTTTTATGTCTTCTTGCTATATTGAAACACTAATAACTAGACCGGCCTCTCACCGAATGCCACGACTTGCTCTGCCTAGAACAGAGCAGCCTACATCACTTAATATATCCATGCTGTCTCAGAAAGATTTAGCCAGCACAAATGTCCATTCCCTGGTGTTTATCTTTACTGTCTGTTGGTCAAACAATTTGTCTGTCCACATCTCCTGTCACAATCTGGATGACTTGTAGCTAACAGCAGGCCCCATCATATTAACTGAACAAACTCCTTTGTTCAATTTATCATTCGCCATTAACACTAGGACAATTTTTTTTTGCTGTTTGCACACATGTAAAAATCTGAATTTTTGGCCATCAAATTTCATAAAACTCCAAGAACATTACTATTATACAGGATTTATATAGCGCCAACAGTTTACACAGCGCAATATAAAAGTGAGACAATACAGTTACAATACAGCTATAATACAATAAAATACAAGAGGGTTAAGAGGGCCCTGTTTAGAAGAGCTTAAAATCTAATAGGGAGGGGCAGGTGGTACAAAAGGTTGTAACTGTTGGGAATGAGCCGATGGAAGTGGTAAAAGATTAGTTGGAGGCGTGACAAAAAAAGAGATGAGTTTTCAGGGATTGCCTAAAGGCAGCCAGAGTAGGATATAGCTGGACAGATTGAGGTAAAGAGTTCCAGATGACGGAATAGGCTCTGGAGAAATCCTGGAGTTGAGCATGGGAGGAGGAGACAAGGGAGCTTGAGAGTAGGCAGTCTTGAGAGGAGCGGTGAGGACGGTTTGGGTGATATTTGGAGACAAGATTGGTGATGTAGCTCAGGGCAGGATTGTGGATGACTTTGTACGTTGTGGTTAGTATTTTGAATTTAATTCGCTGGGAAATCGGGAGCCAGTGCAGGGACTGGCAAAGAGGGGTGGCAGACACTGAGCAGTTGGGAAGGAGTCTGGCAGCAGCATTCATGATAGACTAAAGAGGGGATAGCCTATGGAGAGGTAGGCCTATGAGAAGGGAGTTGTAATAGTCGAGGTGGCATATAACAAGGGTGTGAATGAGTAGCTCGGTGGTATCGTTAGTTAAAAATGGGCGTATTTTAGAGGTGTTACAGAAGTGAAGTCTACAAGCTTTTGACAACAATTTGATTTTGGGCTGAATGGACAGATCAAAGTCTAGGATTACATCTAGTACCCTGGCGTTAGGGGAGGGATTGATAGTTGCATTATTGATTTTGACGGAAAAGTCATGGAGGGAGGCATGAGTGGGGGGTAATATTATCAGCTCGGTTTTAGAGAGATTAAGTATATAGAAGTGATGCGACATCCATGCTAATATGTCAGTAGTGGGAATGATTTGCGCATGTTTTAGAGGGGAGGGGAAGGTGCCACCAGAGAGGGAGAGATTGAAAATGTGAGTGAGGGAGCATAGGATAGAATAGGAGGATGACCATAGTAGTTGTGAGGGAACAGGATCCAGGGGACAATTGGTTAGGTGGGCATCTGAGAAAAGCTTTGTAACAGCTTCATTAGTAGCCAGTTCAAAAGAGGAGCGTGTTGACTGTGCTGTTAGGCAAGGTATGTTGAATGTGGAAGATATCTGCACAGTGGAGGTGTCCTCACTTATTGCATCAATCTTGTCTTTGATGTGATTGGAAATCTCTTGGGCAGTGAGTGAGTAAGTGGGTAGAGGGGGTGGGGGACGAAGCAGAGAGTTAAAGGTTGAGAAGAGCCGACAGGGACTGGATGACAAAGTGTTAACCTCCCTGGCGGTATGATTCATTCTGGTTTTAGGTGCTGAAAGCGGTACAATTATTTTGCATGGAAATTTGGCGTTTTATATTGTAGTCCTGTAATTCTTAGGAATAACTCTCTTAAATCTGTTCAAACCAGAGTCTAGCAGACATCCCGGGTATGATAAAGTTTATAATATAATAAAGAATAATAAAAATTATTCAATAATGTAATCAAATCCTAAAACACTGAAAAGGGGACACTTTTTGGCTGCTATGGACAATCTCCAAATTTTAATACAGTACTGTAATCTGTAAGATTACAGTACTGTGTGTGTTTTGTGTCTTTTTACTTTTTTTAATTTGGCGCCGATCTCCGCTCCCGTGCGCCGTAACGTCGCAGGGAACGGAGCTCGGTGGCACTCGGCACTGTGTGAATCGAGCGTAGAACAGCTCGATCACACATCGCGGAGGACATCGCTGGATCCAGGGGACAAGGTAAGTAACTCTCCCTGTGTCCTCCCTGCATCCAGCGATGCGATCCCGAGTCTGGCTCGGGGTTACCGCTTGTGTTAGTAAAATCCCAACCCGAGCCAGACTCGGGATTACTACTAGGAAGGTTAATAAGGGAGAAAAAGGTTTGTTTGGTAGCATGGAGGCAGGAATTGTATTTTAGGAGGGCAGATTTATATAGGGTAAAGTCCTGCAGGGATTTGGTTTACACCACAGTTGTTCAAGAGCACGGCAATGTCTATACAGTCATCAGCTTGTTCTTAATCCTTCACTGTTTGGACATAGTATGTACATAAATAAGCACATTTAATTCAGATGTATTAGTAAGACTTCATCTGGAATGTGCAGTTCAGTTTATCCTTTCATAAAAAATGAACTGGTGAGACTGTAGAAAGGGACACTAAACTGATAACAGGCACAGAGGAGTTTAGCTATGTAGAAATATTAAAGTGTTACTAAATCCAGGACCCTGCATTCACTATATCAGGTCTCCCACAGTACACAGAAAAAGGAAATGCAATAGTTGTAGTAAATATAAACTGCTAAATACATTTTATTATCAGTTAGAGCAGTCTTGTGACTTCTATCAGTGTCCGATTATAGTTTGTAGGAGAAGTTTTTATTCTGCTCTGATTGATCTATGAGGCTGCAGGACTCCTGTCTCTCTGTCTGGACAGTGCCAATTGGCCCTGTGCTGATCACATGCTCTCTCCCAAGAAAAAAAGAACTCACTAGCATACACACCAAACTGAGCATGTGCAGCTTGTCCCCTGGCTTCTGTTCTGTCAGCAGATAGATTGGGGATAGTGGACGAATGGGAGGATTAAATAAGACAGGCTCAAACAGCCTTCATACACAATGCAAAGGATTAACCCCTTCTATTCTACAGTGAGTATAACACATATAACAAGCATGCTTTACTTCATGGTGCAAATTTATTCACCTTGGGATCATTTCCTCAGAAATAAAATAATTAGTGGACTGCAGGAGGCTCATTTCAGGATAAATTCAGATATTAATAGCTGTTCTAGGTTAAAATACCTTTAATGTGTTTTTCCTGAATGCCTAAACTAAACTAAAACTGACATAAACTAGTTCAGTAAGTGCCAGGGGTCAGAGGTCACCTAAATTCTGAAATAACCCACAAACAGACATTCACCACCTAATGATTCTAAAGAGAATTTCAACATTAAAGCGGGCAAATATATTTAGACTTGCTTTCATTTTTAGAATTGTGTTGCTAATAAATAAACCGAGACATTTAAATGATATACCATAACCTTGACATAATAAAGTGTATAATGTATATTTATTATATTACCACTCTGCTAAATATAATACTTGTATAATTTATTTAACTCCTTAGACATATTTCATGGCAAATACTGATATAGTTAAGATGCAAGTTAATACTCAACCCTATGTTGCCATGAATGAGGACATGTTACCTAAATTGCTTTTACTTTGACACTGGAGTGCCATTACCTGTTTCATGGCATATCAATAGATTTGTGACGCATTAATGTCCATTTTCCAGTTCTGAAATCAATACCTTAATCTATGCAATTTCATGGGCTCTCTGAAGGACTTCAGAAGGTGTTGGTCCTTGAATATTCAAGGCAAGCTTTCTGTTTGTTCCAGTTTTAGTTCAACTGTTATCCTAGAGTCATTAGCTTACAGGTTTAAATGGTTTGTTATATGTCTTAAAGCAGTGGTCATCAACCCCGTTCTCTGGGCCCACTAACAGGCCAGGTTTTATGTATTACCTTGGGGAGATGCAGACTAGAATAGTGCAATCACTGAGCAGCAAATTATATCACATGTGATATATTTCAGTTGTCTTACAAACCTGGCCTGTTAGTGGGCCCTGAGGACAGGGTTGATGACCACTGTCTTATAGGCTTGATTTGCTTCTGTATTACCCTAAATATGTTATAGTAGGCTTTGCTTACCCCACCTTTATTGGCATTTTTAAATGTAATTTATTACTATTTTAATGTATTGGTGGCAAACGTGACTGATAATTGATTACAAATACATCTACACCTGTTTATGTTTTTACTCTAGATTTATCATATGCTAGCTGTGAATAGGTTCACAGAAAGCAAAAGTTGTTATCGTGAAAGCAAAAGCTGTTATTTCTTGATGTTTTTACTTTTGTAGGAGATTTAATACAAATGGTGTTTTAGCCCAGGAGTTCTGAATATTCCACATATTTCTATGATCTTTTGGCTGAACTTATGATAGGTGGGAACAGGTAGCACTCCTATACCAGACTCGGGCCCCAACAGGTCAGTTGGGAGGCCCACCTCCAGCTCCAAGTGTACTTCTGCCTTCCTCCATAATCAATTGGCAGTGGAGGGAGGGGAAGGGTGTATGGTCTGTGAAGTGTTCTACTTGGATGCTTTATAGTGAAACCACTGGTGCTGGTGCATTATGGGACAATATTTTAGGATGGCATATTCTTCAGGATTTGTTGCTGTATAACTCAGTTTTTTTTTAATTCCTCTTTTGGTGGTGGAGAGGAGCTGCATGGGGCCCCATGGTTTCTAATGCAGGCCCTGCCTTGTTGCATGCAGGGGAATGTGGTGATGAGCCATTCTCTCTGCCTCCTCTGCTTGGATCAGTTTTACCAGTAGGCGCATATGCAGTGACAGAGGACAACCTTTTCTATATATGCATCAGCTGCTATTTTTTTTTCCTCTTGTAAATAGAAATATAGTAATACAAATGTTATATTAGACACATACGTACACTTTATAAATGATGGAGCTATTTAAAATGAGTAGAAAATAATTTCCAGGAATTACATTACAGGAAAAGTCCACTTTGGTTCCTACTGCTATCAATCACAGCCAATGGGGAGGGAGCGAGAGGCAGGGTTGAGCCCCAGTCTGTGTATCTTATGGACACACAAAGCAGGTCTAGGGATCAAAGAGGAGCCAAAGGCTCTGAGCCAATAAGGAGGCAGACCGCTGCGGCTCTCGTGCACATCACTGGATCGAGATCGGGCTTAGGTAAGTATTATAGGGGCTGGAGGGAACTGCCTACTGAAAGTTTAACTTCCTGCATAGAATGCAGGAAGGTAAAAAGCCTTCAGCCTTTAGAACCGCTTTAGCTACTACTAGCTGCACACCCTATTCAATGCCAGGTAAGGATTATTAAAACAACAAAATATTTTGTATAAAGGAGATAATCTTAGCAGAGATTTTGCTTTGGGACCCAGTGGTTGTGTGTCTACCAGTGGTAGCCAACACATAGGCACACCGGACTACTGATCCTAGCCCCTGCCAACTCTTTGGGCTGGCTTAGATTTTGGACTGGCCATCATGGCGTTCTGCTTGCTTAGTTAGACCCCACTGCAAGAAAACCCACCATACCACCACTAACATGAGATGTTATAGAACTGTTGAGTGCTTGGCATAGCTTACTAAACAATCAGCGCTACAGAGACATTTCATTTCATGACACAGACTTAGTGTTATCACACATTTGTTTACTTTCAGTAGTCTTTTTGCACCTGCGCACGAAAAATCTAACGTTTTTTCTCGTGCGACAAAGCCACTAACCTTGTAAAGTTTGTTCATTTAATAAAAATATTTCCGAATTGGCAATCTAATTTCCGGGGCTGAAAATTTGGAACCGATTATCGTTTGTCATCCACTAACTATCAGAAAATCAGGGAAATGTTCGAAAAAATAGAATTTGGCCGATTATGACCAGCATAAGTCTTGCTAACCCTCCACTGAAATTAACTATACAAAACACTATATGGGCACTAAGAAAATCAACTATATACTGTATACACAAATCTTTGATCAATAGGTGACACAGAGCAATGGCTCGCATGTGATTCTTTTGAGAATGTATTTCATCTAAAACCCTGTCAATTATGGAAACATGTTAAAATATTTAAAAAGGAGCCAATAATCTTCAATGCATTGTACAGTTCTAACTGTGAAAGCTAACATGCTCATCTTAAGTAAACATACACACTCTGTGATAAACGTAAGCTATATATATATTACAGGATTTAATTTCTCTTTTTCATAATGAAGTCCCATTCAACTAATATAAGACTTCATACATAAAGAGACAACATTCAAAGAAAAGCTGTTCTAGGAAACCCAGAGTAGTGACCTTTGGATGCCTGCAACAATACAGACAACCTTTTTCATTCACTAGGAAGACATATTTTCTGAATGCGTACATACAATCACTGAAACCTTTATAATACTTCAGAAAGACTCCAACAAATTGTACCAGAATGTCAACATACTACAAATCATTTGTAGACATTCAGTTATAAGAAAACAGATAGAAGATAATATATGTACATATCGTTTTTTAACATTGATAACACATACAAAAAATGCCAATGTGGCACCAAATGTTTATATATCATCATGACCAAAATTCTCACCCCATTGTTCTAATCAACACTGGGTAGTCACCAATTGATCCCCAGACTCCTGATAATGTCCCATAGGATGAAACACGTTAAGCAGAGCATAGCATAATCACATCACACGCTGTCAGCCAGACTGTTCTCTGTAAGTTAAAGCTGGCATTCATAGATGGTGATTTTATAAAATAATTTTTAATAAAAGGGTAATATGCCATTGAAACTTCCTCTTTTCTATGCTTCACTATGATTGAGAAATATTTTATCAGATTGATGGGAAGGACCGAGGATCCAAGATCTATTATACTTGTGTTCAAGAAACATTTATTAAACTGGTGCATATTGACCTCTTTCATGCGGTGAGGTCCTGCAATTTGGTGAGTTTTCACCTGGAGATTGCGTTGCCAGGCTTCTCACAGTGATCGTTGGAACCCGGTTATATAGTTGGAGGTTGCCGTGCCTTGGCTTTTATTTGGTGGACTTTACATTCTCACTTTTGACACTGTAATACATTTAGACAACACATTCTGCCACCCCTTTCCTCGACCTTATGTGAGAGGCCTCAGGCCTAGTGATTAGCCGCTCATCCACCAAGTACTGACTGAAGGGAAAAAGAGGAGAAATCTCATATGCCTCCCCAAAAGCACCAAGCTTTTTACCAAACTGGTGGTGTATTAGACAGCAGATGAGTACAATCATGGTAAGAGCAGCCAATGTATGGATATCTAAGTATAATATCGACAGACATACCATAAGGCTCGGTTGACACTGCAGCAACCGGAAAGTCGCACAACTTACGGTGAGACTTTGCCAGGAGACTTCCTGGTGACTTGAGTACTACTTTGAGGCACAAGTCTGATACAAGTCTCCTTAAAGCAGTACACAAACCTTTTCTAAAGTCAGAGCGACCTTAGTAGTGTTTATTAAGACAGCTCTCATTGATTAACATGGGATTTCACATGTCACATGGCTTAGGATCCCACGTCGCGGCAGTCTGAACCAAGCCTTAGGAGGTTTTCCACCTGCAGAAATATTTCCTGCACTTTTGACCAAACTCATATGCCAGGGTACTAAACTACTTGGCATTTACTGGGCACTACTGAAAATGTATCTGGAATAAGTTTCTGTCTCACCTTCTGCTTGCCCAGCAATATTTTTATTATTGTATTAAATAAAAAAGATTTGTAGTTTCGCCACTACAGGGTGCACTCAATGGTTCAGTGTGTTTACTCTCTTTTAACAGTTGTTGGGATACTAGTAACACATAGTATTCTCTGTTTTCAATTAGTTAACTCATTAACATACAAATGAAAAGAATTCGCTGCTCCAGGTGAAATGGGTGTGCCTGATGGGACCTCCAAACAAGTGCTAGCCCCGGCCTGCCTCTGTGGGTATGAGTCAAGGTAAAGAAGAAATGGCTGCAAATCGGGTAGATTCCAAATGCTGTTTATTCAATCAAGGTGACAACAGAGGACACCAACACATAATCTTGTAGATTAATTTCACACTGTACAAAAGTGAAGAAAAAGAGAACGTTGGGATTTTAAATGAGGCAGTGACTGGGTAAGGTCAGTTGCCTCCATCCCTATCTAATTAAAACAAACAGGATGACTGGAGGTTGGGACTTTGAATGAAGCAAGCAGGTGTAAAACATTTCAATTTATTGGAAAATCAGTGGTAAGTTGCATGAGGGTAATCATGAGTACACCAAGAAAACCAATATATTCCATTCAATGGATAAACATACAGCAATAACAATTGACCACTAAAAATGCAAATCACATATTACAAGTGATCATTAAGTAAAACATATAGTTGGCAAAAAACATGACCTATAATAGCTGCATTTTGTGGATTCATCCACTCTCCAGGAGCATGCACGTGGAAAACTGAATGCTGTAGTATAGTAGTAACAAGAATATCTGTAAGGTCTGACCCTGCCATGGAAAAGAGGCGATTAAAATAAAGTAATTATAAGTAATATTGCCTAGGATAAACCCCCCAAAACCACTTTCAAAAGTACTTACATTATCTGTATCTATGTAGTAGCAATGTGCCAACATGAATCAGAATAACAACATAGGGATATCACTGGTGGGAGCAGAGGTGGTTAAGGCAGACCAGGACTCGACAAAGATGGTTTCCAAGAAAGGAAATTCCAAAAAGTAATAATGGTCAACAATGACCATACGTGCTAGAAACAAAAGTGAGATTGTAAAATAGGTTGGAAACTCATATTATGTGGTACCATAGGTCATCTGTCCTAAACTTGGTAAAGGATAGGCTAATGAGATGCTAATGAGTGTATAGGAGAGTAGGATGTTAGAATGATTGGAAAGGTGAAGTACATAGAATATGAAAAATATTAAGAAATCATATCAACCAAAGAGGTTAGGTAAAATAAAATAAAGGTGCAACATAAATCAATGGTGAAAAAGTAAGATCAATTTACCTAATAAACACTTCAGTGTTGAGTGATCCACAAGGTGTGCAGATAAAAAGCTGGAACCACCATGTCGTCTGCCCCAGAAAGGCTTATAAGGGCTAGTCTGCCACACCCACCAACGTCACGTAGGCGTGCACTATGGAGGGTAGCCAGCTGCAGCAGGGCGGAACCGCCCCCAAGCAAAACAGTGCCAAAATGTTCCTCCACCTGGCTGCTAGATGTAAAAAGCGATGGAAAGCGGCGGCGCCAAAGACATGGTGCAGCAGTTCCATCACATAAAGTGTGGCATTGATGCGTAGTGCAGGGGGCAGATTGACTCAGATGGTGGTTCCAGCTTTTTATCTGCACACCTTGTGGATGACTCAACACTGAAGTGTTTATTAGGTAAATTGATCTTACTTTTCACAATTGATTTATGTTGCACCTTTATTTTATTTTACCTAATTTCTTTGGTTGATATGATTTCTTAATGTTCAATGTACTTCACCATTCCAGTCATTCTAACTTTTATACTCTCACTAACTTAACCTTACCTATACACTCATTAGCATCTCATTATCCTTTACCAAGTTTAGGACAGATGACCTATGGTACCACATAATATGAGTTTCCAACCTATTTTACAATCTCACCTTTATTTCTAGCACGTATGGTCATTGTTGACCATTATTACTTTTTGGAATTTCCTTTCTTTGAAACCATCTTTGTCGAGTCCTGGTCTGCCTTAACCACCTCAGCTCCCACCAGTGATACCGCTATGGGGTTTTTCTGATTCATGTTGGCACATTGCTACTGCATAGATACAGATAATGTAAGTACTTTTGAAAGTGGTTTTGGGGGGTTTATCCTAGGCAATATTACTTCTAATTACTTTATTTTAATCGCCTCTTTTCCATGGCAGGGCCAGACCTTACAGATATTCTTGTTACTACTATACTACAGCATTCAGTTTTCCACGTGCATGCTCCTGGAGAGTGGATGAATCCACAAAATGCAGCTATTATAGGCCATGTTTTTTGCCAACTATATGTTTTACTTAATGATCACTTGTAATACGTGATTTGCATTTTTAGTGGTCAATTGTTATTGCTGTATGTTTATCCATTGAATGGAATATATTGGTTTTCTTGGTGTACTCATGATTACCCTCATGCAACTTACCACTGATTTTCCAATAAATTGAAAGGTTCTACACCTGCTTGCTTCATTCAAAGTCCCGAACCCCAGTCATCCTGTTTGTTTTACTGTACAAAAGTGCTTAAAGTGGTTCTGCACCTTTAAAAAAAATATTAAAAGCCAGCAGCTACAAATATTGCAACTGCTGACTTTTAATAAATTCACACTTACCTGTCCCAGGGTCCAGCTATGCCAGCGGCAGATAACGAGCGATCGCTCGTCTCTCTGCTGCCCCCACCGCCATCCTCTGTCAGGGAATCGGGAAGTGGAGCGTTGCAGCTATATAGTCAGTTTTTTTTTTTATAAGCAACTATGCTGTTGTACTTCTAACAGTACCATAGCTTGTATATGTAATGAGTAAATATGGCACCCTCATATGCATCTATTATTACAAATTATACATAAAAACAAGGTTTTAAAAGATTTAAATTTGCTGATAAAATTTTCCATTAATATGTCTCTTTTATAAATGTATCTAAAAGACTATACATTCCTTTAAATGTTCAGGTACCATGCCAGCAAGGGGATCTGTATAGATAGAAATAGGAAAGCTTTTATTGTTGACTTGTTTTTAAAGGAGCAGGCTCCAAGGGTGTCCTTCCCAATAGTAAAGCAACGTCAGCTCCTAATTTTTATCCTCACAGGCCAACTTTAAAAATATTATCTTGTTATTAACGGTATCCAAAAATCCCACAATGAAAAGAAGTGATTTGTGAAAATCTTTATGCAGACCATAAATGAGAAAGCAGATGATGGTTTCTGGTTTCCAGAAGCTTAAAACACAGATATGATAATTGTGATGTGTTAAATTCCCCTGTGTTCACCTTGTGTATAATCCCTTCCCTCTGGTGCCTGGAGTTGGTGTTTGATTATCTGTGTTCTTTTTTTAGCAGTTGTTTATTGTTTGCCTTGTTAATGGCTGGACTGGCAGAACACTGGTGATGTGCTCTGCAGCCTAGAATCTGAATAGCAACCTGTTACTACAGAACATATCACAGTACATTTAGTATACGGTCACATCATCTCTACCACTACCTATAGTAACACTAAAGCAAAGTTACTGTGCATTGCTGCAATTCTCACAGTTACAGAATCACTGTCTTTAGTATTTTTCTTGCTAGGAAAATAAGTTGCGGTCAATAAAAGGTGTGTATTGCAGTGATATCAGCTGTTTATAGCTCCATCTCTGAATTATTGAATTTTTGAAGTGTTTAAAAGTGTAGCTGTGGCCAAGCTATGGGCATTCAAATTATTACATATTCTACAGCAGTGGTCTCCAAACTGTGGCCCAGGGGTCAGATGTGTCCCCTCGCTTTCTTTTATACAGTCCTTGGTCCACTATTCCATCCACTGACACAACAATGAGGCATGATTCCTCCCACTGACCCAACAAAGGGGGGAAATTTACACCAATGATGGGGCACAATTCTTCCCACTGACACCAAGAATGAGGCATAATATCTCCCACTGACCCCAACAGAGAAGCACAATTCCTCCCATTGACACCAACGATGGTACACTATTCCCACCCCACAAAGACACCAATGATGGGCCACTATTCCTCCCAAAGACACCAATGATGAGCACAATTCCTCCCAAAGACATGGAGATGGGTACAATTCCTCCCAATGACACCAACGATGGGACGCCATTCCTTCCAATGACACCAATGAATGGACACTATTCCTACCAATGACACCAATGATGGGGCACTATTCCTTCCAATGACACCAATGATGGGGCAGTATTCCTACCAATGACACCAATGATAGGGCAGTATTCCTACCAATGACACCAATGATGGGGCACTATTCCTTCCAATGAAACCAATGATGGGGCAGTATTCCTACCAATGACACCTATGATGAGGCACTGCTTCTCCCAATAACACACACAAAGGGGCACAAGTGTACTCACTGACATCAATGATGAGGCAGTGTTTGCTTCCACTGACCACAGTCCAGCCCCCCTAAAGTCTGAAGGACAGTAAACTGGCCCTTTGTTTAGAAAGTTTGGAGACCCCTGTTCTACAGTAATTGAGCTTTAAAGCAAGATTCTAACTAACCTTTGTAGCTGCAAACTCTGTGGAGTAATTCACCCTTCATCTCCCAGCAGTAACTGTGCAGCTTGCCAACCTTCTAATCTTTACTACGAACACAGAGATGCCTCTCTGGCAGAATTTACTTTATCTCCTGTGAATTTGGAGGGTGGGCATGCACCACTGAATACACACTAGCTAGGAAACAGCCTAGCAACATTCTGTTGCAAAGACACAGGTGGCTTCTGATGCCTAGCCACAATCTTTGCTAGGGCGCAGGCAGATATTGACAGCTTTTGTTGCTAGGATGCAGAGGCTATTGATGCCAAGTGTCCTTTGTTGCTGGGATGCAGGTGGCTCCTGTACTTCAACATTTGCACTGTTCTCTAAAAGCATGTAAATGTACATTGCTTTTAAGCATACAGCACAAAAAGCAGTCACAGGATGCAGATTTTTCAATTTAATTTCATGATTCTGGATTCAGCACAGGTTTTATGCCCCTGTGTGTATGGGACTGTAGCAAAACATACACCTGCATTTAGATCTGTGAAGAAAAAGAGAAAAAAATGCTGCGTTTTTTTACCAGCTGTATACATGAGCCCAAAGATGGCCAGAGAAAATAAGCACTGAGATTTATAGCTGCTACCAATCACTTCACAGAAAAGCTGGTGTAGTAAGGCCCAGAAAGGTGGACACATATGGCCATGAAGTTACATGCAATGTACCAGATTCCAGATGAGTAAGAGCAAATTTATCTTCCAGTGTGTGGGAAGATCTGTGTGCTCAAAACATTTTTTTTTTATAGAGAAATGGAACAAAGCTTTAGCCATCCATACAAGCTGAACAGAACAGTGAGGCAGATTCTGACCCTCTTCTGATGAGTTTGCCTGGAAAGATGCCTTACTGCCGGCCTTTTGCCGACCTATAGATACATAGTATAAATAATATAATCTCCCAAAAGCCACTCATTGCCCTTCCAATAGGCTGCTCAGGTACCCAACATTGTAACCTTGGGTAATAACAGAACCCTTAGACCAGGGTTTCTCAACCAGGGTTCCATGGAATCCTAGGGCTCCTTCAGAGGTCACTAGGGGTTCCTTGAGCAATGAGCAATTTCTGCCTCTTCGATACGTTCCCACTGACACCATTGATCTTTTTAGCCATATGTAAGTAACTCTTCCCAATGACCACAAGTGTAAGCAGCATTCTTCCCACTGACCATCACACTAATTTATCACGAGTTGTAGATAATAATTTTTATCAGGGGTTCCCTGAGACCAAAAAGTTAATTTGAAGTGGCGTTCCAGGCTTATTAAAAGTCAGCAGCTACAAAAAGTGTAGTTGCTGACTTTTAATAAACAGACACTTACCTGTTCCACGGTCCAGCGATGCGGCTGAACGGGGTGTCGATCCTCTCCGCCGGCGCCTCCACTGCCACTCTGGGCTTTCGGCTTCACGGCCGGGCACGCACAGTGCATGCGCGAGTCGCGCTGTGCTCCCTGAGTGGATAGGCGATCTCCTGGGACTCTCCCAGGAAATCGCCTAGAGGGAGGGGCCGCCTAATGCCGCGTACACACGGGCGGACTGTATGGCGTACTTAGTCCGTCGAAACACATTTCAGCGGACAGTCCGCTCGTGTGTGGGCTTCAGCGGACTTTTTCAGCGTGCAGTCCGGCGTACTAAGAATTTCGGATTTTTCGAAATTCTGTCCGTCGTACTTTGGTTTCAGCGGACAATCCGCTCGTCAGTATGCTAGTTCGATGGACTAAGAATGGCGCATGCCCAGAAAGGATTTACACGGCGGAAGGGTGCTTTGCTGTGTATTGGACTTCCTATTTCTAGTCCCGTCGTACGTGCTGTACACGTCATCGCGCAAGCTTTCGACGGACTGTTTGTGCATCCGTGTGTGGTCAAGTCCGTTCCGTGGAAAGTATGACGGACTGTCCGTCGGATTGTATGACGGACTAAGTACGCCATACAGTCCGCTCGTGTGTACGCGGCATAAGGCGAAAGGAGGAGTTGCCTTGGCGGTCCCTGGGCAGAAGAAGGAAGTAGGACAGCTCCTAACGAAGCCCCCACTCCCCCCCCCCCCCCACAAAAAAATGACCTGCCAAATGTGGCATGTAAGGGGGCGAGGAGTGCTTAAAGCGGAAGTTCCATTTTTGGGTGGAACTCTAGTTTAAGGGTTCCTCTGCATTGAAAAGTTTGAGAAAGCCTGCCTTAGGCCATCAGCTTTTCAGACTGTGACACAATTGTTGATAGATGCAGATATCTAAATTGGTCTGCTTTTAGAAAATAGGATTGCACCAATACTGATTCTAAGCATTTGCACATGTACATGTACTTGCTCCGATACCTAAAACCGATACCTTTGTGGTGTGATCTGAGCCCATACAAAATGAATGAAGAATCAAAGGTGAATTGAACAGGAATGTAGTGCGATTCCTGTCGGAACCACTTGTGGTGTGATACCAGGCTTGTCATAGTGACTTCAGCTTGGATTCACACAGGTGCAGTGCAAAGTGTTTGTAATTATTTACCATGTGGGTATTCTGTACCATATGAGAAAGTGATGTTGTCTGTACATACCATGTCTTGACAAAGCTTGCCTACGTACAATACCAGCGAATGTGCTTTCAATTTAGGGGCCGCTTTTCATTCCCAACACAGCCCTGTAATTGGCCATCCTCAGCCACATCTAAATCTATATCATCCAGGATTACGCCTGCTGTTACTTTAAATCGTGACTATGAAAGACCACATGAAGGGGCAGCTTTGAAGTACAGCTTTATACATTTCTCATATGGAAACTCGATTATCTCTATCTTCCGCTCATCTCCCATTGAAAAAGAACACACAAGGCTTCTTTTTTTTTTCGCAGCTTTTGTTTGACAGAGTCAGAGACAGTATTAACAGCTGCCGCTGTGTGGCTATAGGAAGCAGAACAATTTGAAAACCGTGACAACAACATTAACATGAGACAACAAGTCAGCAATCTTCCCAACCTCTCCAGCCTTACACTGATTCATTCCTGTAGCCCATGCCCAAAGCGCTGGTACAGCAGCAAATAGCAGCTGTCGTCAAGACGTGTGACACCCAAGAATGCAGCCTATTATTCCCTGAATCAGAAAGAAGCGGAAATGCCAAGAGTGCCACATTCCACCTGCCATGCCATAGAACCTAACATGGTTTTCTACTGTATGAGTGCATAGTGCCCATACTGGAGTAGGGTGGCTACAGCCTTCTGGTTCTCATTTCTACATGTAGATCTGACATGGTGTACTACAGAGAGAACTGTGATATTAGTGTTTAAAGCCCTGCTGTGCAACCTGTGGCCCTCAGGCTGTATACTGTATGATTGTACTTGCCTTCACCCCTGGACCCCAGTATGTGCTGGGGCATTTATTTGTAAAAGGGCAGTTATCTCTAGCAGTCTTTTGATCATCTCCTGTAGCACTGCTACAATCTCTGACTATCTCCTCTTCCATGTATACAGTCACTCACTATCTCCTGTAGCATGACCATAGTCTCTGACCATCTCCTGTAGCATGTTGACAGTTCTTGACCATCTCCTGTAACATGTCCACAATCTCTGACCATCCCCTGCAGCATTTCCACAATCTCTGACCATCCCCTGCAGCATTTCCACAATCTCTGACCATCCCCTGCAGCATTTCCACAATCTCTGACCATCTCCTGCAGCATTTCCACAATCTCTGACCATCTCCTGTAGCATTTCCACAATCTCTGACCATCTCCTGTAGCATAGCTCTCAACTGTCCCTGATTTTGAGGGACTGTCCCTGATTTGGAGCAATGTCCCTCTGTCCCTCTTTCCTCCTCATTTGTCCCTCATTTTGGTTTGATCTATATAGTTGTATAAAAAAGGCACTACTTATCTATCAAAAATTGTTTGACAGTGATAAACCTTTCATCCAATTTCTAAATTGCTGCATTAGTAAATTTCAAAAGACAATATAAAAGGAACAGTAGTGGTAAAAAAGCACTTGTGGGTTTAACAGATCTTTTTTTTTTTTGTACAATTCTCCTTTAAGGGGGTGTTCTATGCCTACATAATTTTACTAATAGGCACCCCTCATTCCCATCTCAGAAAGTGGGGAGTTATGCCTGTAGAATGCCTGCAGTCTCTGTCTCCCATAACATATCCCCAGTCTCTGACTGTCTCCCGTTACATATCCCCAGTCTCTGTCTCCTGTAACATATTCCCAGTCTGACTGTCTCTTGTAACATATCCCCAGTCGCTGACTCCCGTAACATATCCCCGTCTCTGACTCTCTCTTGTAACATATCCCCAGTCTCTGACCGTCTCCTGTAGCATGACCACAATCTCTAACCATCTCCTGTAGCATGCCTGCAGTCTCTGACTGTCTCATGTAACATATCCCCAGTCTCTGTCTCCCCTAACATATCCCCAGTCACTGACTGTCTCCCGTAACACATCCCCAGTCTCTGACTGTCTCCTGTAACATATCCCCAGTCTCCGACTGTCTCCTGTAACATATCACCAGTCTCTGACTGTCTCATGTAACATATCCCCAGTCTCTGACTGTCTCCTGTAACATATCCCCAGTCTCTGACTGTCTCCGGTAGCATATCCCCAGTCTCCGACTGTCTCCTGTAGCATATCCCCAGTCTCCGACTGTCTCCTGTAACATATCCCCAGTCTCTGACTGTCTCCTGTAACATATCCCCAGTCTCTGACTGTCTCCTGTAACATATCCCCAGTCTCTGACTGTCTCCGGTAGCATATCCCCAGTCTCCGACTGTCTCCTGTAACATATCCCCAGTCTCTGACTGTCTCATGTAACATATCCCCAGTCTCTGACTGTCTCCTGTAACTTATCCCCAGTCTCTGACTGTTTCCGGTAGCATATCCCCAGTCTCTGACTGTCTCCGGTAACATGACCACTGTCTCTATCTAACTTTTGTATCACGTCTCCAATCTCTAACCATCTCCTGTAGCATGTCTGCAGTCTCTGACCACCTCCTCTAGCATGTCTGCAGTCTCTGCCTCTGTGAGGCATCATCTATATAGATCATTGTTAAGAGGGCCCTTAAGTAATATCAGATACCATATTCAAGACCCTCTATACCTGGTAAGTTCACCCCCACTAGATTAAAGACACATTCTGAAGTAACACTCATTATGAATTATAACACGTTATGAAGTAACATTCCTTTGGCCAAATCATGACAGGACATAATAAAATGGAACTTTAGGCAAAAGATTTTTCTGTATTAACCTCAGTCAGATTTGCTATTGCTGGCTGTATCAGTGCTGGGAGTTTTGGTCTCACTTCCTGTTCTGGTACCCACCTGTCATCAGGACAAGAATATGGAAAAACATTGGAACACAGGCACAAAACCTGACAAAGGTTATTATTAGGGTTGCACCGATACCTGTTTTTAAAGGCGAGTGCGAGTACCGATACTTGTGGTCACGTACTGGCCGATAACAATTACTGATGCAATGTTGTATGATTTGAGGCCATAGAAAATCAATGGGCTCAAATGCACTGCAAAGGAACGCATGTGATTTGAACAGCAATGTGGTGCGCTTCCTGTCGAAATTACATGTGGATTCCTGTAACGCTCCTGTGTAGGCCTGTCATAGTGACTAGCCTGGGTTCACAAAGGAGCGGTGCAGGAAACCCCATGTGATTCGGATAGGAATCACACCGCATTCCTGTTCAAATCACATGCGATTTATTGCCATCATGCCATGCGATTTGAGCCCATTTATTATGTATGGGCTTAAATTGGGCAGCAAAGGTATCGGTTTTAGGTATCAAAACAAAACAAAGTACTCATGCAAGTGGTTAGTATCGGCATAGACACCAGAACTGGTATTGGTTCAACCTTAGTTATTACCCTCCCCCCCAATAAAATAAAATGTTTTATTGTCCTCCATGTTCTTGTTTGGGAGTTTTTTCCTATCTCCAATACCAGAAATGATAGAGAATATTCCTAATGGGGGCATGGGTAACAACAAAAGTTTCAGTTCCACTTAGAAGATGATATTTTGGTTTTGGGTGGATACCAATGGTTCCACTGCCCTGTGGTTTATTATACAATTTGGGGACTCCCGTTTGAGACATTTCAATAGCCTTTTTTCAGTTCACATGTCCACACTGCAATCTTGCATCCAGAAATGTGATCTCTGTGTAATAAGAAGAGTTTAGCAAGGAAATAGAACCAAAAAGCTGTGCAACCAACATTGGTGAGTTCCTTTCTCGGTCACTTTGCCTGCTTCTCCTATCCGTGTGCTTCCTCCATTGCAACACAATTTATTGGCTCCTTGTGCTGCTTCTCTCTTCATTTCTCTGATCTCTGATGTGCGTCAAATTAAGGTACCTTCTCTGTTTGCATTTAAAAATGCATTTAGGAATTTTTTCTATTTGTACGATTACAGAGCTGCAAAAAAAATCATGTTGGTTTTTCAAACTCTGCATTTGCTAGTTAAACAAATGTTTGAAAGGTGAACCCAGTGTTTGGCAAGAAAAGGCTGCATTTGACCGGCTTTCCCTATTGTTAAAACACATCTCAATAGGGCATGTTACCTTCACAGAATTGTAACGCAAAGCAGGCCAAATACGACAAAAACGCAAAACACAAATTGCAGCAAAAACACACACTACATGTGTTTCTGCAGCTTCTCTACTGAAGTCTATTGAACCAAAAACATACCATTTTGCTTTTAATAAAAGTCCCTTAATCTTTCCAAAAGTGCAGCGGCTGCAAAAAGCATAGATGTGAACATGTCCCATAGGAAACCATGTTAAATGGACTGTAATGCATTTCTGCAAAAAGCAGTAAAAAACGCATAGGTGTGATCCAAATCTACATCTGTGTTTTTTATATCTGCCTGGAGTTCAGCTTTAATCTTTTTTAACCTAATACATGCTTAAAAAAAATGAAATGTACATAAACTTTAAAAGGAGTCTTATTTTATTTGAACAAGAAAACTTAAAATAATTGCTTCTGCATCCAATAATACTGATACTTTTTCAAATTCAATGATAATTGATACTTTCAAAATGTCACTGTCTTACTAAGCAATATTACACTATACACCTCCAAGCACCGAGACTGCACAAAATTCATATAACAAACTGCAGTGGAATGCCACAGTAACTGCATCCAAAATGCTATATTTTAGTGTATATATATATATATATATATATATATATATATATATATATATATATGTTATTATTATTATTATATTATTATACAGGATTTATATATAGCGCCAATATACGCAGCGCTTTACAATATAAAGGGGAAACAATCCAGTTATAATACAATAAAATATAATAGGATTAAGAGGGCCCTGCTCAGAAGAGCTTACAATCTAATAATATATATATATATATATATATATATATATATATATATATATATATATATATATATATATATATAAAATCACATTTACATAAATGAGACTGTCATAAGGGGAAAGGGGACAGGGGAGAAGTTGGGACTTTGTATGAAGCATGCAGTCTACATAAATGTTTTGGATTTCTAGTGTATATGTGTGTATATGTGTGTGTGTATATGTATATATATATATATATATATATATATATATACACACAGTGTGTGTGTGTGTGTGTGTGTGTTATATATATATATATATATATATATATGTATATATATATATATATATATATATATATATATATACACATATACACATATACATACACATATATATACACACACATACATATAATAATCCAAAACATTTATGTCAATTAAAGCAACAGTATTTTATTGTCAGCATATGAGCAAAGTTCAGTGTGTTTTTTCTCAAGATGCACTGTTTGCGATATACTGTATATAACACATATGTAACACTATCGTATTTTTAATTTACTTTTTACATTTTTTTTGTCCCATTGGCCTTTGTTTAATGTAACATAACTGGTAAACATTGAGCAAGCATCATGCCAAGAACTACGTAAATAATCACCATTTAAAGTATCCTTTAAGGAAAAAAAATAAATCATGTAAGTGCAGAGATAATAATTCAAAAAGCACTTTAGAGCATATTTCTGTACATAGATACCACTTCCTACTTCTCACTAATAAAAATAAAACAGTGCGGACACTACATAACCTAGCATTGTGCTTATGACCTTTATGCTCTTTGGGAACAGACCCGCATTTGTATAAAAGTGAGGCAGAAGGTATGCAGGCTGGTATTGTCAGCTGCATTGAAGTGGAGCTGGAATTTTTGGCCATTAACAGATTCAAACAGACAATGCAGAAAACCTATAGTCAGTTAAAACAAGCGACAGCACGTCCTGCCGTAAAGTAATTTTGTAGAATTTAGGCCAGCACAGGACATGTAATGGTCACTTCACCTGTAATCGATCCATTGCCTATGGGACATTAAAGCTGCATTCCAAAGAGTAATTTAGGTCATTAGCAGCCACAGGCAACTGGATACTTAGCTGAACAATAGGTTGGCCATGTATGACAAATGAGTCATGAGTCCAAATGATAAAATGTAGATATACTATATTGGTCCATGTTTCTTGCAAAATCATGTAACCACATTATCAAAATTTAAACAAAATTATGCTTTTTGGTGAAATTATTTTCATTATTAAGAAAACAGATGTAGCTCATCTTAGGTATATGCGTTCTTCTAAACGTGACCAGATATGAAGCGATATTCAACTAACACAAGTGAGCCGATGACTTTACACAGCAACTGGACAGTGTATCAGCACCCATATGGCGACAGGAGTCATCACACATATCAACCGGCCTTTCTCAACCTTTTTTACCCTTGAGGAACCCTTGAAACAACGTTCACACCTCAGGGAACTTGCGCTAAAAACAAATACATTTACAGCTCAAGTTATCATCATCATCAGTTAGACGAGGATAAAATAACTAAACAATTAAGGGCTGGTTCACACCACAATTTCTGTATTTCAGATGCATTTCTTCATACATATTTTTGCTGCATTTTTGATACATTCTTCTGCGTTTTTTCCCCTATCTTTATTCAATTGAGAAAATGTGCACTCTGAAGCATTTTTGATGCATTTTGCTGTGTTCAATGCAGAAAAAAAGGCAACACGTTCTACCTTTGTTGACTGCACTGGAACACACTCCACTGGTGTGAACTAGGGCTATTGGAACCAATGTTAAACACTGTCCATGTGTTTTTGAAGCAGAATAAAAATGCACTGGACTGCATCTGTTGTGAACTAGCCCTGAAGAGTTACTAAAGGAAATAGTTTTCTTTTTTTTAAATAAACATGTTTTTTTTCCCCCCTTTTCCAACAAAACATGTTATGCCGCGTACACACGACCGGACTTTCCAGCAGACTAGGTCCAACTGAATCATTCCGTCAGATGGTCAGATCGTGTGTGGGATAGTCCAATAGTTTTTCTTTAAAAAAAAAATCAGACGGATCTAGAAATAGAACATGCTTCAAATCTGTCCGACGGACTCAATTCCTATCGGGAAAACCGTTTGTCTGTATGCTGGTCCAATGGACCAAATACGACGCAAGGGCAGCTATTGGCTACTGGCTATTGAACTTCCTTTTCTTGTCCCGTCGTACGTCATCGCGTTCAAAACTAACGGACTTTTGAACGCACTTTAGTCCGTTCGTGTGTGGGCAAGTTCGTTCGTTCAGAAGTCCGTTGTAATTCCGACAAAAGTCAGACGGGAAGACCGGGGGACCTTTTCTGCCGGAACATCCGGTCGTGTGTACGCGGCATTATACTTACCTAGTGATTAATAAATAAAAAGCAAACAGAGCAGCCCAGTAAATGAACAAATAAAAATCATAAAATTGATACATAAATCACACCAGTTGCGGCTCATCCAATAGAATAATTTCACTCCATCCTTTGACAAAATTATATAAATACAGGATGTAGAGGAGCTTGTGTACCTCTAAAAAACCTCTAAAATAACATAAATGTCCCAACATGAAAGTCCAAAGACAGGAAAATAAATATGCAATTCAATTTTCATCCACCAGTGCTATCCTCATGCTCTAAAGATCTTCAACTTATGACTCACCAATATATGCTCACCTCCAGGTAAGTCAAGGGTCACATACACTTTTGCCCCCTCTTGGGCCTTGGATCAGATAGCTCCCCAAAATTAGTCTTTGTCTCCACCACTCTCCTCAGATATGGACAATCACTCATGCAAATGAATAAAGACTAATAGTTCTCCCTGTACATAAAGCACAATTTATCAAAATAAATATATGTAAACACATGAGATCACACATTGCTATGTATATCACCTGGTACAATAGGTAGCTTACACTGCACCCAAGGCTCTGCTGACCTCAAGAAGACCACCACATGACCACACTGGCGTAGCCCCACTCCCATCTGTGTTACGGCTGACCCGCAGCCTTCCTCAGTAGGGCCAGTGAGCGGGCAAAAGTGTAAGTGACCATATATTAAGCACAGAAGACGTCTGCATGCATCACGGGTGAATCACAAGTTGAAGATCTCTAGAGCACATGGATAGCACCAGTGGGTGGAAACTGTATTGCATATTTATTTTCCTTTATGTCTTCGGACTTTCAAGTTGGAACATTTATGGTATTTTAGAGGTTATGTTGAGGTATACAGGCTGCACTACATCTTATATTTATGAAATGTTATACTTACTTGCTTTGTGCAATGGTATTGCACAGAGTAGCCCCAAATCTCATCTTCTCAGGCTTCCCACTGGCACTTTCCACTCCTCCTCTTCAGTGTCGGTCCCTATAGCAAGCGCTTGCTATGGGGTCAGATGTGCGGGCTCGCTTCCAAGCTGGCCTGTGTGTGTCTATAAACACACATAGGGGGTTATTTACGAAAGGCAAATCCACTTTGCACTGCAAGTGCACTGAAAGTGTACTTTGGAAGTGCAGTCATTCTAAATCTAAGTGGTAGATTTGAAATGAGTGGAAACTCTACTGATTTTATCATCCAATCATGTGCAAGCTAAAATGCTGTTTTTTATTTTCCTTGCATGTCCCCCTCGGATCTACAGTGACTTTACTTCCAAGTGCACTTGCAGTGAAAAGTGGATTTTCCTTTAGTAAATAACCCCCATAGTGTGTTTTTTGGCCCCGACCCCACTGCTGTGTTTTTACAGCACATGTTGCATGCCTCCACCTGCTGGCAGTCTATAGAAGTCTATTGGGACACACGGCTGCACAGACACAGACACTGTGTCCTAATATGACAGCCGGGTGAGTATGGGTGAGGGTCCCTGAATGCATAAAGGGTGGGTTCAGGGATCCATACCTGCACTGACCTGCATGTTATATTAGGACAAAGTGGCTGGCTCCATGCAGCCATGTGTCCCAATAGAAATGAATGGGACACTAGCACGGGGATGTACACAACACCTGTGCACCCCGTGCTGGGAAAAAATGGACTTGCATAGGGTCGCAGTAAAGTGCCCTGTGGGGATGGAACCTAAAAGGGTAATTTGCTTCAGTTGTTACTTAGCTGAAGTGGTCTTAGTTTACTGGCTTTGCCTAGTGACATTGGGCAAGGAACTATACAGACACCAGCAGTTGGGGAAGTCAATCCATCACTGTTTATTGCTAAAGGAACTCCGAGCAATCTCTGAAGGAACCCCTGGTTAAGAAAGGCTGATGTAAACTATTCCACAACAATCGTAAATCACCGGGACCACATATGGTGCAAGATGGATGACATGAACAGTAGAGGAGGGTCCAGATCTGTCAGGTAATAGAAAACTCTTAAACGTCAGCTGTTCCTTGCTGATCATGCAAAAGTAGTTCTCTCCTCACACCTACAGCAAACTTCTGGATATGCTTCATCTAGTCACTGCCTAACACACCAAAAAGATGCATGCAGCATTTTTGGCAATGTAGCTGTGCTATTAGAGTCTAATCAGTAATAGAACAATCAGAATCCTATATTGATGGGTTCACTGTACTGTTTAGCAACTCTAGGGTGGTGCATTAATAAAGGCAAATAGATTGTTCACTTTACATGAGAAGATGTCATGAAAATTCAGTTTGCAAAGAATACCTAATAACGTGCAAGGAAAAAAAAACATAAATTTTGCTTGCACATGATTGGATGGTGGGAGAAAGCAGAGCTTCCCCTCATTCACTAAGCTCCAGAGAACATTCCTTTGCAAAGTCCAACTTCCCTTCTAAAATGAACAGCTTTTTTGCTTTTAGTAAATTGACCGCAATGACTCATGTGACCACAGCAGTCTTTTTTAGAGAGGATTAGTTATGGTAATTAATGTTCAAGCAAATAAAGTTAAAGCAGAACTTCAACCCTCAACAGGTTTTTGGTTCTTTTTTCCGCTGTATGCCCTCACCCCCCCCCCCCCCTCTTCTTTTTTTGGAACTTTTTTTGGTGATGGGGGAAGGGTGCCTGGTTTTGACAGGTACCCGTTCTCACTTCTGGTCGGATAGCAAAAACGATTCCACTGGATGTTCTCCACTCACCCCCCACTTGCAACCTTCTGTGACACGTCATAGGTCCCAGAGGGCTGCAGGACCATTTACAAAGCCAAAAGGAGTCACGGCCAGTTTTTCACAGTTAACATGGTGAGACTGGAGCCTCTAAGACCGGTGAAGAACTGTCAAGGTAAGGATGGCGCTGGATCCCTGGACAGGCACAGTAAGTGTCCTTTAATTAAAAGTCAGCAGCTACAGTATTTGTAGCTGCAGACTTTGAATTTTTTTCAAACACGGTGAAGAACCTCTTTAAGTGTGTCTGAGGGACAGTGCCCCATGGCACACAAATGACTGCAACAGATTAAAGAAATGTTTGACATCATGCATTTCTTCAACAAATTGTTAATTATGAATCTACAGCAAAGTTTGTACCTAGAAATCATGCTAGCAACAGCACCTCCTGTTGCAGGCTGACATTGCTAAGAGCTCATTCAGACCTTGGCCTTCTGATGCATCGCATGCTTGTGGTAATGCAAGTTTTTCACACATTAATGTCCTTTGTGTTTAAGCAGCCCATTCATATGAATGGGCTGGCAAAGCAACAAACCAACTGTTTTTGGAAATGTAGTGCACCACAACACATGGTAATGCACTGCTGTGCTCTGCAATGCATGTAGGTTAGATCTGAGTTCCCTTAGTGCCTTATTCAATGAAAAGACACTGTAATGCATGAACATTCATGATGTGCATTAACATTCACCGCAAAGGTTTGAATGGCCCCTTAGTAGATGGGTCATAATTAGAAGCTGCATTGTCTGCCTGCCATGCCCCACTCAAGATGGTGGGCATTATGAGTATGGTACATTTTTACACCATTTCGCCTTCCTCATAGAGACATTGATGGTTATTTACAAAAGGCAAATCCACTTTGCACTGCAAGTTCACTTGGAAGTAAAGTCAGTGTAGATCCGAGGGAGACATGCAAGAAAAATAAAAAACAGCATTTTAGCTTGCACATGATTGTATGATAAAATCAGCAGAGCTTCCACTCATTTCAGATCTAACCCTTAGATTTAGAGAAACTTTACTTCCAAGTGCACTTTCAGGGCACTTTCAAGTGCACTTTTAGCGCAAAGTGTATTTTTTCTTTAGTAAATAACCCCCATTGCATCCTAATAAAATGTCTGGACTTCCAGGGTATGGAGAAATCGGTCACCGAATCATCTCCCCTATGTGACCATACTAGCAGTCATATCAACTTATTGCCCAGTCCAATCACTTTTTGGTGCAGGTATAGATTAGCTAAAAGACACCATAGCAATCATTCAGGAACATTTTTTTTACGAACTACAGTTTTTTCCCCAATAATGGTGGTTGCAGATGTACGATCATTTCCAAATCTGGATTTTAGGCCATTGTTTTCAATATATAGAATAACTAACATTTTATCCTACAAAATAAAATATATATTGCATATATACTGTATGTTGTATAAACACAGTTTCAACTGAATCCATACAAAAGTAAATGTATATGTAGAAGAGTCAATAATAATAAACACTCAAATGCATTTTGCAAGTTGCTTTTCCACAATGGTTTCAACAATCATATGCTTGCTTTCAAATATTGGTACCAAAGAGCATGCAGAATAATAACTAAGATTTCTTAGCTCCATGAATGGTTATAGTATACACAATTAAAAATGTGAACAGAGCAAACAAAAATATAGGACATGTAAAATGTGTAAATGACAAGCTAATGTTAACAATAAACCGAGTAAAACATACTTTAGTTAAGGATACATACCCTATTAAACTATCAATGTGATTCAGCCACACTATTCTCATGATTACCCTTGTTGGGCTGTAGTGCCAAGAGTCCAGACAATAATAAATCTGCATTGACATTTAGAGGCAAGGAGCACTCAGATAAAACTATGTATGGAAATCTTTCAGGTCCCTTTTGACAATGTGTGTAAATGTACTGGAAGGTGCTGAAATAACTATGTGAACAGCAGAAAACTAGAACTGGACTATTTGGAGGTCTTTCCCCCGACATCCTAAAACTAAACAACAGGGGTCTAGTTACCAGCAGGGGGTACTTTAAATCATTCCTATCAATAGAAAAACTAGAATTAAAAAAATAAGGATTTGGTTACCCTAGTTTGCGGACAGCACTACCTATGACAGTCCTAGGGTTTACAGACCTTTCCATGAAAAAAAACCCCAGTTTTCAAAACGGATACGTTGTATCAAATAGTTAATTCAAGTTTTAATTATTCATTGAAGCATTCTATTTTGTTTTTCTAACGAGAAGAAATAAAATGAATGACATTGCAGCTACATCGTAAAGCAAACTTGGTATACAGTTATACTTTTTTGCCTTTGTGTTTATAATAGATAGACTATATTCCAATATCTTTAGAACAGTGGTCTCCAAACTGTGGCCCTGGAGCCGGGTGTGGCCCTTTGCTTGCCTCTATTCGGCCCTTATGGCATTATTCTATCCACAACTGACACTAATGATGGGGCACTATCCCTTCCACTGGCACCAAGCATGGGGTGCTTTTCCTCCCATTGATATCATTAGAGCTGTATTCCTTCCACTAAAACCGATGATTGGGCATTGTTTACTTACACTGATGCTTGGGCATTTTCTACTCCCACTGGCCACAGTCTGGCCCTCCTAAAGCCTGAAGGACAGTAAAGCCGGGCACACACTACCCCGGCGAGTTGCATGAAAAAAACCTGACAGCTTAGGTCGGAGACACTGTACTAACCATGCAAGTTTAGTCCAGCAATCTCCCCCACTGAGATGTTGTTTTCCGATAGAGGGGTGCCCCCCGCCCACTAGAACACTCAGATCAGCGCTCTCTTCCATTGGCTGAGAGGGCTGATCAGGAGGTGGTCGGCCTTCTGGTTTTCTAGCATAATTGTTGGACAATTATGCCCGTGTGTATGTTGGTCTGTCCGTGTCTTCCCATGTGTATGTTGGTCTGTCCAACAGCTTCTGTCGGACAGACCGACATACACACAGGCAGAATGGCGGAAGTTTTTTTTTTTTTTTAACCAGCAAATGTCTCCCGACATTCTGCCCATGTGTACAGGGCTTAAACTGGCCCTTTGTTTAGAAAGTTTGGAGACCTGCTTTAGAAAAATGTAACAATCAGAAACAACCACCAGAAAAAAAAAGAAAAGAGGAGCGAGCAGAACACTTGTAGTATTAGGTGATTTGTTGGCGTGAATAAAAACACAGACATAGTAAGTAGAAATGTGTAACATATATTGATGAGGTCATAGTGACTGAGTAAAATGGTGACTGCAACCTGGATGTCGGATTGCTGAGAATATGGCCATGCAGAGGGTAGGGTGGTTGCTTCTGATGCTTGGGGAGGCCCAGTTCAAAGTCTACTAAGGGGACATCAGGATGATCATGTGAACTCAAGTGGTGCTGCGATATTTGGGGGTCTGGATAACTAGCCAGCTGTGTCTTGGTAAAACAAACAGTCTTTATTTTTCCAAAAGGCAAACAAAAACAGGCAAACAAAAACAAAGCTCCGGCTCACCACCACCATAAGTTTGTCTCACAGTGAGGTTTAAAGTTCTCACCTGCTTCAGGGGTCACAAAAAAGGTCACAGAAGCCTAGGAGCTTTTCAGCAAACAGCCCTGTCACAATTGTGTCCTCTTCTATACAACACTCCACGGACACCTGCCTCCTGCCCCTTTCAGCCTTCTTTTCAGGTGGGTTAACCACTTCAGGTCCAATGTACCCATAGTCAGGGTTGTAGGCTTTTTTCCACCCAAGATCTTTCTGAGCCTTCAAATTTCAGGACCCACGTCAGAGCTTAATGACCCTGGAAAAACTGCAAATTTTTTTTTATTTTGTAGCAGATCACCCCAGAACCCCAGAACCCTTCACCTGGCATGGGTGAGAATCCCTGAGTACTCTAAACCGATTCTTTTCTTACCCCCCCCCCCCCCCCCGCCCCTTTAAGGGACCACAACCCAAACAAAGGGGACATATATCTCCCATCTAGGACCCATCCCTGGTATCCCGTTCAGTGCTTAAAAGCCCGAAGGATATATGTGTCCTGGAGACGCTTGTTAATAAAGGGGTAGAGCATGCACTGACTATTTGCTACTGACTGCTCTGCAACATTTGCTGAGGAAGAATCTGTGTTACTCCAGATTTTTTAGGAATTGTGGTAGTCACAAAACTCCTCTTCGGTGTTCTAATAAATAATTAATTAATGAATGAATTAATAAGATTGATTCTGCTATCTGGATCTTTTTCAGTGAACATATTATGGTCCCAATTAAGCATGCCAACATCTATACATTGACAGGCACCTCTGCAATGCACATATTTTCTGGGGGTTTTTTTTGCACTGAAAGTGTCCCTAAAAATAATTAAAAATGGTGGCAACAATGCATTAGAACTATTACATTTAGTAAAGCCATAGGGGGTTATTTACCAAAGGCAAATCCACTTTGCACTACAAGTGCAAAGTACACTTGAAATTGCACTGAAAGTGCACTTGGAAGTGCAGTCGTTGTAAATCTACGGGGTAGATCTGAAATGAGGGGAAGCTCTGCTGTTTTTATTATCCAATCACGTGCCAGCTAAAATGTTTTTTTTTTATTTTCCTTGCATGTCCTCCTCGGATCTACAGCGACTTTACTTCCAAGTGCATTTTCAGTGCAATTTCAAGTGCACTTTGCACGTGTAGTTTGCACTTGCAGCGCAAAATGGATTTGCCTTTCGTAAGGGCAGTATGGGAGGTGGGTAGGGGGTGGAACCAAGAAACGGTGCTTGGAGGTGGGTAGGGGCAGAGAAAAGGAGGAGTTTCTGCACCTTTTCTCTGAGAAAAAAAGCTCTGGTAGTACCTGTAGCCAATCAGATTGCATGGCTGGAAATTTTTGGACATTATCAGACTTATTAAATAAAGGTTTATTATACTTAAAGTGACACTAAACTAAATCCTAATTCTCCAAAAATAATCTATACACATCCACTACCTAGCAGCACCAGTGGGGGGACCTGAGAAGAGGAGGATTGGGGCTGCTCTGTGCAAAACCACTGCACAGAGAAGGTAAGTATAACATGTTTGTTTGTTTTTTTAAAGCTGAACCTATCGTAAATTCTAACATGGTTTAAAAGCGGTATTAAACCCAGAACAAATCAGCTTTTTGAGCTAAGAATACATACTTGAATAGAATTTTCTAAACCTGAGTTTAATGTCACTTTAAAGCAGAATAATTTATAATATGTAGTCTGGAACTGTACAAAATGGGAATTGCACCTTTTGTTACATACCCTGCCACTATCTGGGGATGATTCCTGCAGATGCTCAGAGGTCCAGTGCCAATCCTTTCTCATTCCAGGCATTCACCACCATTTACCACCCCCAACCTTTGCCACAGGAAGAAGAGAAGGAAGCCCCCCCCCCCCTCCCCCAGTGTTACATGATCAGTCTGAAGACTCCTCTTTTAAGTAATGTATAAAGGGAATATAAAAACAAGTGCAGGGGACTGGGGGGGGACAGGGGGTCTGTACCAATATGAGTGAGAAGTTTGTTTTTTTACTTGAAGTGATTGTAAAGATAGATTTTATTTTATTTTTTTACCTTAATGGATTCTATGCAAGAAGGTGAAAAACCTTCTGTGTGCTGCTCCCCCCACAGCATCCCTAATACTCACCTGAGCTCCCCTCGCTCCCCTCGCTCCAGCGATGTGCACAAGAGCCTCTACTGTCCCTCTCCTCATCGGCTGAGACAGCCAGTGAGCCAATTAGAAGAGAGTGGGGGTGGGGCTAAGCCACGGCTCTATGGGGTTGATTTACTAAAGACAAACAGACTGTGCACTTTTGCAAGTGCAGTTGCTCCAGAGCTTAGTAAATGCGGGAGAGTTTTTTCTGACTTTTATCAACCAATCATGCGCAAGCAAAAAATGTTTTTTTTTTCTTGCATATGATTGGGTATTCTTTGTAATTTGAAGCTTTAGCTCGTTTACTAAGCTCTGGAGCAACTGCACTAGCAGAGTGTAACTGCTCTATTTGCCTTTAGTAAATCAACCCCTGTGTCTTATGAATGCATAGAGTGGGGCTCGGGAGCGAGCACGCACTAGTGCCCCCATAGAAAGTGGCTTGCTTTTGCGTTCACTAGTCAAGGAGGAGGAGCCAGCAGCACCAGCAGGGGAGCCGGAAATAGGAGGAGTGGGGCTTCTCTGTGCAAAACCACTGCACAGAGCAAGTAAGTATAACATGTTTGTTTGTTTGTTTGTTTGTTTTTTTCGTTTTTTTTTAAACCTGAACCTTTAATACCAGTTCTATCGTAAATTCTAACATGGTTTGAAAACGGTATTAAGAAGCAAACATTTATTCTATTGCAGTTTACCAATTCTCAGATGTAATGTCTACATTCGTTTTCTCTCTTAGGCTTTCTTCCTTCTATTTTGACCTGGTGATCTGGCCAGTAAGTCTGTTGTTTTTCAAAAGAACAAGCTCTCCTTCATATATATGTTTACAGGGATGAGACAAACCATTACCGCTGACAGTGGTGCTTACAATGATCAGCTTTTATCTATTCATGTGAAACCTTTATCCCAAAAGGTAAAAAAAAAACTGTTTGCTGTAACTGCTTATCAAGTGTCAGACGGTGTTTGGATTAATTTTTTTTAGTGCATTTAGACCTCTTTCACACTGAGGCAGTTATCTGGCGTTTTAGCGCTAAAAGTAGCGCCTGAAAACTGCCTCTCAAGCCACCACAGTGTGAAAGCCGGAGTGCTTTCACACTGGGGCGGTGCGCTTGCAGGATGGAAAAAAAAGTCCTGCAAGTTGCACCTTTGGGGCGGTGCGGGAGCTGTGTATACAACGCTCCCGCACCGCCCCTGCCTATTGGAATTAATGGGCTCCTGAAAAGCGCTTCTGAAGTGGCACATCACGGGCGATTTTAACCCCTTTCTAACCGCTTCTTGGGGGTTAAAAGCGCCCCGCTAGTGCCCAAAAAAAGTGACGCCAAAGCACCGCGGTAAAGTGCAGCTAAAATAAGCACCACTTTACCGTTAATGCCCCAGTGTGAAAGTAGACTAAGTGGGGGCACCCTAATACAGGAGGTGTGTTACTGGCCAGATCATCAGGTGAAAACAGAGGGAAAAAAGTAAAAAAAAAATAAAACTAATGCAGACAGCATATATAATGATTGCTAAGCTGTATTATATTACAGTTTTGGTTTAGTGTTTAATAACGCTTTATTAGAAGTTTTCGGTTTTAATAAGCAGCAATACGACTGCACTTTGACTTCACAGTAGCTACTGAATGCTGTTGATCTGCTAAGCTTCAGGATTCTGCACATCATTAAGCTGGCTATGCATGGAACAATATTTTTTCGCTATTTAAATTTTCCCCCATGTGAAATGATTACTACATAGGGTATACGACTGAATGCATTGAGGGAACTATGAAGACGGCCTCCATGCTTGGAGTGATCTGCAGGTTGGCAAACACCAGTCACCAAGGCCGTGTTCCCTGCTGATTCAGCAAAGAGATGCTACTGATAGTGAAGGCAAATAAATGAAAATAATCCGCATATGTTGCTGTACAGTGCAGGAGACGTTCTTGTCGGGCTAATTATCCCCTGCGGTTATTAGCTTCTGGAAATATTATCCTTTTGTATATAGAAACCTCTACTCTATGCACTTTTTGACCTGTACTTAGCTCACCATAAAATCCATCTCTCATATCTCTTTGTAGTAAAAGCTCATCCCCATCATCCTACCTAACGACGTTCACTAGGAGCTCAGATTACAAAGAAAAAAAACCATTGTCAGAATGGGATTTCTGCTGGAAAAACAGGTAATTGTTCAGGGAAAACCACAACACGTGAGACCTAAAAACAAACCGTTCCATAAACCTTCCTGGAGAGAATGACGCATTTCCTTCTATGTGGTCCTATTCAGGAGAGGAGTGCTGCTCACTTCTAGGCTCCGTTCACATAGTTACTTAGTAGGTGAGGTCGAAAAACGACACAAGTCCATCACGTACAACCTGTGTGAGTGATTGTATGTCAGTATTACATTGTATATTCCTGTATGTTGTGGTCGTTCAGGTGCTTATCTAATAGTTTATTGAAACTATCAATGCCCCCCCCCCCCCCCCCCCCGAGACCACCACCTGTGGAAGGGAATTCCTCATCCTTGCCACTCTTAGCCCCTGTACACACGGTCAGAAATTCACACGGAAAATGTCCGATCAGTCCGTGTTGTCGGATAATCCGACTGTGTGTGGGCTCCACCGGACTTTTTCTGTCGGAATGTCTGGCCAACAAAGTTTGAGAGCTGGACAAAAAATGTTCCCACAACACCACGACAAAGTCCGAACGTTTGTAGAGAATTAAGATCGGACAAAGTGCCACGCATGCTCAGATCAAATTAGGAGACCAAAGCTATTGGCTACTAGCCTGAACGTAGTCCCGTCGTAACGAACGAACGTCACCACGTTCTGAACGATCGGAGTTTCCGACAACTTTGTCCGACCGTGTGTATGCAACACCAGTTTTGGACAAAATCTGTCGGAAAAAATCAGACGGATTTTGTTGTCGGAATGTCCGACCGTGTGTACAAGGGCTTACAGTAAAGAACCCTCTACGTAGTTTAAAGCTAAACCTCTTTTCTTATAATTTTAAAGAGTGGCCATGTGTTTTGTTAAACTCCCTTCCGTGAAAAAGTTTTATCTCTATTGTGGGGTCACCAGTACGGTATTTGTAAATTGAAATCATATCCCCTCTCAAGCGTCTCTTCTCCAGAGAGAATAAGTTCAGTGCTCGCAACCTTTCCTCATAACTAATATCCTCCAGACCCTTTATTAGCTTTGTTGCCCTTCATTGTACTCGCTCCATTTCCAGTACATCCTTCCTGAGGACCGGTGCCCAGAACTGGACAGCATATTCCAGGTGCGGCTAGACCAGAGTCTTGTAGAGCGGGAGAATTATCGTTTTATCTCTGGAGTTGATCCCCTTTTTTAATGCATGACAACATTCTGTCTGCTTTGTTAACAGCAGCTTGGCACTGCATACCATTGCTGAGCCTATCATCACACCTACGTAGTTTGCTTTTGATCCGTTTCTTCAGTGCCTTTTGCACAAACGTTTCTCCTACGTTTCTTGATGCATTTTGCACTTTTTATGCTTTTTTTTTTTGCCAATTTGTTCTTGGGTAGAATTAAAATTGCAAATCGCTGGAAAAAAAAAAGACACTGCGTGCTTTTTTTGCAGCTTCTCTATTGAAGTCTATTGAACCAAAAAGGCACCGTTTTGCTTTTTAAAGGAGGCCCTGACCCTTTCCAAAAACACAGAGGCTGAAAAAAAGCATATAAGTGAACGTGTCCCAAGTTAAATGGACTGTAATGCGTTTCTGCAAAAAGCAATAAAACAAATAAATAAATAAGTAATTCATATAGGTGTGAACTGGGCCTTAGGACTGACAACAAATTTAAAGAGGAAGTAAATCCTGATGGGTTTTACTTCCTCTTTGTTCCCCTGGAAAGTAAAAGCATAATGAGCTAGTGTGCATCGCATACTAGCCCATTATGTGGCACTTTACTCCAATTGAAGCCTGCAATGTCCCCGATGTCCCTGTTTGTGGCTGCATCCATCTTCACCCCTCTTCCTTCTGGGGTCACAGACTCCGGCTCTGTGACTGGCCGAGCCGCGTGACGTCACTCCAGCGCATGCGTGTGGGAGCTGTCAGTCGCGGCACTGTGAGTGAAGAAACGGCTCAGAGGGTCGTTTCTTCACAGTGCACGCGCCGATGATGTTTACCTTGCACTACAAGGTAAACATCTCCTAAACAGTGCACGTTTAGGAGATATTTCCACTACCTATAGGTAAGCCTTATTCTAGGCTTACCTATAGGTAAAAGTGGCAATCACAGATTTACAACCCCTTTAAAAAGAAAGTGATCTTTGGAAGCTGGAAAAAAAGGCAGGCAGTGGGCAAAGGATTGGTCACCAGTACTGCCCTTGCTCTACCCGTACCTGATCTTTTCCTCATTACTAATTTACTATGCCTTGTTTCTCACTGTGGGGGGAGATTTACTAAGACCCTGCATTTTTTTTTTGTGTGTTTTCATTTTTGCAGACACACACTACAGTCCATTTAACATGGTTTCCTATGGGTCACGTTCACATCTGTACATTTAATAGAAAGGACCAGGGGCTTTTTTCTGGTTTTTGATCCCACAGACTTTAACCTCCCTGGGCAGTATGATTTTTGATGCTTTGTTTTGCATAGAAATTTGGTGTTTCATATTGTAGGCCTGTAGGCCTGTAATTCTTAGGTATAATACAATTAAATCTGTCCAAGCAAGAGTCTAGTAGACATCCCGGGTATGATAAAGTTTGAAACACAAAATCATGAATCATAATATAATACATGACTATAAATAATTATATTACATATAATAATTATAAAACAAATAGTAATATAATAATAATAAAAATTATTCAATACAACTTGACAGCTAATGGTTGTGTTAGGAATTATTACTGTGTTACCTTTTTGTTAGGAATCACTTGGCCGCACCGCGGAATGGACTGCACTACAAAGACTTCTCTTATAATAACCGGACGGATGTCCTCTCTCCACTTCTGGAAGTTCCTATCACTTTTATTTCAATATGCCAAGTTTACAGTTTTTTTTTACTTGTTTGTTACAAATGCCATGTACCTACTGCTTCTGCTGTATGTTTTGAATCTCTTAATAAAAAGATTTAAAAAAAATAAATAAAAATTATTCAATAATGTAATCAAATCAAAAACACTGAAATTTGCTCAGTTGCAGAATTGTCGCTGTCATTACTTTCAGTGTTTGATGACGGATTTCCCCACAAATCGCTATCACTCAATTCTGCGAGTGATTCTAATTTATTATCGCTGTTTTCTAGCTGGTCTAAAACCGCTTTTGACGTAAAGGGACACTTTTTGGTTGCCATGGACAACCTCAAGTTTCCAGGCAGAAAGAACAGTATATGTAATATAAAAGGCCATGCAGGGCACTGGACAAACCACTAGGGACAAAAGGGATGTTAACCACTTGCCGGCCGGCTCCTGTACATATATGTTGGCACTTTAACCACTTGCTTACTGGGCACTTAAACCCCCCTCAGTCCCAGACCAATTTTCAGCTTTCAGCGCTGATGCACTTTGAATGACAATTGCGCGGGCATACAACACTGTACCCAAATGAAATTTTTATCATTTTTTTCCCACAAATAGAGCTTTCTTTTGGTGGTATTTAGTTACAGCTCGGAGTTTTATTTTTTGCTAAACAAACAAAAAAAGATGCAAAAAAATAAAAATAAAAAAATCATGTTTTAATAGTTTGTTATAAAATTTTGCAAACGGGTCATTTTTCTCCTTCATTGAAGTGCGCTGATTAGGCGGCACTGATGGCTGCATTGGTGGGCACTGATGGGCTGCATTGGTGGGCACTGATGGGCTGCATTGGTGGGCACTGATAGGCATAGTTAAGGCGGCACTAATAGGCACAGATAAGGCGGCACCGATGGGCACAGATAAGGCGGCACTGATGGGCAAAGATGGGCACAGATAAGATGGCATGGATGGGTGGCACGGATAAGTGGCACGGATGGGTGGCACGGATGGGCACTGATAGGTACCACTGATAGATGGGACTGATGGGCACTGATAGGTGGCACTGATAGGTGGCTCTGATAGGTGGCACTGCTGGGCACTGATGGGCGGCACTGCTGGGCACTGATGGGCGGCACTGCTGGGCACTGATGGGCGGCACTGGGTCGCAGCACCTTTGAGGCAGATTGTGGGCACTGTGGGTGGCACTGTTGGTGGCACTGCTGGATGGCACTGTGGGTGGCATTGTGGGTGGCACTGTAGGTGGCACTGTGGGCACTATGGGCACTGATGGGGGGCACTGATGGGGGGCACTTACTTTTATTCAGGATGGCACGGCGGTGGGCAGGTGGGCACTGGCAGGGGGCAGGTGGTCAGCTCTATTGCTGGCCGTGATCGGGACTGATGTCCCGATCACGGCCGCCGGTGATCGGCTTTTTTTTTCTCTCCTCGCGCTGTCAGCGCGAGGAGGAATAATAGCCGATTACCGGCTCCGTTCTATCACATGATCAGCTGTCATTGGCTGACAGCTGATCACGTGATAAGGGGTCGGGATCGACCCCTTGCACGGATCGGTGATCAGGCGAGTCTCACGGACTCGCCGATCACAGAGCGCGCCGCGCGCGCCCCTCAGGGGGCGCGCAGGCCGCTCGTATCCGGGACGACGTCAATAGACGTAGTCCCGGAAATGTAGGTCCGCGCTAATGCCGTCATTTGGCAATAGCGCGGATCTGTAGTGGTTAAAGATGGATATGTCAGTAATGGCAGCAGCTGCTGCCACAACCAATGTATCCATCTTTTCAGTGAGCGGTCCTGTTTACGATAATGGTGGTCCCTGCGAGATAACTGTTATCGGCGGTGGGAGAAGGCCCCCCCTCCCGCCACTCTCCCGCGCCCTTCACCACTAACCAGAGCCATCGCCAGCAGCGGAGGTGATCGACCTGTCCATGGCTGGGTATGGAGACAAGTGAAGGGAAGATGGCCCCCACCCGTCTCCATATCATAGCAGGGTGGAAGCGACATCAAAACGTCACTTCCGCCCATATGTCTTAAAGGGCCATTTTTTTGTTGTCATTTTTTCAAATCACAACATTTTTTTTTTATTGCATTTAAGTCCAAATATGAGATCTATGGACTTTTTAACCCCAGATCTCATATTTAAGAGGACCTGTCATGCTTTTTTCTATTACAAGGGATGTTTAGGAATAAAAGTGATCCATTTTTTTTTTAAAGCAGTGTAAAAATAAATAAAATCAAGTAAAATAAATAAGAAAAAAAAAAAAAAAATGTAAGCACCCCGTCCCGACGAGCTCAAGTGCAGAAGTGCCCACATATGAAAATGGTGGTCAAACCACACATGTGAGATATCGCCACAATCGTTAGAGCGAGAGCAATAATTCTAGCCCTAGACTTCCTCTGTAATTCAAAACATGCAACCTGTAGAATTTTTTTAAATGTCGCCTATGGAGATGTTTAAGGGTAAAAGTTTGACGCCATTCCACATTTCCATAAAAAGTGCGCTTGTAAGACCGCTGCACAAATACGGTGTGACAAAAAGTATTGCAATGACCGCCATTTTATTCTCTAGGGTTTTAGAAAAAAATGTATAATGTTTGGGGGTTCTAAGTAATTTTCTATAAAAAAAAATAGTTTTTAACTTGTAAACACCGAGTCTGAAAAAGAGGCTCGGTCTTATGATTTGATACAGTAATGTAATCTGTAAGATTACAGTGTACTGTACTGTATGTGTTTTGTGTTTTTCCCTTTTGAATTTGGCGCCAGGCTCCATCCTTGTGCGTTGCGATGCTCGCAGGGAATGAAGCCCGGCACAGTGATGAACGGAGCGGAGGACACGGCTCGCTCACAGTGGGAGGACATCTCAGCATCCTGGGGACAAGGTATCCTGCGATGCGATCCGGAGCGTGGCTTGGGGTTACCACTTTTGGTACTGAAAATTCACAAGTCACACTCAGGAATACCACCAGGGAGGTTAATGGATCAAAAACGTGTATTGAAAAATGCACCTGAAATATGCATCAACTGCAACCTGCATAGGTGTGAACCAGGCCTAAAGCTGGAGTGTGCAAAATCTGGTGCAGTTCTACATAGAAACCAATCAGCTTCCAGGTTTTATTGTCAAAGTTTAAGGCCAGATTCACACCTATGTATTTTTAGTGCTTTTTGCATTTTGCAGATTTGCACTACAGTCCATTTAACATGGATTCCTATGGAACACATTCTGTAGTGCAAATCTGCAAAATGCAAAAAGCACTAAAAATGCAAAGGTGTGAATCCAGCCTAACTGAACAAGTTGAAGTTAGAAGCTGATTGGTTACCATGCACAGCTGCATGAGATTCTTTGTGCACCAGGGGAAGGGAAGGGGATCACCGTTCCAGGTGGAAATGTGGATATAGAACTCTCCTCGGAACAGGAACACCAGGTGCCGGCTAAGCATATAGAAACATGAAGCAAAAAGGAAGTTCTGGACTGCCGCACTCCGGAATATAGCCTTTATTTGTAAAAAGTCCAACAGAAACAAGCCACAGCAAAAAAATCTGACAAACGACTGACGCGTTTCACACTTAACAGTGCTTAGTCATAGATGACTAAGCACTGTTAAGTGTGAAACGCGCCAGTCGTTTGTCCCATTTTTTTGCTGTGCTTGTATCTGTTGGACTTTTTACAAATAAAGGCTACATTCGGGAGTGTGGCTGTCCAAAACTTCCTTTTTGTTTCATTCTTTGTGCACCAGTTTGGGGCTGTGATTCGCACCACACTGCCGTGTGGTTTCAGTGCGATGCAAATTCAGCCATACATATTCAGGACACAAGATAGTCTGGACACTCATATATCTGGAAGAGCTTTTCTATATTCCCAGAGGAATTCCAGACAAAAGGTAGACTTTCAACCACAATTAACACTTTTTGTTCTCTATAACATAGTAAATATTCACTTTTTGAGTGCGGGTCCAATTCAAATCTGTTCTCTAAGCAAACAGCTAAATACACAGATATACATTAGGGGACACTATTTTACCTACCAAAGCATTTGTTTTACTGCCCAGCTAGTCCAGAGATTTACATTAAAATACAGTTTTGTTAGCTCCTTAGCACCAGTCTTTAAGGCTAGGTTCACACCTCTGTGCGTGGCTTCAGGTTTGGGAATCGCTGCAAGTAACCACCTGCAGTGAAAATACACTGCTCTGCGAAAACACATGGTGCTTCCATTCACTCTGAATAGCACCCCCACGCTACCGTGCTACCGCTAGCCAAACTAGGCAGCCACCTAGGGCGCACTGCTACCTAGGGGCGCCCAACCATTGTTGTTCCTACTCTCTTCTCTCTGCAACAAGCAACTAAGTCTCAGCATCAGCTCCGTTCATACATAGCGTCATAGGCACAGTGACGGCGGAGGACTGTGTCTGTGTCCCAACTCCCAAATGAATGGAAGCAAACATTCACTGATGGGCACTGGTAGGCTGAATTGAAAGGCGCTGGTGAGTGTGCATTTTATGGGCGCTGGTGAGGCTGCATTTATTGGGTGCTGGTGGGCTGCATTTGATGGGCACTTCATTAAAAATGTGGGGTATACCTGGGCAGGACAAAGGGGGTGGAGTCAGGGGTGGAGAAAAGGGGGGTGTGGCAAAATGAGGTTTCGCATAAGGTGTCAAAAATCCTTGCACCAGCCTTGCCCCCACGCATGTGAAAACTGCAGGAAAATCACGCGGCTAATAAGACTATGTGATTTCCCTGTGGCTACGTTTTTGAAAAGGTGCATTCACCTTTTCTTTTTTTTTGCCGGAAACGCAGACACGGCAGTCCCTTCATTTGAATGGGCTGCCAAGTCCACGAAAATGCAGCCTGCAAAAAACACATAGGTGTGAATCTAGCGTCAATGGACAGAGAATGATCAGCAGCACACTGATAAGCTCACATCTCTGCTCCCTTCTCCTGTTGTCATGTGTATGCAGCACACCTAATTGGCTCCAAGTATTCGCTCCATCTTCCAGTCTGAGTGCTGCAGTGGGGAGGATGACAGGGAGCTGACTTCAAGCCAAATTCAAGTAAACTAGCTGCATTTAAAACATATGAGGATTTTAACAAATACATAATTGAATGTTATGTAACTATTAACAGCAATTACTGTCCCAGAAAGGCTTCATTGCATAATGTTACTGGAGCTAGAGTATCACACACAGACACTGAAATATTAAGCCATTACTTCCATGATTTCCCTAGTCACTGGACAGCCGCCTTGATGTAAGCTGAACTCCGGCAACCAGCTAAATACACAGATGAAAAACATATAAGAGAGCTAATTTACCTGCCAATGGATTTCTGACCATCCAATCCTCATAGCAAAGCCCTGTCTGGCAGGAGACCTAATTTATCTCTCCTGCAGTTACGTTATATCTACAGGTCTTGTCTTTTATCCCACCCCTAGCCTGTAAGTGGACAGTGAAAAGAGAAGTAGCAGACTGATAAGCTCCTCTTTCCGGTCACTCTGCTCTCTCCTTCTACCAACATGCCCCTTGCACTGCAGTAAAACTGATTGGCTTCTTGTGCTGCTTCTCCCTCAACCAGTCTGATTTCTGCTGTACATAGGATTGTAAGGCCGCGTACACACGCGCGGACTGTTGGCCCAACTTTGTCCGTCCAACAGTTTGAGCGAACAGTCCGCTCAAACTTAGCATGGACGGACATGGCCACACACGACGAACGAACAGTTTGCTGAAACCGTGCGCGATGACGTGAACGGCACGTACGACGGGACGCAAAATACGACGTCCTATACACTGCAATGCAACCTTCCGACGTGGAAATCCTTTCTGAGCATGCGCGAGACTTAGTTGGCCGAACAAGCCTACACACGAGCGAACAGTCCGCTGAAACCTTGTTTCAGCGGACAGTTTTTCGGAATTTCCGTAAGACCTTGTTCGGCCAACTGTCCGCTGAAACTGTCCGCTGAAGCCCCACACACGAGCGGACTGTCCACCCAAACACTGTTCAGCGGACAAGGTTGGGCCAACAGTCCGCGCGTGTGTACGCGGCCTAAGACACTCATAACAAATCAAGTACAGGCATTTCCACTGCTTTCATTAAAAATTTAAAAAAAAAACACACACTTCACAGTGTATTAATGTACACAAATCTGCATTCATGTGTATCTTTTATATCTGTCTGGAGATGATCTTTAAGGAATCAAAATCATATACAGTAATATGTATCTTTTATATCTGTCTGGAGTTGAGCTTTAAGGAATCAAAATCATATACAGTAATATAGTACTCTAATAACTAATAATAGATGTAATAATTGTATTCAGAAAACTTTTTTTTTATATTTTTATATTTATATGTACATGCTAACCAAGCTGTACAGTAAGGGTTCATGTACACTTACTATTGGGGGGGGGCAATAAAACACTCAGCTAAGGCTAACACGCAGCGCTAACGCAAGACGGTATATATTGTGAACTATGTGAATAAAAAGGGAAATATTGAAAGCACTCCTGGCAGTGCTATAAATTGTTCCTTGGGCAGATTGGGCAAAAATATTATTAACGACACATTTAAAAAAAAAAAAAAGAAAAAAATTATATATACACACATATTTAAAAAAAAATTTTTTTATCTATATATATATATATATATATATATATATATATATATATATATATATATATATATATATATATATATAGATATATAAATTGTATTTATTTATTTTAAGTAAATGCTTTTGGTGCCTATTTTCCCTTCTACACTTATCATTTTTTGTGATATTGATTCTTTAAGAAAATGACAAATAATGTAAAATTTTTAACAAAATGAGTTCCGGGTGGATACGATCAGGTTTAACTTACTAACCGATATACTCAAAGGCCCTGACTGTGAGCTCTCTCATTGCTTTTCCTGCAAACATTTGTATGTCTTACACTGACTTAACCCTTTGATCTTCCACAACTTACACTATGACAATCCAGTGTGGGGGGGGGGGGGGGAAGCCTGACTCCTCCACTTGGCGTCACAGCAGCCATACAGGGGGGTCAGAGGAACTTCCTCACTCCCTGACAGATCCAGGCAGGTGGCTATCCTGGCCCAAATCAAACCAATCAGATTTGGTTGGGTATGCCTTTTAATATTTCTATTGTAAAAAATGCAATGAAATTCAGTGTAACTGTATGCCGGGATCTTTGTCCTTTTCCTGCATCGGCACTACGTTACCAGACATATCTGACATAAGTGCTTCATGATAGAATAACATTTCTCCTGACAAGTTTGCATAAGGTCATATAAAATTCCTCTTTGAGTGTTGGCATATATGTGTGAAGGACAAGAGTAAGGAAAAAATTAAGAACACTAGTAGCCGCTTTAGGAAATATAGCCAACTAAAGGCATTTGAACCCCATTAAATATGAGTCAGTATATAAATAGTATGTGTATATATATATATATATATATATATATATATATATATATATATATTCGTTTTTAGATTTTTTTTTAGCTGCAGATCCATTATCACATTTTTAATATGCATTTATCACTTTTTATCAACTCTCCAGGATCCCAGAGATAACTGGTAAAAGTAAAAAGTAATCTATATTATATGCATCAGAAATTTGGTGCATTAAGCCCACAATCAGGACAGAGTTTCATTATGCCCTGATGACCTTTACTTCTTGAAGTCTCTTCCTAGCCAGCCGAAAAACTCTATCCTGAGGGGAGATTTATCCCAAATAAAAGGGCCTTTGAAAACAGGAATAAGCAAAAAGCAGGAAGGTTGCTAGCAATTAACATTCCATCCACCTGTTCTTGGCCGGTGGATATTTTTGGTTTATATATAAAAATGCTCCCTTCTGGGCGATTGTTCCAAATGTGGAATTCTCAAGCTGTATATTTAAATCTCATTAAAATAACAAGCTTGTCTATCTTGTGACTGTAGCTTTCATCCTACACCCCAAATAAATCAAAGAATTATTTACACCAAGGTCAAAGCTTTTATATTCGATTTCATGAAAACTTATACCAGTTATGAAAGGGATTACAAGAGAATATATTGCATATAATCACTCTTTTAATAAAATCAACACTCCTTGTGTGTGTTATTTAAGGCCTTTCATAAACTTTCCGATAGGCATCGGTTTTTAATTAGCCGAAGAAACTTCATAGGTAAGGCTTTTCACTTCATCTAACACAAGCCAATGTTTCCCAACAACCAATTTTTCCGAGTTACAGCCTATGGGAAAATGAAGCAACAATTCAATGACACAACAATTCAAATTTCCATGCTGTTTAGCCTATAATTATACAACCTACTCTGGCCACTATGAATTTTGGGGTTCAAATCAACAGCCAAGCTTTGAACTGTTTAGCCTATACTTATACAACCTACTCTGGCCACTATGAATTTTGGGGTTCAAATCACCAGCCAAGCTTTGAACTGCTTAGCCTATACTTATACAACCTACTCTGAGCACTATGAATTTTGGGGTTCAAATCATCAGCCAAGCTTTGAACTGTTTAGTCTATACTTATACAACCTACTCTGGCCACTATGAATTTTGGGGTTCAAATCACCAGCCAAGCTTTTGAACTGTTTAGTCTATACTTATACAACCTACTCTGGCCACTATGAATATTGGGGTTCAAATCACCAGCCAAGCTTTGAACTGTTTAGCCTATAATTATACAACCTACTTTGGCCGCTATGAGTTTTGGGGTTCAAATCACCGGCCAAGCTTTGAACTGAAAAAGTGTTGAGATTTCAATTGATCCCACTCAATAATATACCACTTAGACTGTCTGACCTAGCAACAGAAACTTGATATTATATTGACCCTTCTTCATCTTACCATACAGAAAGGCAATAATCAATCGGCATTCTTCTAAAAACAGTTTGATACTATGTACTGCCCATTTCCACTAATTGTTTCTGATGTGATTACAAAAAAACAAACAAAAAAAAGCTAGTAATTCCTATATGAGAAAGCAAGCAAGCATCAAAAATATATATTTTTTTATTGTAATTAGTTCAATCTAGGCATCAATGAATATAATAGAAAAACAAAAAAGTTATCTTTTAGGTGTACTTTTTTTAAGAACTAACAATCATCTCAAAATAAATGATATTAATAATATTAATCGTCATCCTCATTGTAAATAAAAACACAGCGGTAGTAGAAATGACAGCCATTAACACAGTGAATCATACTTTCAAATTGAATAAAATCATCAGTTCAATTAGATTAATGCATTTAAAGTCAAACACACTTCCAGTGTAGAAGGCAGTGGTTGGGATAATTCAGTTACATAATCACATGGCCATGATAAGGTTTATCCAGCTGTAGAGTTGTACATCAACCCTTTCTTGTGTTCATCGTACGCACCCATCCCATGTAATCCAATTTCACTGTCATTATAGCAAAGAGAGCAAGAAGCTACAGGATAAAGCCATCTAATTCTCCTTGTAAGGTTACCCAGCTAATTTCTGCAAAAGATGCTGAGGTCCTCCGCTCCTATAATACTCTGTGAAAAAATAATTCTGGGATGTATTCCAAATAAAATGCTATAAATTTAAATTCTAAAGGCTATCCCTCACCACAAGATTAAAGACTCAGGGCTTTCAATTTATAAGATATGGGTCTTAATTCTTCACCCAACCACAGACGGAGAAAAGGAATAATTAGACCAAGCTTGACAGGTATTCATCTCAGAACTAAACTCCAAAGTTAATACAATCAGGGGGGATAGTTTATTATAATTAACAGGTTTAATTAATATAATTAGTCACCATAATTTAAAAATAATTTCCGGTAACACTTTATCGGTAAGCTAATTTATGTTATCTTGCCGGACACACATTGAAGGGCCAGAAGCCACCATCTAGCTTATGATTGTAACTATATCATTTTATTGCAATGAAATGTCACTCCTCAATAGATACTTATTTAAAAAAAAAAAAACTGAATGTACAATTCCATTTCAACTCAGAGGTTGCTAAGACTAAAAGCCAGGGCCAGTTCCAATGACAAATATTCCAAATCAAGGACTTTTTCTTGAAAATCAAGAATAGTCAGTAACTGTACAAGGATAACATGGACTGACCTTGTGCTCTACTGATGAACTGGATACAATTAATCCATGCTCTACTACAACACACACAAGAATATTTTATACTCACATAGAAGTACCACTCGCCCCGTAGATCTATAGTACTTAAGCTGCCTAGAAGAGCTAAAGTCCACAAAGTGTTGTGCTCTACCCCTGATGCTTGGTCCAATTGAGAACCCAGCCTACGTTGCTTTTGGGGGTGTTGCAATTTGGAGAGGGGGAGTTTGCCCCCAGCAGGTTGATCTATCTCACAGAGGAATGTAATAAAGGGGGCTGATGGTTGAAGATAAGAGAAGAGTAGGTATTACCTGTCTGAAGCTGATGTCACTGGAACCCCACTGAGGTTTTAGGAGGTGTAATCTCTGTTCAGCAAGCTCAGAACTGCTCTCAAGGTAACCACTCCCTATGAATGAGCCAAGCAGCAGCTGCCTTCAGCACTTAGAGGGCTGGGAGGTCTCTCGCTCATCAGACACCAACAATTGGTCACCCAAGTTTTTGATGGAATTCCATGTTCCCTCCAAGCCGGGGACTGCCAAGACATTACAGTGTGGATGATGAATGAGCTGTAAACTCAGGTGGTCATGATTGTACAAGCCCAGGAGTCCAAAGTCCAGCCCCTTTAATTCCAGTTGTAACTTAATTGCCCTAATCTACAACCAACCAGCTGCATCATGTCCACTCTTGAGTAAGCAGGCTGTACTTTTGTCCAAGCAACATTAATTATACATCACCAGTATGAATATTCCAGCATCTCAACTGGCTTTGTAGAAGTGGATGAAGTTTAGATCAGGAGGACCCAGTGTGACATATTGCTGTACTGTCCTCTTGTGCCATCACCACCCAGTCCCCATAGACATCACAGGAGCTCCAATCCAGAGATCCCACAATGAGAAACTTTACAAAGAGAGCATCAGCCACCAATCACACCAACTTCTTCTTCTCTTCTCTTTATCTAGGCAGGGACCATGCAACTTCACTGCCATCCAGAACATCACAGGCAAGCTTCTCCACCTGACAATGAACACTCAGTGCAGGTGTGAGCTTTAACATGTAATCATTATAATAGGGACAGCAGGGAGCTCGTCACCAGGACGGATGGCAGGCTATTACCGTACATTCTCCCTAGCTAGTCACTCCCTTGACTCAACCTCCCCCCGCAGCACAAGACGTTCAACGCTGGTGTGTTGTCGCCACCCAGTGGTCAAATTAGCAAACTGCGCTCACTAACAGAGTATCGTGCATGTATGTATTCTATATACGTAATAAAATTGGAGTTTTATTTCTATAACATTTATTTTTCTTCATTTTTCTGGGTAAAAAAAAAATCAGTTTAGACTGTATGCACTTGTATTGATCACTAAAAGTCTGTAGCATTTTATGAAGCAAAGAAAGAGAACTTAAAGCTAACACTGGAACTGGAAAGAGTTCAGAGAAGGGAAACAAAGCTAATCAAGAGGATCTCAGTTATGGGGAAAGACTACAAGCATTAACCGCTTGCTTACTGGGCAGTTAAAACCCCCTCCTATCCAGACCAATTTTCAGCTTGTCGCACTTTGAATGACAATTGCGCTGTCATACAACACTGTACCCAAATGAAATTTTTATCATTTTTTTTCCCCACAAATAGAGATTTCTTTTGGTGGTATTTGATCACCTGTGCGATTTTTATTCATTATTTAAAAAAATTAAAAAGACCGATTAAAAAAAAATTTGTTTTTGTTTTGTTTTAAAATTCTATAACGGGTAATTTTTGTCTGTCATTGATGTACGCTGATGAGGCGGCACTGATGAGCACCGATAGGTGGCACTGATGGTTGGCAGTGAAGAGCAGTGAGGGGTGGCAGTGATGAGCACTGATCAATTACACTGATAGGCAGCACTTCTAGGTGGCACTGATTGGCATTGATAGGTGGCACTTGTGGGCATCGATAGGTGACACTTGTGGGCACTGTTGGTCAGTATAAATGAGGCATAATTGCCTCTTCCTCTTAGGGACCGATGTCCCTTTAAGATAAGCTGGTGATCGGCTTTTTTTTCTCCTCCACTGTCAGCGTGAGGAGAAAAAAAAACGATCACTGAGCTTTTGTTTACATCATGTGATCAGCTGACATTGGCCGACAGCTGATCACATGGTGACTCAATGATCACAGCACGCTCCCCGCATGCCCTGCAGGGCGCGCGCAGGGAGCGTGCACAAGGGAGCCCCTCATATGATGGCCTCCCGGGAATTCACATCTGCGCTGTGGCCGTAATTCGGCCACAGCGCAGATGTCAGGTGGTTAAATGTATTCTCTCTGCAGAGGAGACGCTTCAGAGGTGATATGATAGCGATATACAAATGCCTTACTGGTGACCCTAGCATATAGCGTTGCCACCTTTTCTTCAAGCCAAACCGGAACACTCTTGCTGCACGGGACAATTTTTTTTTTTTTTGCAGTAAACACTATAGGATTATAAAAGACCTGGGACACATTTGGGTGCCCCAAGGAGAGTAGTAATGTAGTGCACAGAGCGCGCCAGTGGATGTGGCCAAATTGCTCTTACTGACATCGTCACCCCATCTTTCAGTGGTGCCAAACCTGCCCCCCAAACAGCCACCCACAGCAGCAAAAGATTTGTGTATGACTATCTTGGTTACTTGGGGCCACAGCTTGGTCTGAATAATGTGTCTCAGTTTCAGGTGGACTGAAACCCGGACACATGATTCAAAACCCAACTGTCTGGGTGAATCTTGGAGAGGTGGCAACCCTACTAGCATAGGGAAAAAACTTTTCAGTGGGAGGGAGTTTAACCTCCCTGGTGGTATGATTATGTCAGATTTTTTCATCTCAAGGCAGTACAATGTTCCTCATAGAAATTTGCCGTTTTATATTGTAGGCCTGTAATAACTCACTTAAATCTGTCCAAACCAGAGTCTAGTAGACATCCCGGGTATGATAATGTTTGAAACACAAAATCAGAAATGATAATATAATAAATAACTATATATAATTATAAAAAATAATAATATAATACCGGTAATAATAAAATAAATTTTCCCACTATTCACTATCGCTCAATTCCACAAGTGTTCTACTTTACTATCGCGGTTTTCTAGCTGCTCTAAAACCACTTTTGACGTTAAATGACACAAGTTTCCAGGCAGAAAGAACAGTATATATAATATAAAAGGGCATGCAGGGCATTGGACAAAGCACTAGGGACAAAAGGGAGGTGAAATGATTTGATACAGTAATGTAATCTGTAAGATTACAGCATACTGTATGTGTTATGTATTTTGCACTTTTTTAATTTGCCGTCGGGCTCCACCCCCATGCGTTACGGCGCTCGCAGGAAAGGGAGCCCGACACACAGAGCATCGGGCGGAGAATCCGGTGGAGGACACAGCGGGGGTACATCGCAGGATCCTGGGGACAAGGTAAGTTACCTGTACCAGGATTCTGCAATGCAATCCCAAGTGTGGCTCAAGGTTGCCACTAATGGTACTGAAATTTAACCCCGAGCCACGCTCAGGATTACTGTCAGGAGGGTTAAAAAGACAAGCGGCCATTCAATGAAATTGGAAGAGAAGCGGTTTAACCTTAAACTGCATAGAGGGTTCTTTACTGTCAGAGCGGTAAGATTGTTGAATTCTCTTCCACAAGCAGTGGTATCAGCAGGGAGCGTCAATAGTTTCAAAAAAATTATTAGATGGGCACCTTAACAACCAAAATGTTTTCATTGAGGATTATAATGTAATCAACGGGTACAGTATATACCGCGCTAATGAAAAGGGAATAATAAACTAGTTGTGAAGAAAGAAGCATTGACACAAAACATATGATAAACTCATGAAAACAAGGTGTAAAAGGAATTAGTCACGCTACAAAAAAAACCCTTAAATGAATAATAATGTTATTCATAAACCAAAAATGCACGCACAAATGAATGAATCTGAAGTGAAACAAGATTGAAATAATATATATGACAATAAATATGTGCACAAAAAGTCCACGTGAAATAATCCAAATGAAAATTACAGAATGTACATAAACATATATGTGCAAAGTCCACGTAAAGAAATCAGTGAATCCATTCCAGAAGTGAAAAAAGATTACAGAGAAGATGGGAAGATGTTCTAAATTTTCCACCACAACCGAAGGAAACTTGGGATGAACATATCCTTAGGGTATACACCGGAAGAAGAGATAAACTTACCAGATAAACAGGACCTCCTATAAGAAGCAAGGTCACCAGCGCCTGCAAATATACCCCTCTGCGGGGTCTGAGATGAGATTGGGATGGTGTTCCCACTGCGATTCCGGTATCCTCCTCACTTCAGAAAGGACCTTCCACTGCGGTTAGAGACACAATCTCCCAGTGGAATGTATAGGAGAATAAAAAAGCCTCCAATAGTGTGTTATAGTTTAAACACAGTTCATTTATTTGTTAAAAAAAAAGATTCCAATGTGATATAAAACTTTAAAATCTGGCAGCAATAAAAATATGAACGTACACCTGTGCTTCAGGGGTCACGTGGAGTGTGATGTTGTCAGTGCGTGGCTCCACCCAATGTGTTTTGTCATACGTGACATCTTCCAAAGGGCCACGTGAGGGTTATAACCCCCTGTCAGTTTTGTTTTTGTTTTTTGCCCATCAGTCTCCCCTTGGGGAGTTTTTCCTCATCTTCCTGCCCCATAGTCAAAACAGGAAGTGAGGGGAAATCCAGCCAAAGTGAGAGAATTCCTGGTTTTCACCAAAACTAGTGCCCCCCATTGGAAGATTTTTCTTTCTATCCCTGTTGTGGGGAGAACCTAAAATTTGGGATTTCTTTTTACAAAGTAAGTAACTTTCTTTGGATCCTGCGATGCAATCCCGAGTGTGGCTTGGGGTTACCGCTTTTGGTAGTGAAAATTCATCCCGAGCCACACTCAGGAATACCGCCAGGGAGGTTAATAACATTCCTAAATGAAGACGCTATCAAGTGGCCTGCTTTTTGTTTGATACAGACTGATTGCTCTTTAGCTACAGTAATTTTCAAGCATAGAGTGACCTTAGGTTATATTCACATGGCAGTTTAGCTGTGGAAAGTTTGTTGCGTTCAGAGGGGGGGCAAACACTGAATTTGGACCCAGCAGCAGTCTATGCTATAGCCATCTATTCTATAGCTGCATACAAAATGGCCAATTAGCTGCAACCAGTTTGTGAGCACCAAACCCTGGACACACACTGGCCGTTTCTAGAGAGTTGGATAAGTGATTATCTGCAAACAACAGTAAATATTACACATCTGACAGACACCACTGAGAGCTGCAGCTCTTTGCACACAGTGTGTGTGGGAAGCATTTACAACCACCAGCCAGAAACTATTGATTCTTGCCAGCAGCCACCCCTGGCCACAGCTAAACTTCAAGGTCAATGTAGTCATAGCCTAGCAGGTTTCCCTAAGAATGACATATGAAAGATATATGCCCCTCTGATTGGTGGTTGGAACACCAGAATCATGCATGATGCTGCCCCTAAGGGGTACTCTCTTTCGTCATTCTTCTATATAGCACAGTGAGGAGTCATGCTTGTTCTCTGGGCGATGCACAAAGACAGAAAATCTCCCTGCGTGATAATAATAAGGAACTCTAAAGCGTTGAGTGAATGTTCGTGAAAACCACATTCACTGTTAGAAAGTCATTCGTTAGAGAAAAAAAATTAGAATTTTCTTGTTACTGCAGTTAAAAATGAATGTCAATTTGAACCCAATAACTATTAGAATGTTCTGAAAACGATAATGTTTGAATGAAATTCTGCTGATATATGGTCAACTTAAAGCGGTTCTAAAGTCTCAATGTTTTTTACCTCAAAGGGGTTGTAAAGGTTCAGGTTTTAAATTATTATTTTTTTTAAATCTCACACTTACCTCAGCTGTGTAGATGGTTATACACAGAGTGGCCCCGATCTTCCTCTTCTGGGGTCCCACCGTGGCGCTCCTGGCTCTTCCTCTTCTCAAGTGTCCTGCGCTCTCCTTCAGGACGCCTGTGAGGGCGTGATCCCATGTCCTACTGCTGCGTCTGTTGACACAGACAGGAGGACTCGGTTCCGCCCCCCGGCGCCAGCGTCATTGGATTTGATTGACAGCAGCGGGAGCCAATGGCTTTGCAGCTATCAATCTATCCAATCAGGACACGAGACTCCGGCCGAAACTGGTGTGCTCATTTCCGTTGCAGTAATTACGGGGCTCAGGTAAGTATAAGGGGGGCTCGGGGGCGCTGCTACACTGAAGAAGGTTTTTCACCTTAATGTATAGAATGCATTAAGGTGAAAGATACAGAGAGTTTACAACCCCTTTAAAGTAGAACCAAAGGCAAAATTTTCTTTTTTTTCTTTTGGATAAAGTAAGGGAGGGGTATAGCTCCTGTCAGATTATTTTTTTTTTTTACATCATCTGCATCCCATTGTGGAGCTTTCCCTTCACTTCCTGTCCCATAGCCAAACAGGAAGTTAGAGGAAATTCCTGCAAATGAAGGGAATTCTTTGGGGACCTCCAGGTCACCAGATGTAGCATCCCCAATGGAAGATTTCCCCTCTATTACTTTTCTTGGGACCAGGGCCGACCCAAGACATTGCGCTGCCTGGGCCCTAGAATAAAATGCTGCAGTCAGTTCCAGTCAGTTTCCGGTGCAGAAACTGACTGGAACTGACTGCACTGGTGTGAACTAGAGCCATTGGAATACACAGAAAACATTGTGCATACATTTTTAGTGCAGAAAAAAGTGCACTGAACTGCATCTAGTGTGAAATGGCCCTAAGACTTTTTTATAACCATTATCTATAGGAGGGGTTTCCACCATCCCTGTTAAGTTTCATTTTATACAGTATGTCTTATTTTCAGTTTGATGTGTATTATATGTGAAATTACGTATCAGAGACCGGTATTGTCGTAATATTGAAGCCTATTGAGATTTCCATACATTAGAGGATTCCACCATTATTGTTAAGTTATTGATCAGTAAGGCCGCGTACACACGCGCGGACTGTTCGCCCAACTTTGTCCGCTGAACAGTGTTTGGGCGGACAGTCCGCTCGTGTGTGGGCTTTCAGCGGACAGTTTCAGCGGACAGTTTGACGGACAAGGTTTTTCGGAAATTCCGTAAAACTGTCCGCTGAAACCTTGTTTCAGCGAACAGTCCCCTCGTGTGTAGGCTTGTTCGTCAAACAAAGTTGCGCGCATGCTCAGAAAGGATTTTCACGCCGAAAGCTATAATGCAGTGTATAGGACATCGTATTTTTCGTCCCGTCGTACGTGCCGTTCACGTCATCGCGCACGGTTTCAGCAAACTGTTCGTACGTCGTGTGTGGCCATGTCCGTCCATGCTAAGTTTGAGCGGACTGTTTGCCGAAACTGTTGGACGGACAAAGTTGGGCGAACAGTCCGCGCGTGTGTACGCGGCCTAAGTTAGTGCTGCAGGAACGCATAACAGTGTTTAGCGGCAGGACTTTTACTGACATTTTTTTAATTTTACCTCCAGTAGTTTATTGTAAATAGTATTGTGGTGATTACCTATTATACTAAAGATTGGCATGTGCCATAAATAAACATCAACAGATTTCAGTTGTGGCCCCACCAGGCCGGACCCCATGGACAATGTGCCTGGCTGCTGAGTTCATCGCCCCATCCCTGCACTCAGTGCACTGGTTGGCACTAATTGGCAGCACTGACAGGCAGCAATGATTGGCACTGATAGAAAGCACTGATTGGCACTGATAGGTGGCACTGATTGGCAGCACTAATGGCACTGATAGGCTGCACTGTTTGGCACTAAAAGGTAGCACTGATCGCCACTGATATGCAGCACTGATTGGTACTGATAGGCAGCACTGATTGGCAGAATTTAATGGCACTGATTGGCAGCCCTGATGGGCGCTGATAGGTGGCACTCATGGGCATTGATTGGCAGCACTGATAGGTGGCCCTGATGGGCACTGATTGGAAGCACTGGCACTGATTGGTGGCACTGGTAGGTGGCACTGATTGGAAACACTGATTGGCACTGATAGGTGGCACTGATTGGAAACACTGGCACTGGCAGGTGGCACTGATTGGCACTGACAGGTGGCACTGATTGGAAAAACTGATTGCCACTAACAGGTGGCACTGATTGGCACTGGCAAGAGGCACTGTTTGGCACTAACAGATGGCACTGATTAGAAGCACTGATTGGCACTGACAGATGGCACTGATTGTAAACACTGGCACTGATTGGCACTAACAGGTGGCACTGATTGGCACTGACAGGTTGCACTAATTGCAAATACTGATTGGTACTGACAAGTGGCACTGATTTGCACCGACTGGCACTGACAGGTGGCACTGATTGGCACTGACAGGTGGCACTGATTGGAAACACTTATTGGCACTGACAGGTGGCACTGATTGACACTGACATGTGTAACTGATTGGCACTGACAGGTGGCACTGATTGGCATTGATTTTCACTTAGAGTTGGCACTGATTGCCACTGGCAGGTGGCACTGATTGGTACTGACAGAGGAGAGGAAGTTTCACACCAAGCCTATATTGACGCTTAGTGAAACTGTGTGTGACACTGTCATGTAATGTAACTTCATGCAGAGAGAGACCAGCTGTCAAAATTCAGCAGTGATGTCGGGGTGGGCAGGACTTGGGGTGAGTGGGACTTGGGGTGAGTGGGACCCAGCAGCTTGGGCTGATTAAGAAAGGGGGCGGGGCTACATACATGTAGTAGCCCACCCAGATTCCATTCCATTGGCTGGTGTTTGATAGCTGCTGGGTCTCGCCCACCCCGGACATCAAGGCTCAATTATGACAGTTGGTTTCTCTCTGCATTCAGTGACATTCCATGACAGTGTTACACACTAAGCAGATCTTACAAGCAGAATGATCTGCTCAGTGTAAAACTGTCTCACAGGCAGCAAGGGTTGCACACTCATTGGATGCAGCCTTTCACAGCAGCCCCACAGGCAAATCTCGGGAGACGGTCGGCACAGATGACCTACGGGTACAACTTGTCACTGCTGGCTGCAGCCCCTCTTAAAATGCGGCCTGGGACCATGGGCCCACTGGGTCTCATGGTAGAGCAGGCCCTCCTTGGGACAACCCAGGATTTTTCCTTTACTTTTACTTTCAATGATAATGGTAAACAGGACAAGTAGAGAGGGTGAATCTCCCTAATGGGGACACAGGCAGCAATAAAAACTCACAAGTGTTCTAATCCATCTCCACTTTCCAAAACTAGAACTATAATTTTACGCATTAAGGTAAAAAACCTTCTATGTCACAGACACACACCCCTTATACTTACCTGAACCCCATCTCTATCCAGCGCTGTGCATGAGAGCTGCGGCTCTCCTGGCTTTGTAGCTCCTCCTTGGGCAGATCGATAGCAGAGGAAGTCATTGGCTCCTGTCAAGCAACTCCTGTGATGAGGGAGCAGGGGGCGGGGCTGAGTCCCTCTATCTGTGTCAATGGATGCACCAGCCCGGGGCTCAGGAGTGAGCATGCACAAGTGCCCCCATGGGAATCGGTTTCCTATTGGGGGCACCAGGAAAAGAGGAGGGGCCAGGAGCGCCAGCGGGGGCCCTAAAAAGGGGAGGATCAGGGCCGATCTGTGCAATTCTATTGCACAGAGCAGGTAAGTATAGAGATGTTTGTTATTTAACAAAAAAAAAAATCTTTTACAACCACTTTAAGAACCAGAGGCAGTCATGGGGACCAGTAGAAGATTCATTGTATTGACTTGGACTTGTACTCTTCTGAATGCTCTTTGCAAATTACAAGCACTTGCATTGCATCATTGGCAGATAATAATAAAACAATGCTTTCAAGTACAGGGAGTGTAGTGTGCCTTTGTATTATGTATGACCATTTGATTCATTTTATAATGGAAACATTTTTTGGAACAATACAAAGACTACCATTCCTGGTCACCTGAAGATAAACAGTTTTGATGTTGAAAGTTTACTTTCTATAACACTTACGTGCAGAATTTTAGTTAAGCTCCTCATGTGCCTACACCGCCAAATTATCCTAAGCAAAGCTCAAAACTCTTCTATTGCTTGTTAATATCTGCCAGTGTATGACTGTCCTTAGACTTAGGTGTATTTAACTCTAGTGATTTCTTATAGACAATCCCAAGTTCTATGAGTCATTATTCATGTTACAATCTGTCTGTCAATCAACTTTCGATTTACCAAAACTAAGGTTGTCCTGATACCACTTTTTCAAGACGACGTACAAGTACCGATACTTTTTTCAAGTACTTACCGATACTTTTTTTTAATGTCATGTCACTAATATGCAACACTGATGGGCACTGATAGGTGGACTGTGTTAGTAGTTTTTTATTTATTTATTACAATTTTATTTTTACAATACATTTTTATATTATTTTTTACAATATATATATATATATATATATATATATATATATATATATATATATATATATATATATTTTTTTTTTTTTTTTACAATGCTTTCTTTTTTGGGGGGGATGGGTGGATAGTCAGTGTTTATTTTATTTTTTATTATTTTTGCAATTTTACTTTAAAATATTGATTTATTACTTTATTTTTTTATTTTATTCAACCCTGTTAGGGGGGGGGGGGCTTTGATGGGATATCTGGGGTCTAAACAGTCCCCTGACATCTCCCCTTTGAGACATGGAAGGGGACTGAGGATAGAGATTCCCCTGTCCCTTTCTCAGCAGCCTCAGCTGCATTGAATATGAATGGACAGGAGACAGAGGCTCCTATCCATTCATAAACTGAAGCATTGTAAACACAGTGTATGATGCTCAGTTATGAATGGTCAGAGTCAGGGATCACTGACTCTGTGCATTTAGAAAAGGAAGGAGAGGATAAATGACAGATTTGCCGGCTCCTTTCTCCACTACAAGTAGAAGTACTCCTGCTAATACTCGGTATCGGGACAACCATAACCAAAACCAATCAGTTTGTATCCAATTAGCCAGGGCCTTGCACTACACAGTTGTTAGTAGATCTAAGGCTGACCATTCACTACACAATCGGAATCTGATTGAACAATCTCCTTTAGATCTACCAATAACTATGTAGTGCAAGATCCTACCTGATTTGATACTAATTGAATAGATTGCTTAAAGTGTTACTAAACCCACAACAGTAAAATCAGTATATATATATGCAGTAAAGCATCCTTTTTATACGCGCTGTCAAACTAACCTAAGGGGTTAATGCTCTAAATTGTGTAAACAAGCTATTTGATCCTGTCTTCTCTGATCCTCCCCTTCTTCCACTGTACCCAATCTACCTGCTGATAGAACAGAGCCTTGGGGGCATGCTGTAAATGTTCAGTTTGGTGTGTATTGCTAGAGAGTTTTTTTTCTTGGGAAAGTGCATGTTATCAGCACAGGGCCAATCAGAGGGTCAGGGCTCCTGCAGCCTCATAGGACAGTCAGAGCAGAATGAAAACTCCTCCAACAAGCTTTAACCAGACACTGATAAAAGTCAGAAGACTGCTATATACTGCTGATGAGAAAAGGTATTTAGCAATTTATATGTACTAAAATAATTGCATTTACATGTTCTTCTGTGTACTGTAATGCCACGTACACATGAACGGAATGTCCGACAGGAAAAGTCAGACGTAAGCTTTTAATCGTATATTGTGATCATGTGTATGCCTCATCTGACTTTTTTTTTCTCGAAAATTCTGATGGACCTAGAAAGGGAACATGTTCTAAATATTTCCGACGGAACCAATTCCTATCGGGAAAACCGTACGTCTGTATGCTGTTCTGACAGATCAAAAACGACGCATGCTCTGAAGCAAGTACGAGACGGAAGCTATTGGCTACTGGGTATTGAACTTCCTTTTTCTAGTCCTGTCGTACGTCACTGGACCTGGGGGGGGGGGGTTGTTTGCCGCCCCCCCAAAATGTTTAGCATCAGTCGTCACTGGTCCCCAAGTTGCCTAGTTTTGTTAACTCATAAGAAGATTGTACAGAGATTGTATAATTTCATTGTAAGTCCAGCCTAATGCCTAGTGCACACAATTAGAAAATTTAATGAAAAATACTGCTTTCAAGTGATGTGTGTGTGTGTGTGTGTGTGTGTGTGTGTGTGTGTGTGTGTGTGTGTGTGTGTGTGTGTGTGTGTGTGTGTGTGTGTGTGTGTGTGTGTGTGTGTGTGTGTGTGTGTGTGTGTGTGTGTAATTCTCCACTTCTGCCTAGGGGCGCATGCACATTTGTCGCCAATGGGCTGCTTGTGCTGTGATTACTCACAGTAGAAGCCGATCTGTGGTTGCCGGGTACTGGATGTTCGCTGGCACGCGCCGATCATCAGCCAGAGACATAGAACGGAGATCCACATATGTAAACAAGGCAGATCTCCATTCTGTCAGGAGAGAGGAGACAGATCTGTTGTTCCTACTGATTAGGAACAATGATCTGTCTCCTCCTCCAGGCAGTCCCATCCCCCACAGTTATCATCACTCCCGAGGACACACATTTAACCCTTTGATCGCTCCCTAGTGTTAACCGCTTCCCTGCCAATGACATTATACAGTAATCAGTAGCTATTTTAACTCTGATCACTATATAAGTGTCAATGGTCCAAAAAAAGTATCAAAGGTGTCTGATCTGTCATCCGCAATTTCGCAGTCCCGCTAAAAATCGCAGATCACCGCCATTACTAATAAAAAAATAATAAAAGTGCCATAAATCTATCTCCTATTTTGTAGACGCTATAACTTTTGCACAAACCAATCAATATACGTTTATTTGGATCTTATTTACCAAAAATATGTAGCAGAATACATATTTGTTTTTTTTTGGGGGGGGATATTTATTATAGCAGAAAGTAAAAAATATTGTGTTTTTTTCAAATTTCTCGTTTTAGTAAATCTCCCCCACAGTATCTGATCAGGCAGGGCCTTGCACTACACAGTTGCTGGTAAATCTAATGAAGATTGTACAATAAGATTGTAATGTGTGTGGTGAGCCTAAAAGGGAGTGTACAATTGGATTGTAACATGTGTGGTGACATTTAGCCTTTGATCCCCAACTAAAAAAATACATTAGATCGATGGCTAACAATTTTTTTTTTTTTAACTATATTCAGAAACCTGTTGCTACTTACAAAAGCCCAGACGTGACACCGCAGGCCAGCTCGGGGTCACCGGAGGGTTTTTATTAATAAATAACGCACGACTCCCATTTGCTTCCTCTCTTATATAGTATGCTAAGGGGCGGAAAGCAGGTCAAGGTCTTCAGAAGGGGGGGGGGGGGGGGGGGGATAACGAAATATTACGCAATATCCTTGTTTTAGGAAACGTTTCGAGAAATTGCTAGCCTCCAAGCTGTTTGTTCCGGCTGGCCTAGGTGACAAGGACAACTCATTATAATGGCGGCCTAGACATGTCTTTTTAAAGGCTAATGCAGGAAAAGAACTCAGGCTATGCATATGACCCCTGTGCTATGTGCTGGCGGCCTCCTTGCATGCTATGGGTTAAATGGTGACATTGAGGGCTCAGTATCAGAGAGGAGAGTCTGCACTATGTACATGACAGCTGCTCCAACACCAGCCCATACTCTGCATACCTTCACTTCCCACCATACTCTGCATACCTCCAATTCCCATCATACTCCCAGCAAAGGGAGATAGGGAGGGCTGCTCCGACCCCCTCTAGTGGTCATGTTAGGGAAGTGTCTCAGGATGGGAGATGCTAGATGGGCGGCCGGGGTGATAACATTGCGGATCAGTGAATATATTATACAATGATGACACTCGGAGCTCCGTCTGCTGCTATCATTACAGTGTGACTGTGTCCATGCTGGGAGGATTCAGCACCTTGGACAGGACACAGCACAGAGCACACTGATCATCACCGATCAGCCATAACATTATCACCTCTGACAGCTACAGGGAATCACATTCATCATCTCCTTACACCTGATAATGGCTGGGATATATTAGCAAGTGAACATGTTATCCCTGAAGTTAGAAGCAGAAAAACTGGACTAGTGTAAAGATTTGGGGCGACTTTGAGAAGGATTTCAGGGATTTAGTGTTGCCTACTCTTTCTACTGTTTACGACTTTGACAAGGGTCAAATAAGTGGCATTAAAGCTTTATTTATTTTAAATTAAAATAACAAAGATGTCCATAGGCATGCGAACAGGGTGTGTCATTTGTGCCTGGGCACGCCCTAATCCCCCCATGCGATGCCAATTCCCCCTATTTCCCGTCTCCCCACTGCAGTGCTGCCAGCTTCCCTCCTCGCCTCTCAGGGGTGGGGAAGGGGCTGGCAAATATTTCATTAACTGGCCTTCCTTTTCTAAATGAACACAGTGATCTGCACTGATCGCTCCTGTCTTCATTCTTAGTTGAAGAATAGTAAACTATGTTTACTGCATGCTGCAGAGAAAGAGACTGGGGAATTGCTGTCCTCAGTTTCTTTCTCTTTCTCAAAAGTGAGACATCAGGGGTCTGTTTAGACCCTTGATATTTCACCAAAGCCCCATAACGGTGCTGCATTGATGGGTACAAAGAGGCTGAATTGGATGGGCACATTGAGGCTGCATTGATGGACAAACAAGGCTGCATTTATGGGCACAGTAAGGCTGCATTCATGGGCACAGTGAGGCTACATTCATGGGCACCGTAAAGCTGCATTTGATGGGCACAGTGAGGCTGAAATAATGGGCACAGTGAGGCTGCATTGATGGGCACAGTGAGGCTGCATTTGATGGGCAATAATGAGGCTGCATTTGATGGGCACTGGTGAGGCTGCATTTTATGGGCATTGGTGAGGCTGCATTGATCACCTGTACCATGTCTGCAGTCTCTGACCATCTCTTGTACCATGTCTACAGTCTCTGACCATCTCTTGTATCATGTTTGCATTCTCTGACCATCTCCTGTATTATGTCCGCAACCTCTAACCATCTCTTGTCTTATATCATGTCTGCAGTCTCTGAGGGAGTCCGGAGAGCAGTCAAGAGTGGGGCTGCCACCAGGAGGGGGGTTATTGGAGAAGTCAGACATGTGTGGACTGTGGAGAGGAGGCTATAGAATAAAACCAGAGCCACCAAGCCCTGCACGGTGCATCTGAGAGGAGGTCAGTGACAGCACCGCCAGGCCAGTCTGAGGGGGGGGTCACTGATGTAAGGGAGGAGTGAATGCAATAATGTAAGGGACACAAATATAAAGTTTTCCCGCTATACTACTAACCCCTCCCCCTTAGCTTAGTGTATTCTTTCTGTGGAAGGTGGTCTCTGGTCAACAGAGTCTTGGCCTCCCCTCCCCCCACGTTCCTAGGGTCCCCCTTGATGATTGATCACTTTTACCTGGAATTTGTTTTTATATATATAAAGTCCTATGAGTTTTCATATCTGTCTTCTTTATATATAATACACTCTTCAAATGTGCTTAAAAATGCATGCTTTTCACTTTTATGAACAAGAAAATAATGATGTTATGCAGTTAGGCTGGTATAATCATGCTATGGGGCTAGTATGACATTTTTTCCAGGGCTGGTTTTTACTCCAAGTCCGGCCCTGCTTCGAGGTATTGACTTGGCCTCCAACTTCTCCAGATTTCAATCCAATCGAGCATCTGTGGGCATAGCTCCCAACTGTCTCTGATTTCGAGGGACGGTCCCTGATTTGGAGCAACGTTCCTCTGTCCCTCATTCTTCCTCATTTGTCCCTGATTTTGGTCTGACCTATATAGATGTATATAAAATGCATTTTTTATCTATCAAAAAGTGTTTTCTAGCACTAAACCTTTCATCTGATTTCTAAATTGCTGTATTTATAAATTCCAAAAGCCAATATAAAGGAATAGTAGTGGTAAAAAAAGCACTCGTGGGTTTAATCAATCTTGTATTTTTGTACAATTCAACTTTAAGGGGGCATGGCCAGGGGTGTGTCCTATGTCTGCATACTTTTGCTGATAGGTGTCCCTCATTCCCATCTCAAAAAGTTGGGAGGTATGTGTGGGATGTACTGGAAAAACAAGTCCAATCCATGGAGGCCCCACCTCATAACATACAAGACTTAAAGGATCTGATACTGATAGCTTGGTGCCCGATGCCACAGCGTAGCTTCAGAGGTCTGGTGCAGTCCCTGCCTCAAGGGCTATTTTGGTGGCAAAATGGGACTTACTCAATATTATGTGTGTGGTCATGTTATGGTGGGTGGTCATACTGTTATGGCTGATCAGTGTGTGCACAAATGGAAATTTTTATATTTTTAACTATTTTATTTAACAAAAGATACGAGGATCCAACAATTATCCACATCAGCCATAAACTGTACAACATATCTGTAGCATACATTACATAGAGCAGAATTTTTCATACGTAAGCAAATATACATTTCCAAAAATTAAAGAAAGCCAAGACAAACATTGCAGAAGTGGGGGGAGGGGGATATAGATACTATTAAAGTATATCATGTGTGTAAACCACAGCTTGCATTCATTGTAAGAGATACAGTAGTAGTTATAAATTGGGTAGTTGAAGGAGAGGAGATTAACAGAGATGATAACTATTTATTGGTATGGTACAGATGCTAGTGAACAAGTGAGGTTAGGTAAGGAAGAAAGGGAAAATAAAAATAGTGTGACTGTTTCTTTTTTATATATACTTACCTGCTCTGTGCAAGGGCTTTGCACAGAACAGCCTCAATCCCTGCTTTTCTGGAGTCCCCCCCCCCCCCCGCAGCGCTCCTGGCTCCTCCTCTTCTCGAGTGCCCCCTCGGAGAGAGACGTTTTCCATGGGGTCACTCTTACAGGCGTGCTCCTGAGTCCTGCGACTGCGTCCATTGACTCGGCCCCCGCCCCTAATGTCACTGGAGTTGATTGACAGCCAATGGCTCCCGCTGCTATAAATCTATCATCTAATGAGGACCTGAGACAGCGGCTGGTGCGGCCATGCCCGTCCCCATCGCTGGAGCGATCGGCTCAGGTAAGAAAAAGGGGGGGTCTGGGGGGGAAAGGTGCTGCAGCACAATAGGTTTTCCACCTTAATGCATAGCGTGCATTAACGTGAAAAGCCCTGAGGGTTTACAACCCCTTTAACCAATTGCCTTCTGGGCACTTTCACCCCCTTCCTGCCTAAGCCAGTTTTCATATTTCAGTGCTGTCGCACTTTGAATGACAACTGCACGGTCATGAAACACTGTCGCTAAATTACATTTTTATAATTTTTTTTAAACATTTTTAAACTTTCTTTGATGGTATTGAATCACCATGGGTTTTTCATTTTTTGCTAAACAAAGAGACAAAGACAAAATTTAAAAAAAAACTATTTCTTTATTTCTGTTATAAAATTTTGCAAATAAGTAATTTTTCTTCTTCGCTAATGTGCACTGATGAGGCTGCACTGATGGGCACTGATGAGGCTGCACTGATGGGCCATGATGAGGGTGCACTGATGAGGCGGCACTGATGAGGCTGCACTTATGGGCACTGATGAGGCTGCAATGATCGGCCATGATGAGGCTGCATGGATGAGGCTGCACTGATGGGCCACGATAAGGCTGCACTGATGAGGCGGCACTGATGGGCTGCACTAATGGGTGATAAGCTACACTAATGGGCACTGATATGCTGCACTGATGGACACTGATTGGCACTGATGGGGCGGCACTAATAATCAAGGCACATGATCCATGCCCTGATTATAAATGTAAATGTCTGCTGTCCCACGAAAGCCGGTTATCAGCTTTCCTTTTCTCACACAGTGACAGGAAAGGAAATGCTGATAACTGGCATTTGTTTACATGGGATCAGTTTGATTGGACACAGCTGATCACATGGTAAAGAGCCAACGTCATTGGCTCTTTACCCTGCTTGGTGATGTGCCATGTCCAAGGTCTGTACTCCCCTAGGGGCAAGCACAAGCAATATGACCTGAGAGGATGTCATATGATGTCCACCCAGAAGAAGGAGAGTCCCACCCAGCCATCAATTTGCATTTGGTTGGGCGGGAACTGGTTAAAAATGTCTTTCAAGGAAAATAGGAGGAGTAGAATAAAAGAAGCTCTACTAATATAAGATAGGGAAAAAAAGGGGGGGAGGTAAAGAGGGAGTCACCAAAAGGAAGAAATGTCCGTGCATTAGCGGTGTCACTAAAAAGAAAAGATGCCTCTAAGTCCATGGTGTCACTGGAAGGAAAATATCCCTGGGTTGGTGATGTAATTGGAAGGAAAAATGTCCCTGTGTAGGTATTGTCAGGAGGACTCTTTGGGCAGTGGTATGAAAGGGGAAATGGGTGCTGGGAGGGCGGGGGGCTCTGTGGGACTCAATGGCTAGTTTACGCTAGCATTATCCACAGTGGATTGTGTTTCATAAGATGTTTAAAAGGTGACAAGGAAGATTTATGTCACCTGCTCACCGTCTTTTTTTAGCCTCTAAATGCTGCACCACTGCATGCAACCTTGTGTATTGATCACGATTGCAGCTCAGCCCCATTGTGTTGAATTGGTTACTTTCAGGGGCAGGTAATCCCAGCAACAGGGGGATTCATTCTTGCCACAGCATGTTTCCACCCCCATCTGCTGCCTCTGCAGCTTAACCCTTTCTCTCCTGCCCAGGAATCTCTTTAAAAGGGAGGAGAGAGCAGAATCCTCCTTCCAGCAGTGATTGCAGCCAGGGCCGCTGATAGGCCAGTACAACTGGCCCTGCTGTACCGGGCCTGACCAGGAATCTCTTTAAGAGGGAGGAGAGAGCAGAATCTTCCTTCCAGCAGTGATTGCAGCCCTGCACTGTACTCTGTACTGAAGGAAAGGAGAGTCAGCAGAGTCACTTCTGTCATTTAGGCAGCGGGAGAGTGAAGCGTCCCCTCTCCACATAGAGCCACTCTGCCTAGGGCATGCCCTTTCTGCCCCCCGCCCTAGCCTTGCACATTAGAGATCTAATTTGTAATATTAGACATTTAGAATTGTGATCCATGTGAAAAAAATACATTTTCTTTTATTACCAGTATTTACTGTATATAGTGCCGACAATTTACACAGCACTTTACATTTATTGTACATTCACAACAGTGCCTACCCTCAAAGAGCTTACAGTCGAAAGGCGGCCATACGCTCATTGATCTATAGTCGACAACTCATTCAATCCATATGTTACACATGGCGAAGTAGATTGCGATCGATAGTTAAAGCATAACTACCTACTTTCCAGAATATTTTTTTCTGCTTCAGAGGTCCAAGGTCCCTCACTGATACTGGCATGTTCTCCTTGGCTTCTTCTGGGTGCCAGCCTTCAGCTATTTCATTTGCCAGCACGGGATGATGTCTCTCCTATTCATGCTTAGGAAAGGAGTCATCTCAGCTCACAGCCACCATGCCAGAATAAAGTGTAAATTCTCCAGATGACTGTGAACAGGCAGGTCGGTTTTATTTTTTTGCAGAGAAGACATTTCATGTCTCTTCTGAAGTACAGAGCCTAATTGCATTTTTTTTTTATTTTAGTAAGAATTTATTCGACTTTTAGCCATGTGATTTGACAGTTCAAAAACCGCATTACAAGCGGCACCCCATTGTCATCAATGGAACTGTTCAAATTTCTGCAATTTGAGTCACAGCAACTTTGAAAAAGGCTCCTGTGCTACTTTTTTGCGACTTAGTTGGGACTAGCATTGACTGTTAAATGAAGTCGCAAGGCGCAATGAAATCTGAATCTGAGATCCAAATCTCACTGATCTGTGGCTTTGAAATTGTACTGTAGTAGTGCAATTTCAAAACCACACTGGTGTGAACCAAGGCTAAGACAGGATTGCAACTTATGATTGTGAGTTAAAAATGGCATCTCTGGAGATGTGGCCAATCCCCGGGAGATTTCTCTCATATACAGTCAGGTCCATAAATATTGGGACATTGACACAATTCTAATCTTTTTGGCACCACCACAATGGATTTGAAATGAAACGAACAATATATTTGGATGTAAATACTCTCAAATTAAATCTGATAAATCTGCAGTTAAAGCACATCTTGTTCGTTTCATTTCAGATCCATTGTGGTGGTGTATGGAGCCAAAAAGATTAGAATTGTGTTGATGTTTTAATATTTATGGACCTGACTGTATTCTGAACGTTCCCTTTCATCACTGGGTTCTGGTCTAATGTGTTGTCCATAATGTCCATAATTAATACTGTGTCCTTAACCCCTGTACCAACAGCTATGGAGATCTACCTGTTGAAGTTGGTGAAGAACCTGATTCCTCCAGTAGCAGGAAGGACGTTGGTCAGTCTTCTCTTCTATACCAAAAAGGCTATTGCATTGCACTGGAAGAAACAGCCCCCCTGTCTATTCCCTTCTGGAAAAGATTAGTGAACAATATTCTTCCATTATACAAAGATACTTATGCTAATCGGGGGTTGCCCTGCAAAATATGAGAGAGTGTGGTCTAAATGGCCAGCTGTCCCGCCCACAGCATCACAGTGATTGGTTGAAATGTTGTAACGCAGAGTTTTTCCATTGGTTTTCCTGCACTTTAGCTTTGATGAGGCCACCTATGAAACCTCCTCTAATATTATGTTATTGAGTTATAGCAAATCTTATATAACTGCTTGATTTACCCTATGTGTTAAGCTACACCTTAATGATTCAAGTGTTATCTGCGCTTAAAATACGTATTTACTATACATTACTTCATTTGCACCCCTGCGTGGGTGGCACTTCAATGTTATATTTTGTTTTGTTTTGTTTTTGTTGTTTTATAGTTTTCTCAAGTTGTGATGTACGTGAGGAAAACCTTAAAGGGGTTGTAAAAAAAACCTTTTGTAGTGCCCCCGTTTTACTTACCTGAGCCAGATCGTTCCTGTGCCGGGGACGAGAACACCAGCTCCAGCCAGTGCCTCAGGTCCTGATTGGATAGATTGATAGCAGCGCAGCCATTGGCTCCCGCTGCTGTCAATCAAATCCAACAAAGTGGGAGCCAGGGGCGGAGCCGAGTCCTACTGTCTGTGTCAATAGACGCAGCGGCAGGACAAGGGAGCATGCCCACACAGGTGCCCTGAGGGAAAGCACTTCTCCGATGGGGCACTCGAGAGGAGGTGGAGCTAGGGGCGCCACTGAAGGACCCCAGAAGAGAAAGATCGGGGGCCAATCTGTGCAAAACCAACCGGACCAAGGAGGTAAGTAGGACGTTTGTTTTTTGTTTGTTTTTTGTTTTGTTTTTTAAAAGGAAAGTTTACATATCCTTTAATTGACAACAAAAAAAAAGCATCTCTGTTTCCACCATACTTCACATTAATCTGTTTGCTTGAAATTCATGAATTCAATACTTCACTACTTCCAATTTCCATTCAGTGTGATTAAATCCGATCCTCGTTAAGTCTAAATAAATCAGAAAGGAAGTTATGGCTACTCAGTTATTTGCTGATTTGATTACTTTGATAGAATCACACATCAAAAGGATAATTCAGTTAAAGCATGCATAGCCACCATAAAGTCCCTAGCTAATTTGCATAAATACACATACAAGAGTCAATTTATACAAGAGCCAATTAACCTATCAGCAGCATTTACAACGTTGCTTTAACAGGGGAAATACTCTTATGTAAAATAGCTGGGTTACATTTATGCTTATGTGTTTTATTATGTTGCATCCAAGTAGATTGAAACCCAACCACTACAAATTTATATAAGTTTTACAGTGTTATTAAAGCTGAAATGTCATATTTTTTTAATACAGTACTAAATACATTAGATATGTGTAATGGTATGTATTCCATTACCTGCAGATGGCTGAATATGCTACAAATCTTCACTGCTGTTCCTTCTCAGAGCTACGGGATATTGTCCTGAGTGGCTGTCTTCCAGCACTGAAAAGGTTAACAGCAGTGGCTGTTACAGAGAAGAGTTGCTCCACTCACTGGCCTCCTCCACCATTCATAGTAATTCTACCATACCTCCCAACTTTTTTAGATGGGCATGAGGGACACCTATCAGCAAAAGTATGCAGGCATAGGACACACCCCTTGCCACACCCCCTTAAAGGAGAATTGTACAAAAAAAGAAGACTGGTTGAACCCACAAGTGCTTTTTTTTACCACTACTATTCCTTTATATTGGCTTTTGGAATTTACAAATGCAGCAATTTAGAAATCAGATGAAAGGTTTAGCTCTGGAAAACACTTTTTGATAGATAAAAAGTGAATTTTATATACAACTCTATAGATCAGGCTAATATGTGGGACAAATTAGGAGGAATAAGGGACAGAGGGAGACCAAATCAGGGACAGTCCCTCAAAATCAGGGACAGTTGGGAGTTATGATTCTACTATTGAGTAAAAAAGTATCCCTGCGCTATCACCGGGAACCTAGGTTAACCCTAACTTTAGGTTGCAGCAGGCCACCTGTAGGGGTATAACCCTACCCCCTAAATAATAACTACAAAAAAATCAAATAAATGGTGTTGCGCTACCTTATAAAATCCAATTATACTACAGTCGCTTTAAGACAGTGAAAGAAAATAATATTACCAAAATTAAAATCTCTACCTGTTACGTGAGTAAACTATACCTTGAATTTAAGATTATACAATATATATTTCCAAATATATATAGTGCCTTCAACAAATACAATCGTGAATAAATAAATATAAAGTGTCCAGTGCTTAAATCAAAATAGCAGCAGAAAATATCAAAGTGTCTTGTGCATCCAAAACATCTGTACAAATAATTCAATCAGCGAACAGTGTACATTCCAAACGTGGCACACACCGTGCAAAGAAAGCAAAAAAGAACAATAAATAAATAAAAATATAAAAATATATAACTCAAAAGTCTATATTGTGAGCTTTCAGTGAATAAAGTGACCAGTGATTGATTCAGTGCTTCTTCCAAGAGGGTTGCCAAAAAACGTGTCTAGTCCTTATTTTAAGTGTTTCCACAGCACATCAGGTGAAATGGCCCCTTACCTTACTGCTGTAAGGTAAACAGCAGAATAGCCCAGTAAGGTAAATTTCAGGGATTCTGTCCCCCCTTCCTAGCGGACAAACGCTGGCCCCCACGGTAGGCACCCTCCACACAGGTCTTATTGCTCAGTATTATTCCATAGTAATTCCATAGGGAAGAGAGAAGTATGCTCCAAATGGTGAAGTATGTAATGGATTTTATTTATAAAATACATAGAACAGGTACTCACACAGTGGAAGAAAGATATCAGCTTTTCAAAAACCAAAACGAGCGCCCCACTCGCAATCCGAACGTCACTTCCGGTATCTAGATTCCCTGAGGAAGTCACGTGATCGGTGACGATACGCGTCGGAATCTAGATACCGGAAGTGGCGTTCGGATTGCGAGTGGGGCGCTCGTTTTGGTTTTTGAAAAGCTGATATCTTTCTTCCACTGTGTGAGTACCTGTTCTATGTATTTTATAAATAAAATCCATTACATACTTCACCATTTGGAGCATACTTCTCTCTTCCCTATGGAATTACTATGGAATAATACTGAGCAATAATGATTCTACTATTATTGCCCCACAATGCCTTCTCTGAATGGGCAGGGGTGATCTTCTCAGTCATGTGCTCCATCACCCATTCACAGAATGCAATTCATTGTGTCACAATAATAATAGGAGTTCTGTGAATGGTGGAGCAGATGGTTGCGGGCAAGCAGCACAACTTTTCTCTGTAGCAGTGGCTGCTGTTAACCTAGACAGTGTTGGAAGCAGTAGCGGCTGGGGCTCCATTTTTTGGGGTGGGGGCAGCAAAAAAAAAACACACCACCTCCCCCCCTTCGGTTGCTCGGTCAGTCAGTTACTAATATGCTATTGTCACACAACTGAGTGGGCTCAATCATGTGCTTCACAAAAAAAAACAAAAAAAAACATAGAAATCTATGCATCCAGTGCCCTGCATGTAGATTTGGGCACCGGGCACATGGATTAGGCGGGTGACCACCCCTGGCTGGAAGACAGCTGTTCAGAACAGTTTCCGGCAGCTGTGAAGGAGGCACAGCAGGGAAGATTTTTTTAACCAGAAGCAGCCACCTCCAGGTAACAGGATACATACCATTACATATAACTAATATGTTTGGTGCTGTATCCCAAAAGAAACCCCAAAAACTAAACTATAGCTTTAAATCTTCCCTGAAAAAGCATTCATTTACTAGTATACCTTATATTTTGTCTTTTTTTTGTCCCATGTTTGTGTGAAGCCATTCTTTGCTGAAAAAGTGGTCCTGCAAAGTATGGTGTTCATAACCTCCACTTCCAGGGTGGTTTCACTGATGTTGCATACACATGACTGGACTTTTCGATGGACTAGGTCTAACGGTCTTCCTGCCTGACTTTCGGCAGAGGGCCGACTGACTTTCTGAACCAGACTAAGTCCGTTCGAAAGTCTGTTCATTTTGAACGTGATGATGTAAATGGGACTAAACAAGGAAGTTCAATAGCCAGTAGCCAATAGCTGCTCTTGCATCATATTTGGTCCGTTGGACTAGTACAGAGACGAACATTTTACCCGATTTTTAGTCCGTCGGATAGATTTGAAACATGTTTTATTTCTAGGTCTGTCGGACTTTTGGGGAAAAAGAGTCCGCTGGAGCCCACACATGATCGAGTTGTATGACAGAATCCAGTCCGCCGGACCAAGTCTGCCAGAAAGTCCAATCGTGTGTACGCGGCATAACTTGCAGTCTATCCCTGAAGTCACCCTAACTTGTGCACTCCTGGTGGGGTCTTTACGTGCTCGGGCACCGTCCGTGGGCCGCTCAAGTGCAGTGTGGCAGAGGACGCATTTCGCGTCAGAGAAACAGGAGCTTGTCTAAACTTATGACGCACTCTGACCCGAAACATGTTGGGAGGGACCAGAACCTGTGATGTCATCATGTCCACTGAGGCTGGCTGCCGACACATTGTCCTACCGAGAAGGGTGCTATATCATGATGAGTGATGGGGGGCCCCTTTATAAACTCTAGGCAGTACTTCATTTAGCCACAAATGACTGAAGGTTCAGGGCTGTGTTATGCTTTTTTCTTTAAAAAAAAAAGTAAAATACTGCTGAATTGTGAACTAGCAGGAGATTATAGATTCACTTACTGAAATCCAAATAATTTTTTTCCTTCAAAAAACAATGCTGCACATACATAAACCAATTTCCAAAGTAAATTTTCACGAAAAGCCCATTTATTTATTAACATACAAATATTTATGGAACCAAAGGACTCCTTGCCAATTTCAAATCAGAAAAACGCTCTAGGTAAATTTAAGAAGACCATTTTTCTCCATTACAGATCGATGTAATTTTACAAGTATGTTTTTGGAATTTTTTTAATGGTAAAAATTACACGTCTTTTGTTGATAAATATCATGGAGTGTACTTTACATTTGTCATATCTGTGTCATATGGGTGAGGACATTTTGAAAAGATATTATATAGAGCCAGGTTATTACTACATGTTGTGAGGTCATTCCTTGCTTATAGTGGTCATCAATCACTAACTATTGAGGAGATTGGATGAATGGAGGAAAGGAAAGAAAGAATCAGAGAGTGTATGGCTTTTCGGGCTTACATTGACCTCTCTGAAATATAAGGGCTCATGCACACTGCAGCTCAAAAAAAAAGCTGCTTTTACAGGCATTTGAGCTTCTTTTTTGTGCTCTTTTGCACATTTTTATTGAGTTTATTCAAGCTTCTTCAAGCTCTTTTGAGCTTCTTTGTTTTCTTTCACAAACCCTTACCATGCAAGTTTGGTGGGGGTTTTTCTGCCTGTAAGAGCATATGCTTGTAAACTCCTGAAAACACATGGCGAACATGGAGGGGTGTTTCCAGGCAGAAAAAAATGAGAGCTCATAAAAGCTCAAAAACCTGTAGGAGCAGCTTCAATGAGTTGCAGTATACATGAGCCCTAAGGGGCTTTGTACTCTGGTGAGTTTTCTGTACTCTCAGGCTGCATTCAAACCTGAGCGTCTTTGTGAGTTTTTCCGCGGGTTTTTATGCACGTTTTTGGCACATTTTTATGCACACCTTGAGCATTTTTGTACAGCGTTTTTGAGCTTTGGTGCTTTTTTATTAGTCATTAGAGAAAACGATCATCAGTTGCATCATTTGTTGCCAAGCATTTCAGCTTTTTTAGCTTTTCCATTAGCTTTTATTTCTTTTTATTATTATTTATTTATTATTATTCCTTTTCGTTAGGGTAAGGGGTTAGAATTAAGGTTAAGTTAGAGTTAGGTACAAACAAGGCCAAGTATAAATCCAAGGGAAAAACTAAGCTTAACTTACCGACCAGCCCGCAGACAACCAAGTAACCTGTCTAACAGTATGCATTAAAAGCAGGGGTTTAGTCTGCACACATTTGCAAATGCATGCGTAAGCCACAGAGCCACATCAAGGCACCCTGGTATCTGTGGTACCTAACACTAATTTATGTGTCCCCACAGTGGAGGCACATGCATTCTGATGGAAAGGTGAGAGCAGGTGGACTGAAGGGGAGCCAGTCCTTCTTAAATGTACAGGGGCAAAAGAGTTAGGATTAGGGATTAGGGTTATATATATTTTTTTTTGTTAGGGTGGTAATACTAATAATAATAATAATTATAATAACAACAATAATAAATTAATAAATGAATGTAAAATAATACACAAATAAATAAATATAATCATAAATAAATAATAATAAATAAATTCAATAAATGAATACTAGGTAATTATAAATAATTAATTAACCCCTAACTTAAACCTCTAACCCTTAAAAAAAAATGTTTGTTATTTCTGTATTTTTTACATTTATTTATTCATATATTATTACTATTTTTATTTTTTTACGTTTTTTTCATTTGAGCAGAAAATCGTGCAAATATGCAAGGCAAAACATGCAAATGCACACTAGACCACGTGAATGTCACATTTCCTTTCATTTCTATGGGAGTAAAAATGTGCCAAAAATGTGCGAATCTCCCCGATTCAAGATACAAAAAAGCTCCAGAACTTTTTTTAAGCTGCAGGCGTTTGGCTTCAGGTGACTTGGAGTGGAGATGTGAACCATCTCCATAAAGAATCATTTTCTTTTTCTCCTGCAGCGTTCTGGAGCTTCAAGCTACAAAAGGCTGAGGTATGAATGGGGCCTATGTTGGTGGAATCATTGAACGATGGGTAGCTGTTGTTTTTTCCATATTACTACATGTGATGTCACACTTCTACAAAAAAAATTTTGAAGTACAGAAGATTCTTTATGTTTACAGATTATACAGTCGGGACATTTTTTTTAACACATTAATGTTTCAATGTTGATATAATATAATTTGTTCAAGTGTTTGGGTGCACTGGTTTAATTTATTTTGTTTATTATATCTGAATATTTTGTTACACATGCAATTACAGCAGGGCTGTTGTTTAAGGCAGGGCAAAAGGGGCAGCTGCCCTGGGCCCTGCCATTGTTGTGGGTCCCAAAGCAGCTGCCTCATACTTGCCAACTATCCCAGTGTAAATTCCCTATTCCCCTGAAGTTTTAGTCCTGTACTGTGTTCTGATATCTCAGTGTGAAGTGATGGTACTAATGCTGCCCAGCTCTGCCTTATTGTTGTGTACAGATGACTGACTTGCAGACCCTGTGTTTACGTGTAAATAACCGCATTCATATGTAAATATTGGCAGCATTACTAAGTAAATAGATGTGGCTGGCAGCATTGATATGTAAATAAAGGTGGCATTCATATGTGTATCATGCTCCCCTGCAGTGAGGAGATGATGTGCTGTAACCTCTAGAAACCAGTCAGTGAGCAGTATTACTTAACAGTAATCTCTAGCAACCAATTAACAAGCAGAAATCATTTGCTGTAACCTCTAGCAACTAATCAGTGAGCCGTAATGTGTGCTGTAACCTCTAGCAACCAGTCATTAAGCATTAATGATATGCTGTAACCACTGGCAATCAATCGCAATTGCTGCCTGATCTGATACAGTAAACTGATTATTGATTTTAAGTCTAGCTGCTATTTATTGTATGTCTCAGAGCAGGTGGAGAGCAAAATTGCAAGAAGATTTTTGCCCAGGGTCCAATAAATATTAAAGATGGCCCTGAATTACAGTAGCACTTGGTTGGAGTTTTTAAGGAGGAGAGCAGGGGAAATTGTTATATTGCCTTTAAAATTGCATAATTCTTATTCCATTATGTTTTATCATTCTTTCTGTAATTTATTTATTTTCTCTTCTTTTAAATGATAGTCCTGACTGGACACTAAGTAAGCTTAACAGTACTTTACAAAGCTATAACCCTTATAAAAGTAAATATCATCTCCCTAGAGCATCAATATACAACATGTTTTAGAGTGAACCTACTTTAATACAAAAGCATCTTGCATGATTGCACTAAAAAATGACTTCATTAATTATTATTGCATTGTGTTTTATCTCTGTTTCTCAAATTACTTCTTTAATATCCTTGCTTTAAATTTTAATTCCATTTGAACATTATGTGAGCCTAACAGTACTTGACGAAACCTAAAGCATATCTCTAGTTTTGCAGTCAAGTCCTACTATATGTTACCATTCTCACAGCACGTCTATAAAAATTGTAAATTGTAAAAAATCTTTCTTATCTTTTAGTTAGTTTATGTTTCTCAGGAGGAGGTGTCTTGGTTGACTACAATGTTTTTAGAACAATGTCAGAGTGAGTCTGTCCCAAATCTATCCTCATTTACATACATATATGATCTATATTAAAATACCTTCCCTTGCTTCCATAGTTTCATTAACCAGAATAATTGTGTTTGTCACAAACCTTTATAAGGAGCTTGAGATAACAAGAGTGGCCTCTTGCACAATTCCCATCCAAGCACCCCTGGAAGTGGAGACAGGAGCTTCTAGGGCAGCCAAAGGACGCAGGTACAAGGAAGTCAGACTGGTGAACTTGAACTGGAAAAGATGTCAGATGAGCAGAAGCGGGGAGGCAGGTCACATGCCAATTTTGGTGACAGCCTGGCAGATAGGTACAAAATAACGAAAAGACTGTAGATCAGAGACAGGCAAGGGTTGACAGCGCGCTGGCAGTAAAGTACAGAATCTGAAGGCAGAAAAGTCTAGGTTGAGGTCAACAGCATAGATGAGCAGCACACATGAACTGTCAAGGTTAATCGAGATAACAATCAGATGTAGCTGGGTGAGGAGCAGGCTTCAGGAACACATATAAAAAAGGAATAAACTAAAATTCCATCCAGTGATAATCCCATGCAGGCTCCATGTTTAAATAGACCATCAGGCATCAGGATGTGTGGTGGAAGCATACCATGGTACAATTGTGTGTGCACATGCATGAAAATAAGTATGGCTTCTCAACAGCGAACATGAGGTTCCTGACAGTGTTGAAGAACTAATAAGCCCTCATGTGACTCTTGGAGGTTACATATACTAAGGTGCAATGGAAAGCAGGAGGTTGGTAAAGGCAATACAAAGGAGCTGCAAGCACAGTTTGACCCCATTATGACACATAAGAACATATATAGTTACATAGTAGGTGCAGGGCCGGATTAAGAGCATCATGTGCTTGGTGCTGAGGATTTTGGTGGGCCTTTTACTGGGCACCCTTCTGCTTTCCAAGATCCTGTGCTAGCATGCGCCCAAACTCAAAAGTGTGCATAACACTAGGGAAGCCTGGCATTTGATTTGCCAAGTTTCTGTAAGGGCCGTGCATTGGCGTGCACTCTGAGCTGATAAAGTGCAGTTGTACAGGCCTAACACTATGGAAGCCCCAGACTTCTGTAAGAGCCCTGCATTGGCATGCCCCAGGCTTCTATTAGGACTGCTCATGCAGTGCCCATTATCAATCCCACCACCCTGCCCAGGCGGTGCATGTGGAATGCAGGGCTCGTCAGGGGAGATCACTTCCCGTTTGCCCATTGCTTTCCGTGTCCTTTTTGGGTGGCTTGGCCTATATTAAGGTAGGGGCCTGGAGCTGCAGCTCCAATAGCCCCTACGTTAATCCAGCCCTGAGTAGGTGAGGTTGAAAAAAGACACAAGTCCATCAAGTCCAACCTATTTGTGTGATTATATGTCAGTATTATATTGTATATCCCTGTATGTTGCGGTCGTTCAGGTCCTAACCTAATAGTTTCTTGAAACTATCAATGCCCCTCGCTGAGACCACCCCCTGTGGAAGGGAATTCCACATCCTTGCTGCTCTTAGGCCGCGTACACACGGGCGGATTGTCTGTCCAACTTAGTCCGCTGAACAGTGTTTCAGCGGACAATCCGCTCGTGTGTGGGCTTCAGCGGACTTTTTCAGCGGACAGTCTGACGAACAAAGTCTTACGGAATTTCCGTAAGACAGTCCGTTCAAACTTGGTTTTGTCCGTCCAAACTTGGTTTCAGCGGACAGTCCGCTCGTGTGTAGGCAAGTTGGATGGACTAAGTATGGCGCATGCTCAGAAAGGGTTTACACGGCCGAAGGTTGCATTGCAGTGTATAGGACGTCGTTTTTCTAGTCCCGTCGTACGTGCTGTACACGTCATCACGCATGCTTTCAGCGGACTGTCTGCTCATCGTGTGTGGTCAAGTCTGTTCATGCAAATTTTGAATGGACTGTCTGTCGGATTGTCTGCCGAACTTAGTTGGGCAGACAATCCGCCCGTGTGTACGCGGCCTCACAGTAAAGAACCTTACATATATCTTTAGCACTACCCGCGTAGGAGTCGCTGATGTCCCTGGTCCTTGGCTTGTTTTTGATGTTTTATTAGGAGTTGATATCTTGAATGGGGTAGGGAATTATGGGATGCCCAGCTTAAAAATGTCCAGAACTATGAACAAAGGCACAACTTCCTCCCTATTTACATAAATTTGGTTTTCACAGCACACCACCTGCTGCTCACTCCTGTGCAATGTGTCTGAATAGCATGATATTCCTTCTTCTGCTTCCTTGTGGCTACTGAACCCAGCTCCACTTGCTTGCAGAAAATGCTAGTCCACCAGGCTGCCACCAGCCATGCTTTGCTGATTTTCCTCCAAGTCCTCCTGACTGACTTTCTGCCCCAGTCCTGCCTGACTGGCTTACACACATGGCATGGAGACCTCCCAGGGCAAGGTTATATAAAGACTTGGCACTACGCGGTCTTCAAGAGAGGCCTGCTGCACATGGCAGTCTCTCCTCTTTTCTGTCCCTGCACTTTTCTAATCTATTCACTGTCCCTCCTTGCTCCTTCCTGCTGCCTCTCCAGCATGAATCCTTCCACTGCCTCCTATGTCTAGGATCCTTCCAGGCCAGCGTTCCAGCACAAAGGGCCTGAGGTAGAAGCCCCCCTCCCCCCCCCCCCCACCAGTAAGGGGCTCCTCAAAGGCCACCAACACCCTCTTCTCAGCTTCTACATCTTCCACCGACTCTCCTTCTGGAGTGGTCCATGTCTATTTATGGGGTTGTCTCAGCCCCCTGCCAGCCTAAATTTGGGGATTGGCTGAGGCGCCATAAATATTCAAGGCAGCTTATCCTAACCCCCCCTCTCTTGTTCTAGAAGATTCTCCAACCTTCCAGGGACCAGGGGTGGGGGGGGGGGGGGGCACCAGAGAGCTGCCAGGATGAGTAGTCCAGCCCTGGCCTCTAGTAACCCTGACCCAATTAAATGACTCTGGTTATTCTTGGCCAGAATATACTTTTACCTACTCTCAACGCTAGTAGCACACACTAGGTGCTACACATCAGTTTGCACATCATCTTTTGCATGCTTGTTAAAATTTTAAATCAATCTTACAATGGGTGTACCTAGTCTGGAGTTGTGCACACTTACGATCTTCAGTGCAGTGGGTGTGTTTGGGAAACATTGGGCATCTCTTGTGTACAAGGCAAACCTTTGGTGTAAAATGAAGGTGTTTATCTTGTCACTGTATTCACTCTATCTTTTAATTGGAAATGTATTCTTCACATTTTATAACAACACTAAATGTGCACAACTGCGTCACTCTGCCTGTGGCAGAAGACTTCCAAAAGCTCCAAGGAAACGGTATTACCAGCTATACAAATTGATGTTAATTAAAATACAAAGCAGCTCAATAGAATAGGCCTTCCCGAGGTAACATAATAATAAAATCAATCTGTACAACAAAGTATCGAACCATATCCAATGGCACGATTGTTAGACCACTCATTCACAAAAAAAGATCCTACATGCACAAACAGAATTTCAACGGTCTACTAATTATATGGAAATGATTCAATGACTCATAGAGCAGGAAGTATCAGTTATGAATAAGTGAACCATGCGTATGAATAAAAAGAAATAATATGAAGGTTTGACAGTCTGTGAGAACAGGAAAATAGGTGGTTACAAGCCAATAATTACAGATAAAAGTTTGTAGTGTTACTATATCAATCCACAGTTCACCTGCCAACACTTCCCCCTTTTTACCATTCTACAATCGTTAATTTTGGCTACAGAGCTTATAGTTCCCTAGCAACAGCATTGATAGAAAATACAGATGATCAGTTTCCGGATTGCCAGTCTCAGGGTCTTGCTTCTTTAGAAGTGGAATATCTGTAGCATAAGGGTTCATTCACAAATGTGCTCAGCCCTGCACAGCATGAAGTGCTGTCTGTTTATCTTTTTTGTGCTAACATGGAGTTGCATGCAGGCAGTGAATGGATACATATTGGCTGTACAGACTCACCCATACAAGTAGGCAGGGATAGGTGCACAGCCCCTGACAGTGTCTGCCCATTCATGTCAAGCATCCCTACATTCCTGTCAAACAAGGCTATGTAAAAGAAAACCAAAGAAATTCCAAGCTCGACTTACGGACCAGCTTGCAACCAACCAAATTGCAATCAACCACATTATCCTGTCTAAGTCCTTGTACACACGGTCGGAGATTCCGACAACCAAATCCGTCGGATTTTGTCCGTCGGAATTTGTCAGACGGATTTTGTCCGAAACTGTTGCATGCACACGGTCGGACAAAGTTGTCGGAAAATCCGACGTGATGACGTTATTTCGTTACGACGGGACTACATTCACACTAGTAGCCAATAGCTTTGGTGTAGGAATTTGATCTGAGCATGCGTGCCACTTTGTCCGATCGGAATTCTCTACACATGATCGGAGTATGTCCGATCGGAGCATTTTGTCGGAAAATTTTACCGGCAAGTTGGAAAAGTTGGTCCGTCGGATACTCCGACGGAAACAGTCCGATGCAGACCAGACACAGTCGGAATATCCGACAAAATGGTCCGATCGGACACATTCCGCCGGAATCTCCGACCGTGTGTACAAGGGCTAACAGTATCCCTAGCTTGGCACTCTAGAAACCTCTCAAGCTTCACCCCTGCTGGCCCACTCGGTCCCTATCTTGACATAGACGCTGCTCTGCAAGCATCACCTCCACTGGCTAGGTCCCTGGTTTGATACCCACTGAAGATTCCAGATTCTTCACCGTCCCTGTCTGCTGAGAATGCTGTTCCAGTACTTGCTTCAATTACTCAATGTGCTCCCTGGTAATAAGCCACGACAGGTTCTCCGGCCGAAAGACCGTCACTTTTGGATGGACTGCAAGAGACAGTCACAAGCCTGCGCTGCTCTCTTGCTTCTAGATAGGCCCTCAGATAGTCTAGCAGCCAGATGTGATCGGGATAGGCTCAATCTCCAGCCTAGTAGCCTGGGCAACACCACACACATCCACCCAGACAGCCTTCCAGGTGGCACAGAACATGGATCACCTGACTCCAACTGAATATATAGGTTCTCCCAGCAGGCCATGGGATTCAAGAAAACCCCTGCACATTGGATGAGATACTCCACATACCCACAACCTGACCTTGGGTTGCTAATCATAGCCCTCCCTACTGAACCAGGAAATAAAAGGAGGGGAGAAAAATCAGAGCAGCAGCACCCTGAGTAAATATGCATCAAATGCACTGGGAAGGAACCCCCTTGGACTTCTAAGGCAGAGAGTTGTAGTTGAAGGTAAACTTGATTTAAAAGGCAAAAACGCCACTTTTATTAATACAAAACATGACCAAAAGGGAAAACATAGTCCTACACAGTTTAAAACAATGTATACAAAATAATTGGAGAGTAAATACACAGTTTGAAATTGCATAATATAATCAAACCCAAGTATCAAGTATACCCATATACTGTGGTCAGTCCATATAGGTTTCTTGAATATCCCAACATGTTTCGGAATTAAATGTATATTCCTTCTTCAGGAGAGTTTATTTTCTGGGTGATTGTTTTTCTCCTTTCTGAAATACAAACATAGTTGCTAATAGTTGCTAATAGTCATATTGCAGTACATAGTGTAAGCAGGACTATTTATTATGTACAGTAATTTACAGTGAAGTCGTAAATGATTGATTACTTACATCGGACATTGAACAGCATACAACACAAGAATATGGAACAAGCATATGGAGCGACAAAAAATGTGGCTGAAATAGTCTACATTAACCCACCAGGTGGACAGATGTGCACCCCAGATGAGCCAGGAATATACATCCACAAGAAGCTCCCTGTAGGCTGCACCAGCAGCAGTACCCTGAGAACTGTGAAGAGTCCAGAGAGAAGGATGTAAGCCAATGCCTGTTCTCTGTATATGCTGTGCTTGTCACAGGCAGCTGCATCAGAAACGCTGTTTGATATTGCTGGGGAGGCAGCGAGTGCTAAAGGCCTGTGCAGGGAGTATGGTAAGGGGCTATGACTGGCTGCAATTGTCTTGCCAATTACAGGCCAGTGCAGGGAGTAGGGGCAAGGCTATTACTGGCTGCGATTGGCTTGCCAATTATAGGCCTTCCCCTTACTCCCCAAGATGGCACCCACTCTCCTCCCCAGCAAAAACAAACAGCTGATAGGGGAAGACAGAAGGGGAAACCAATTGGCGTTTCCCCATATTTGTTTGCAATCTGTAAGGGCACAGTGGGCCCCCCATACCATGGGGCTTGTGTGTACTGCGCGCTGATGCCACTTACTCTCGTGCAGCCATCCCAGCACACAGGCACTGTGCTTGAAATCCACAGATAACTGTGAACAGGCAGGTATGTTTATTTTATTGCATAAGAGACATTGCATGTCACACACTCTCACACTCCTCCTTGCAAAAACTGCAGCTTACAGTGGGGGGGTTCAGCAAGAGAAGCAGTGCTGTCGATCCAGACAGTGATAGGCTTGGCTAGGTGTGCCCAAGTGCTGATTAACAATCAACAGGCTTAGGTATATGCTGCATAAATAAATAATTTTGCGCAGCAGACCAAAAATTAACAAGCTGCATGCACAATGTGATCAAAATATCAAAATCACCTAAGTATGTATAATGCCCCGTACACACGATCGGACTTTCCGGCGGGCCAGAGTCCGTCGGACAATTCGATCATGTGTGGGCTCCAGCGGACTTTTTCTTCCCAAAAGTCCGGCTGACATAGAAATAAGACTGGCTTCAAATTTGTCTACCGGACTCAGCTTTTAGCAGACAATCCGTTCGTCTGTGTGCTAGTCCGACGGACTAAAATCAACACTAGGGCAGCTATTGGCTACTGACTATGAACTTCCTTATTCTACGTCATCACGTTCGAATCCGTCAGACTTTTGGAGTGATCTTGTGTGGCCAAGTCCATTCGTTTGAAAGTCCGGCGGACCTCAGCTGCAAAGTCCGTCGGATTGTCTGCCGGACTAAGTCCGTCGAAAAGTCCGGTCGTGTGTATGCGGCATATGATTCAGTGCTGTGCTCAAACGACCTAGCTAGTTCTCAAGTCAATACATAAAAACATCGGACAATGAAACAAAAGAGTAACCATTATAATCACAATACATAAATGTGTAAGTACTACAACCTACACAGAAATACAGTATATTTAGAAACTCCATGAATCAAAAGGTGAAATAACCAGTGCACTATTATGTCTAAATGGTACAAAATCAAAAAGCTGTACAATATGAAAAGTCAAAAATAACCAAAACTCTATGTAATGGTGCACTTCAGGTGAATAGCCACCACCAACTCCTTGAAGATAAATGCTCACCATGAGATTTGACCTTGAAAAGGTCAAAAACCACATCTTTATTATACTAGGATCTAGCAAAGTACTTAGCAATGCACACAGAGATGGCAACACTCCAGTCTGCTTCAGCCAACATTTACTACCAGCATGACTCCATTAGGCTCACACAAGGAACATCTTCAGTAATTATCCAGCAGGGTAAATCATCCAGGGAAAAACTCTCAGTGATATGGTTCAAAGAAGCAGAAAAGGACCATAGTGTTCACTGCCAAAAAACTGTTTTATTAAAAATGAATAAAAGTGCACTCACATTCAAAACAAGGAGAATGCACTTTCATGAATTACTGGCATAAAGCAGATAACCAGCACTATCCGGGAGAAGTACAGAGCCAAACCGGTATGAAGTGCTGTAATTCTTCCAGCATTGCTAAGCTCTGCCTAACATATTTTGCTATGTATGACATAATCAGGAGCACCTTCATAAGTTACCAGTTCATACCAGGAGTGTGGTTTGAACCCACAAGGATTTGCATACGTTGGATCCTAACCATTATGCTTTCCTTGTGAAGACCTGGAAGCAGTTGATCATTGGCTATGGGAGCAGTTGACTTTTCCCCTTCCACTCATACAGTAGTGCCCAGTAACAAAGCAAACATTGGTCAGGCATATGGACAAAAGATATGTATAGAAAAGGCTATTGGTCAAAAAATAAACAAGTAAAAAGGTACCACATCCCAGTTGAGAAATTTAGAAAAAGAAAGGGGAAGAAGCTGACAGGGGACTGGAGGGTAACCAACCCCCGGGATTTTTATAACGGTACCAAGTGTATAAAGACAGTAGATAAAAATCAATAAAGTTTTATTAAATGTACAAAGGACATTTCCCAAATAAGGAAAACAATTTTTTCCATATACATACAATATGACAAATGTAAATATACAGAGGCTAATGCAGAATCCTATACAACTCCACAGATTACCACATTTGTATATTATTGAGCCTGCATTGTTTCTTTCCTACATGTTTCGCTCTTCTGAGCTTCCTCAGGACATTGCAGCATACAGCGATATGCAGAAAAAACCCTTAAAATTTTGTGAATTTGTATATTGTTTGTCACTATTGTAGATATTGGTTGTTGGTAAGTGAAGAAACTCACACCATACATATGGAGTGTGATGAGGACACCATTGGGGATCCTTGATATTTCCCTAAAGTCTGGGAAAATCTTGCCTCCAAGTAACGGGAAGAGACCTTGGGGACGCTCGCTAGCGGATGAACATTCGAACTACACTGATTCAAACATCATCTTAAAAACAGATCTGCATAGACAAATACTTTTTGCTTTAAAACGCACTGTTTACAACTTTCATCTGACAGTACACGGATCACCTTGCTATTTGGCATTTTCAACTGGTTCAAACTCAGCTATTTCCTGGATTTTCCCAGACTTTAGGGAAATATCAAGGATCCCCAATGGTGTCCTCATCACACTCCATATGTATGGTGTGAGTTTCTTCACTTACCAACAACCAATATCTACAATAGTGACAAACAATATACAAATTCACAAAATTTTAAGGGTTTTTTTCTGTATATCGCTGTATGCTGCAATGTCCTGAGGAAGCTCAGAAGAGCGAAACATGTAGGAAAGAAGCAATGCAGGCTCAATAATATACAAATGTGGTAATCTGTGGAGTTGTATAGGATTCTGCACTAGCCTCTGTATATTTACATTTGTCATATTGTATGTATATGGAAAAAATTGTTTTCCTTATTTGGGAAATGTCCTTTGTACATTTGATAAAACTTTATTGATTTTTATCTACTGTCTTTATACACTTGGTACCGTTATAAAAATCCCGGGGGTTGGTTACCCTCCAGTCCCCTGTCAGCTTCTTCCCCTTTCTTTTTCTAAATTGGTCAGGCATAGTCATCTGGCATTTAATAAGTTACCAGTTCATACCAGGAGTTGGGTTTAAACCCACACATACATGCATCTATTGGAACTTAAGTCCAATGCTTTAATCACTCATCATTTCTGGTTTTCTTGTGAACACCTGGAACCCTTAACCACCTTAGCACCTGAGTAGAAGATCCAGTACTTTTGGATAAGGGGAGCGTGTGAGTTTTCCCCTTCCTCTCATAAAAAAGTGCCCAATGACACAGTGACCAGTGGCCAAACCTGAGCATAGTCATGTAGGTGTGTGCCCCTGATGACGTCATATACAATAAAGCATGTTGGGTGGAGCTTAGTGGATCCTGTGATTTGGCTGGATGTGAGCTGAAAGAACTACAGCAATGCATAGTGGTTTTGCTCTGTACTTCTCCCAGACAGCACTGTTCTGTCAGTAATTCATGTAAGCAGTTTGTCCTTGTTTTAAATGTAAGTGCACTTTTATTTATTTTTTGTAAAAATCATCTTCAAGCAGTAAACACTATGGTCCTCTTTCTGCTTATTTTAGCCTCATCACTAAGAGTCTCTCTCTGGATGGTTTAAGCCTGGTACACATGTAAAGTTTTTTTTTTTCGTTCAACTCAGTGGACTGAAAAAAAAACTGACATATCGCCAGACGAACACGCGCAATGTTAGTGCAGCGATCTTCCCCGCCACGCCTTCGTGTTCTGAAAAGGGGCACCTCCCACCAGCATTAATTGGATGCTGCTTTTCTAGCAGGCCCCTTCAACAAAAGCTGATTGTGAGACTGGCTTCTGTCAGAAAGACAGCTGTACCCATTGACCGAATATTCAGCCCATGTGTACCAAGCTTTACCCTGCTGGATAATTACTGAAGCTGTGTTCCTGAGTCTAATGGAGCCATGCTGGTAATACTTGTTGGCTGAAGCAGACTGGAGTTTTTGTGTCTATTTCTGTGTCTATTACTAAGCTTCTTGCTGGATCCTGGTATAATAAAGATGTACGTTTTGACATTCGTAATGAGGATCAGATCTCAAGGTGAGAATATATCCTCAAGGGATTGGTGGCAGCTATTCACCTGGAGTGCACCATTACACAGAGCTTTGGATATTTTGGACTTTTCACATATTGCACAGACTTTTCAGTTTGCACCATTTAGACATTATAGTGCACTATTTTTTTTTTTTCACTTTTTAATTATTGAAGTTTATAAATATATTTCTGTGTTTGTTGTAGTACTTAACACATTTATGTATTGTGATTGTAATATTTACACTTTTGTTTCATTGTCTGCCCTATATTTCACCTTTTGATTCATGGTATTTATAAATATATTTCTGTGTTTGATTTAGTACTTACACATTTATGTATTTTAATTGCATATATGTATTTTGATTGCAATATTTTACAATTATGTATCTGCAGTGACAATGCTGATATTCATGCCTCCTGCAGCATCTTCTCATCCCACTGTACAGCAAGCAGGTACACTACAGCCTAAATAAGAGTGGCAATTCTGCTGTGAGTTCAGGAACAGTGCAGCATCATTGCCACACCACCATAGGAATAAAATGATATATAAAGTGTAGCACTGTATAATACTATGTGGATTTATACACACATTAACTAGAGAGAAAAAAAAATGTTTACAATTATTATGACAACCCAATAGAGTGCCCACCAATTTAATTATAAATGCATCTGCTTTTACTGTTTTCTTGTATACCTCATGCAAAGTCACGCAATTACCTGTTGAGCCCATTAATGAAATCCACGTAATTCAGCTTCCTATGGTGGTGTGTACAACCTGTCCTAAGTAAAAAAGGAATTCCAGAAAAATTAATTCAAAGCTTGCGGAAGTGGATTCCAGTTGGTGTCGGAGATCTCTTTTATGTGACAAAGTCCAAAGTAATCTGGGAATTGGAGGAGGGCAAGTTCCATGGTCTGACTGATCGATTTGTGAGCTGGGAGCCTGTTCCTTATAACCAGAGTGATAAGCACGTATGACCCCTTGAATATATGTTCATTTGGGTCTCCAGTATCCGGTAAGCCTATATCCATTGAGGTGGTGGCATCGGCACTTGGGTGACGGTTCTGGAGAATCACTTTTGGAATGTTTCTTTACATTTTCATCTCAAATTTTGGAGCTCACTCTCACATATGGACTTCTTATGTTTAGTTTTTTTCAGTGTTTTTTTCTATTTTTCACATATAGTGTTCATTTGTGAAGTAAGTATATTAACAAAGTATTAATACATAGTATTATTGGTGGGCACTCTATTGGGTTGTCATAATAATTGTAAAAAACTACGACACTACCTGCCTGGAGTTTGCATGTTCTCCCTGTGCCTGCGTGGGTTTCTTCCGCCTACTCCGGTTTCCTCCCACAATCCAAAGACATGTAGGTAGGTTAATTGGCTTCTCTCTAAAATTGGCCCTAGTAGATGAATGGGGACCTTGGATTGTGGGCTCCTTGAGGGTAGGGACCGATGTGAGTGTGCAATGTACAGGGATAGGGACAATTGTAGACACTCACTCAGGTTGAACTGGATGGACTGGTGTCTTTATTCAACCTTACTAACTATGCAACTATGCAACTATTTATTTTTTTCTCTCTAGTTAATGTGTGTATAAATCCACAATACAGCGCTACACTTTATATATAATTTTATTACGTTTGTGCTAAAATATCCACGTTTAACGTGTTAGCTGCCTCACTTTTGACAGCGCAGTGTCACATTTCTTGTACACACCACCATAGGAAGCTGAATTACGTGGATTTCATTAATGGGCTCAACAGGTATTTGCTTGACTTTGCATGAGCTCTACAAGAAAACAGTAAAAGCAGATGCATTTATAATTAAATCTGCATGACATATTTTTTTATGTGGGGCCATAGTTCTATTCTAAACGTTAGTGGTGGAAATGTTAAGGTGGATACAAAGGACAATGAAAAACAAAGGAGGACACATGAGACACAAAGTTCACCCAATACAATTTATCAGCAACCAGTCCCATCTGGTCTGCTCACCCACAGGAACAAGGATGGGAGGACTGAAACTTGTAGTTCTGCAAGAGTTAAGTTACGGCACTAATAATATCTAATCTCACTCTTCTTTGATAGAGTGAGATTAGACTCAAAAAACCTTAGTCAGCTCAGAATCTATAGAGGGTATGGAATCTGTGCAGACAATTTAAAATTGCTGATAGTTTTTTACTCTGTACGTACAACAGAGATATTTTATTATATTGATAATATTATCTGTGTCAGGAGCAATGAACAGCTTGCATAACATTCAAGGAGCTCTGCGCTGCCTGGGTCAACAAATAAATATGAACGCAAATCAAGTTTTCAGAATTGAAACCAAATGTGGATAAAGTAGCTACAAAATTGTAGAAAGACAACAGGCTCAATTCAATTAGATGGAGGACTTTTTGACTCTACTTCCTATTTTATCTCATGATAAATTCCGCCTTTGTCCAATCCACAAATATAAATCCCACTTGAGCGTGGAATCTTTATTTTTCTGCATAAAATCAACATGTAACCTTTAAAAACCTTATTTTCCCATAAATAGCAATTATATCTCATTTGAGACTGTCAGAACTGTTTTTCTCTTGTTCTGTTTTTGTTTTGCTGCACCTTATGTAGCACATATCTAAATGTTCATTTTACAAAGGTACATAACACGCTTTATTTAGCCTGTCTGTGACATTTTACCACTACTGCTGCTATTTTGACACTGCCGGTGTTATTTCGATTGTTGCTAAGATAAAGTTGATAAAAAAAAAAGTACATTTACAAAGGTTATGACTTCTGAAAATAATGCTAGCTTCAGGCAGGAGTAGCACTCTAGTACAAAGGCTGCCTGCCACAGTCACAGCTCTAAGTACACCAACAACACAGGTTGTCTAGGGGATGTCTTTTTCTGGATTTTATTTGTAGAAATGTGAAAAATTATTATTATTATTATTATTATTATTATACAGGATTTATATAGTACCAACAGTTTACACAGTGCTTTACAATATAATGTTTGAATGAAAAATGTTTAGGTATCAGCATCCCCCCCCCACCTTTTTACTTACCTGAGCCCTCATTCCATCCAGCGGCCTGCACTTCTGCAGCCCTTCTCTCCCCTCACTTCTGGGTCTCGCTGGCTTTGCTGGGGCACTGGGAGCCAATAAAGGGAGAGAAGACCTGCAGACATGCATGGTGCTGGATCCTATGAGGGCTCGGTCAATTAAAGCTAGTGATGAGGCTGTGGGGGATGGGGCTGATTCCCGATGTCTGTTTCAATGGACGCAGCAGTGGGCTCGGGTGCCCTCATGGGAAGCGGCTTCTAATGGGGGCACTGGACAGAGGAGAGGAGGACCCGAAAAGAGGTTTGTAGCCGCTCTGTACAATTCCATTGCATGGAGCAAGTAAGTATAGACATGTTTGTTATAAAAATAAATATAAAAATAAAAACAATACATATATGTAGCATTGGCTCCTGACGAGCAGGCGATATGGTTTTTTCAAAGTTAATTTTCCTGAATCCACAGTTGGGTTTTGGGGCTAATTTTCTAAATTTCTGGTTTCAGTACCAGTCTAGCTGGGTTGCACTGGGTTCTCCTTGACCGCAGGTGTCGCTGTCACCGCCGGCAAGAGTGAGAACGCAGTCTAGCTGGGTGTACTGAATGTCACTGTCCTTTCGTGGGAGTGTTCTCCTGCTGTGCATTCTGGGAGGTGGTATTTAAGGTATGGACATCACGTGCTTCAGGTTTCCGGTTCGAGAAATTAGTTTCTGTCTGCTTGGTTCTGGTCCTCCTGACCAGTCCCATGGCCCTCCTAACCTGGGGTGTGGAACTGTGCATCCCAAGTCTCGGGCCAGCTAGCCCGAGGCAACGCAACTGCAGGGACAGGCCTGAATGGATTTCGGGGCCTATTGATCCAAAGGTGGGCTGGTGCCGTCTCATCTAAGGGAGAGGCCCAGCAACTGGAGAAACCCCAGGGGAGGACTCTTCAGGAGAAGGTCGTGCGCAAGGCTGGCTTCTCTGAAGGAGCCTGGAGGCTTAGTTGAAGGACACCACATGGATCTACACTCATACGGTATCGCCGGATCGGCTGAGAGATACTGGTACCATATGATAGCTCTTTAAATTTGTCTATGTCCCTCAGTAACACTCAAGTCTGTGGCAGAGACTTTCTCAAATATTCTACACTCAAGTCTGTGGCAGAGACTTCCTCAGATATTCTACATTTAAGTCTGTGACAGAAACTTTGCGAGAGGAGTGAGAGGAGGACTATCCGGGGGTTATAAAATCCAGTGGTGAAACGGTTACTATTCTCTGGATTTTTTCCTATAAGAGACTTTCCATTTTTTGCAGCCTAAAGTACTTGAAGAACAAGAAGAAGAACAAGAAGAAGAAAAGGCGGCGGCGGCGGTAAAAGCGGTGACAGAAGACCGGGCCACCACTAGTAAAAGAGCTAAAGGAAGAAAGTGGAGGCCCGGCAAGAAGAACCGAAGAGGGGGACAAGACCCCCGAAGTCGGAAGAAGACCCCCAGCCGGCGACGAAGAAGAAAGCCGGTCTCCTCCGCTAGTAAAAGTGCTAGAAGAAGATAGCGGAGGAGTCCGGCGGGAAGACCCCCAAGACGGAAGAAGACCACCAGGTGAATGGGATTCACCAGGTGAATGGGTAGGGGTACATTTTACCCCAATACTCATTCACATAGGGTGGGGGGGCGGTATCTGGGGGCTCCCTTATTAAAGGGGGCTTCTGGATTCCGATGAGCCCCCCCCCGCCTGCAGACCCCGACAACCAACGGCCAGGGTTGTCTGGAAGAGGCCCTTGTCCTCATCAACATGGGGACAAGGTGCTTTGGGGTGGGGGGGGGGCCAGGGGGCTGCACGGCCCCCTTCCCCAAAGCTTGCTCTTCCTCACCCCCTTTCCTGGCCGGCCAGGCTGCGTGCTCGGATAAGGGTCTGATATTGACTTCGGGGGGGACCCCCACGCTGTTTTTTCAGCGTAGGGCTTCGCCTTTAAGTCCATACCAGGTGACGGGGCCAGCGACATGTCAATCTCGCCCATGGAGGCGGTGACATTGACCTCCTGCGCTAGCGCCGTCTACCTGGTGCCTCGTTCAAAATTAACAGACTTTCCTCCGTGTGTGGGCAAGTCCGTACATTTCAAGAGTACGGCGGACTCCCGCCATAGTCCGGCAGAGTCCGCCGGAAAAGTCCGGTTGTATGTGGACAGGTCTGTTCGTTCGGAAAGTTCGTCAGGTTTGTCCGCCGGATAGTCTGATCGTGTGTACGTGGCATCAGGGTGAAGGTCAGTGATAAGTAATCTGCACTATCTTCAGCAGGTTTCCTTCTCAGGCTTCCCCCTGCTATGGGTACCAGCAGCCCTTGATGCAGGGTTCTGAGTGGGGTTAGGTAACTCTGTTCTTTGGCCTCCATGTTGGTCCATGTAGATCTCCCCTCACCATGGACTCTGACTAAACTTTGTAGCCCCTGGATCTCATGATGTCCCTAGTGGCAAATTGCACTCCCCCCTCCCCCCCCCCCCACCTGTTCTCATGGGTGGCTTGAGTCTAGTCGCTAATGCTGTCAAGCACCTCCTCCTGTGTCCCTCCAGTTCCCTGCTCTGCCCCAAACTCTCTCCTTCATCCTGTACACTCGGTTAGTGGGGATACGTTCTGGCCACTTGTGTGACCAATTAGTGTGAGGGATAAGCATCCTGCAGCTATTCAGCTCCCACTTTTTAAAGGGATCACCAGTCAGGATTACATGGATTATATGAGCTCAAAGGGTAGCCATAACCACAGAAGAGTGCAGATGGACCATGTAAAAGGGTAGTTGGATTCCCAAAAGCAAAACATTAACCAGAAAACCTATGTGGAGCAGAGGTTATTCCAGCCACTAAAATCTCCTTCTCCAGTTTCCCTCATAGAAAATACTGCATTATGATAGATTTAGTGTGGTGCAAACTTGGCAGCAAAATTGTCTGAAAAAAATAAATCTAAATTCTGTAAATATATCTATATATATGTGTGTGTGTGTGTAATGCATTTTTATTTTTTACAAGCCTTTTCCAATCCAGGCTGCACTCCAAAGCTTTGCATGGGGCAGCTTATTCATCCTGTGGGCTCACTTCCTTCTGCCACAGAACACTGGAATGTGAAATCCATGGAACTGTACATGAGCTCTGTAATGGTAAATTTGTAATATGAGATTTCACCCAGCGCCACCTGCTGGCCATATCCAGGATATATATACTTAGTGCAAACAGCTTTCTAAATAGGTTGGCATAGATTTTCTATTAACAAATACTGAAATATTTAGCCCCCCTTTCACACTTATACAACATGTCCCACGATTTTGGACTGCAAAATCACATGACAAGTCATTCTCCATGATTTTAAATGACTACCATTCATATTGGCACGATTTTAAGTCGTGCTGACTTCAAAGTAGTTCCTGCACTACTTTTTTTCTGAAGTCGGATCAAAGTCGGATTCCGTATTAACTGATCCGACTTTGGCATACGACTTTTGCATAAAGGGGAACTCCACGCCAATTTTTTTTAAAGAAAAAAAACGGCATGGGTTCCCCCTTCATGAGCATACCGGACCCTTCGGTCTGGTATGGATTCAAAGAGGAATCCCCATGCCGAAAAAACAGCGTGGAAACCCCCCCCAAAATCCATACCAGACCCTTATCTGAGTACCAGCCTGGCCAGTCAGAAAAGGGGGTGGGGACGAGCGAGCACCCCCCCTCTCCTGAGCCCCCCCTCCTGAGGATTTTAAGGGTTCCCCTTAAAATCCATACCAGACCGAAGGGCCCAGTATGCCCATGAAGGGGGAACCCATGCCATTTTTTTTCTTTAAAAATTGGCGTGGAGTTCCCCCTAATTATTTGGTAATCAAAGTCGCATCCCTGCTCATTGAAGTCGTACTTCAAGTCAGGGGCAAAGTCGGATCCACAGTCGTATAACTGTCTTGCCAAAATCGTGACAAAATCGCACGACTTTGGAGTAGCACAAGTGTGAAAGGGGCCTTAGGCTATATTCACACTTATGCATTTTAACACACCTGCATGATGTCCCTGCCTGCCTCCCCACCCCATCCAATCAGAGAATGTCTTTGCATTAATTCAGAAAATGTGTTTAAATGTTGCCCGCACTTAGCAGCCAACCTCCTGTGTTGAGACTGCAGCAGAGCAGCCGCTTAGCACAAGACCCAGAAGCTATTAGAGATCACTGCAGTAGCGGTGTCTACTACAGTAATTTCCAGATTGCAGGGGCAATAGCTGTGTATGGTATGTGCCAGTGGCAGCTGGTGCTCCATTCTTTGGGAGGAGAAGGACAGCAAGCAGACCACCCACCAACCCTCTCCCCTCCCCCCGTTCAGTCGGTCGATGAGTCAAACAACCCCCCGTCCCCCGTTGTTCGCTTGTCTACCCACCCCCGCACTTACCCCATCTAGGCCACAGGCAGGTTCAGCTTCTTCCAGCGTCTCCTCCTCCTCGGGAGCAAATACGATCACTTCTCCTCTCTGGCCAATCAAGCCTTAAGACCCGCTTCCTGATTGACCAGGAGGAGAATCAGAAAAACAATAGCAAATATTTATTCACTATTGTCACACAACTGAGTAAGCTCAGGGTGTTAGCTGAGTATTGAATTTATGCGCTTGAAGCTTCTTGTTTGCAGCAATAGCTTTGCTTTTATAGAAAAATAGCAGAACGTGTCTTTACATTATGAGACACATGAAACAGGAACAACAAACAAGTACACAGTGAAGCAATAATGAAGGTACATCCTGTGATTACCTCATATCATAGATATACACTATAATACTAAAGTGCTACCTGCTGTATAGATAGGTATGTTATATAAAGTTATTTAGGTATGTTATATAAAATCAACTTTGCTGTTGTACTTTTCCAACAGAGGGTGCAGTGCTCTTTTTGAAGCCTCAGGCTCTAATCATGTGCTTCAAGAAAAAAAATAAAAAAACATTGAAATCCATGCGTCCGGCGCCCTGCATGTAGATTATGGGCCAGGTCACCACTGGTATATACATTGGTCCAAGCTGGCTGCAGTGTGAAAGTAACATAGGATTTCACTGAAAATAGTTTTCATGCACTTTTGTTGCCCTGGAAAAGTGCGGAAAAAGCGAATCAGTGTGAAAGGGGCCCTAATTACTAATCAAGAAGACCCTCAAACCACACAGTTCGGAGAGCTCACAATCTGACTGTGTGGCCAGGATTAGCAAAGGTGGTCATTATAAATAGTTTGCAGGAGAACATTTTAAGGAACATCAATTCTGTCGACAAGTAAGGCCGCGTACACACGGGCGGATTGTCCGCCCAACTAAGTTCGTCAGACAATCCGACAGACAGTCCGTTCAACTTTTGAATGAACGGACTTGACCACACACGATGAACAGACAGTCCGCTGAAAACGTGCGCGATGACGCGTACAGCATGTACGACGGGACTAGAAAAACGATGTCCAATACACTGCAATGCAACCTTCGGCCGTGTAAACCCTTTCTGAGCATGTGCCATACTTAGTCCGTCCAACTTGCCTACACACGAGCGGACTGTCCGCTGAAACCAAGTTTGGACGGACAAAACCAAGTTTCAGCGGACAAAATTACGGAATTTTCGAAAGACAAAGTCCGTCGGACTGTCCGCTGAAAAAGTCCACTGAAGCCCACACACGAGCGGATTGTCCGCTGAAACACGGTTCAGCGGACTAAGTTGGGCAGACAATCCGCCCGTGTGTACGCGGCCTAAGACTTCTTGTACATGGGAGTAAAAAACGTTTCATTTTTTTCTGATTTGAAATTAGATGCATTCTTGTCAATGGAACAATGCACACAGCTGTGTAAAGATCAATAATACAGCATTGAGTACAGAGCGGTAAAACCAAAAATAGAAAATTTTGAAAACAGGTACAGTAATTTAGTCACATACTCATGTTTACTCATCTATAAGCATGTTTATATGTGTATAAATGAGTATATTACAACACTGGGAAGGAAGAAGAATTTTACTCATCTATATGCTTATGCACCTTTACTCATCTATACTCAACACTTACATACAGTTTTTTTCTTCTCAGTGAAAAACAAGTTCCTGAGTAAACATCAATATATTATTATGCCCCTGTGCAATTGGCAGAGATTGCACAATAAAATTGTATAGTGTATGGCCAGTCTTAATCTGGTTGTAAAGCCTTAACGTGGTTGTAAAACCTAAACATTTTTTACCTTAATGCATTTCTTTCTCAGAAACCCCCCCCCCCCTTTTACTTACCTTAGCCCTCATTTGATCCAGCGCCGTGCACGTCTGCAGATCTTCTCTCCACTCACTTCGGGGTCTCGCTGGCTTTGATAGGGCACCGGGAGACATTAGCTCCCAGTGCTGTCAATCAAAGTCAGTGACGAGGGAGCAGGGGGTGGGGCCGAATACGGCTGTCTGTGTCAATGGACGTAGCAGCGGGGCTCGGGTGCGAGCATGCATGAGTGCCCCCATGGGAAAGCGACTTCCCATGGAGACACTAGACAAAGGGGAGGAGCGCCAGCAGGAGACCTGAAAAGAGGATGTTAAATTCCACTGCATAGAGCAGGTAAGTATAGACATATTTTTTTATTTTATTTTTTTTACCTTTACAATCGCTTTAAGGTTTTTCACCTTAATGCAATCAATGCATTCAATTCTTTGCTGCAGCCCCCCCCCCCCCCCCCCCCTCCAACCTCTCTCTTTTTCTTACCTGAGTGCAAGCCAGCGATGTGCACGAGCACACTGGCTTCAGCCACTGTCGCTCTCCTCATTGGACAGACTGATAGCAGTGGGAGCCATTGACACTACACTACTTGTCAATCAAAAGCTGTGACATGGGAGCAGAGGGCAGGGCCTAGTCCAGCTGTCTGTGTCAATGGACACAGCAGTGGGACTCAGGAGTGAGCCTGCATACGTGTCCCCATGGAAAGCTGCATACCGTGGGGGCACCTGATGAAGAGGAGGGGCCTGGAATGCCAGCAGGGGACCCCCAGAAGAAGAGGATCGGGGCTGCTCTGTGCAAAACCTTTGCACAGCACAGGTAAGTATAGGCATGTTTGTTATTTTAAAAAAAAAAAAGCGAACCTTTTCAACCACTTTAAAGTTTGAGTGATAAAATCCTAATTTTACTGCTCTATAGTAACACTGTAACAATGAATATCTGTTTTATGTTTAGTAATAAATCTGTTTTAGATGCAATAACTACAAACTGCAAAGTTGTCACACTTGGTTGCCCATGAATACAGACACACAGATCTGTAAACCTGTCGCAAACACTTTGCTGTAGGAGAGGCAGCCTGATTTGTAACTAATTGTGCTGCTGTTTTGCTGTATAAATGTCCCTCTTCTCAGTCTCCATATGTACTTTTCTGTGACAACAATAGAGATAACACAGTATTAGTCTAATTACTGACACACTGAAGTTCAGAGAAGCTCATTTTCTTTTTATTAGTGTATTTGTCTGTGCTACAGTCTCACACCTTGCCCTCTGCTAACATTTATCATCTGTCCTCACCTAACCCCACTTCACTCAGCGTCCTCTCCACTTGTCTGTTCAGTCACGGTTTTTCCCTGGAACATTGTTTTGTTCTCCTTGTTCTCCTGCTCCTTTTCATTTTCACGTATCAAACATAAAGATAAAGCGTTACAATTTTAATAAACATTAATATGCCAGCATGTCAACACATGGTGGTACATTAGAACTTGTAAACCCTCATTTTTTTTCTTTTTAAATAAAAAACATGTCATACTTACCTCCACTGTGCAGTTAATTTTGCACAGAGTGGCCCCAATCCATCTTTTCTGGGGTCCCCCGGCAGTGCTATCAGCTCCTCCCCACATCGGAAAACCCCCTAGGAGAAGAGCTCTCCTGTGGGGGTTGCCGTGCGGGAGCGCTACCAAGTCTGGCTTTTGCGTCCATAGACACAGAATGCTGACTCGGCCCTGCCCCCCTGGCGCCTGCGGCATTGGATTTGATTGACAGCAGCGGGAGTCAATGGCTGTGCTGCTATCAATCTATCCAATCAAGAACCAAGACAACCAGCAGAGAGGTAGAATGTGTCTCCGACAGGGAAACAAATGGGCTCAGGTGAATAAAACGGGGAGGGGGCTGGTCAGTGTCAAAAGTTTTTTTGACATAGAATGCATTAAGGCCGCGTACACACGGGCGGACTGTTCGCCCAACTTTGTCCGCTGAACAGTGTTTCAGCGGACAGTCCGCTCGTGTGTGGGCTTTCAGCGGACAGTTTCAGCGAACAGTCCGCTGAACAAAGTTTTTCGGAAATTCCGAAAAACTGTCCGCTGAAACTTTGTTTGAGCGGACAGTCCGCCCGTGTGTAGGCTTGTTCGTCAAACTAAGTTCCGCGCATACTCAGAAAGAATTTACAGGGCGGAAGCGCTCGGTCTTGTAAAACTAGTGTTCGCATTGAAGCTAGCATATTCGTCATGCTGCTAATTTTGTGTTTTTTTAATATAGCCCGTTCTTTTCTTCTTCGAAATGCAAGAAAAGTGAAGTAGCATTGCTGCTTATATTCACACAGTTATACTACATGTTTTTATTCATCCTCATCCTATGATTAATCTTCCAATTATAGAAACAATATATTCCAAATTAAAAAAACAAAACATAAAAAAACCCTCCAAAAAAGAAAAAAAAAAAAGACAAAAAAAATTATATGTGTGTGTGTGTGTGTGTGTGTGTGTGTGTGTGTGTGTGTGTGTGTGTGTGTGTGTGTGTGTGTGTGTGTGTGTGTGTGTGTGTGTGTGTGTGTGTGTGTGTGTGTGTGTGTCTATCTTTAAAAAAAAAAAATATATATATATAAAATAAAAAAAAAATAAAAAATTATATATATATATTTTTATTTCTGAAAAAAAAAATATAGAATTTATCTATTACTATATATTTTTGGAACTACTATTGTCATATATTTTTTTTTTTTTTGTGGGGGGTTTGAAACAAGATGGACTTGCATTTTTTTTTGGGCCAAGCAGGACTATGCAAGTAGAGATAGATAGATAGATAGATAGATAGATAGATAGATAGATAGATAGATAGATAGATAGATAGATAGATAGATAGATAGATAGATAGATAGATACCCAAACCAGCATTTTAGCTTACACATGATTGCATGTTCAAAATCAGCAGAGCTTCCCCTCATTTCAAATGTTAAGCCTCAAATTTACAGCGACTGCACTTCCAAGTGCACTTGCAGTGCTTAAAAAATTGCACTTGAAGTTAGCATATTTATATTAACATGAACGTGTGTTTTGTAAATAACCCCCAGAGTCTTTTGACGTGTATCTGCCTACTCACAAATAAACTTTGTTTTTTAAGCCAAAATAAAAAAAAAATAAAAAAAAAAACATACAATATTTTTTTGAAATAATAAATTTTTATTTTTCCTCAGAACAAAAATAAATCAAGAGGGAGGCAACACTGGAGACAATTTTGACGTTTGTGAAGCCTTTTGTCCCCCAGGCACACATCAAGTGAGTGGCCACCAAAATTCCGAACCTGTGTAGCATGTAAATAGGGAGCACAACCAGGTCCTAGAATCCCAAAGACCAGGAACAGCAGCAGATGAGATCTATGTCCCCAGACTGTGGTACTACAACAGCCTGCGTCTTCTTTCAGAGCAGACTGAAGCCAGGCAGTCACTTGCGACTCTTCCGTCCAGCCTTCCCTCCACGCGTCGCTGGATTCTGTGTCTCTGGTGGTGGACATGTGGTAGGAGGAGGAGGAGGAGGAGGAGGAGGAGGAGGAGGAGGAGGAGGAGGAGCAGTAGGGTCTGCGTTATAAAGCTTGGTGGTGGGTGTGAGCTCACCCTTCAGACCCCGTTGGATGGCATCAAAAAATATTGCTTCACACAAGTTTTGCTGTGGTTTGTCCATTTCAAGTAGCTTACTAGCCAGATAAGTGGCATAGGCCTCCTCCGGATTGGGGGGTTTGGACAGAACTTGTGTGGCTTGGTGTATAAGCGCCAAGGACTCCTCCTCTATACGGGTCATCCTCCTGGGCCTTTTGCTGGCTAGGCGGAGGGGAGGGACCTGGCTTTCAGTCCGACTCCTGCTGGGCCCAGCTAGCTCTTGTGTGGGGCTGGTCCCGGCCTCCTCCTGGGTGAGCTCATCCTGTGTAAAAAACAAAGAAATCAATAAATAAAATATGTCTATATTTTGAAATCATCAATCACTAACAATTTTACAGTTCTCACTTGCAAATACATTTGTCTTGAAATACAAAAGGCTATCATTTTGACACCACCATTTTTCCATCAGTTCACCAAGATTTAAGCCACATTTGTGTAAACTACTGTATCCTTCTATCTAATTTAATTTGTGATGAAATCCTAGATTTGGAAGCAATTCAAACATTGAACTTTACAGCATTAATATTTGAGCAATCCAAACTTTAGAAACGAAAATATACCTGGCTCCAGCTGGGTGCATCAACTTCTTCCAGCAAGGAAGGGTCTGGATCTTCCAGGGATGGCTCACCTGAGGCGGAGGGAAGGGTGGAGGGACGGGTAGACGGAAGAGTCGAAAGTGACTGCCTGGCTTCTGACGTGTCATCCAGAAAACGCAGCCTGTCATAATACCACAGCTTAGGTACATAGACCTGACCTGCTGCTGATCCTGATGTTTGGGACTCTAGGATCTTTCTGCGCTCCCGCCTATACCCGCTACGCAGGTTCTTAATTTTGGCGTTCACAAAGTCAGTGTCTGCCTGGGGGAGTTGGGTTTTCACAAACGCCAAAACTGTCTCCAGTGTCTTCTTCCGGGCAGCACGGCTTGAATATTGGGGGTGTTTTGAATCCCAAAGACTACTGTGCGACTCAATTAAGTCCAGAAATGTTGAGAGGAAGGCCTCCTCCTTAAAGGGGTCTGGGGTATACCTTTGCATTTTCTGGACAAAAAAAAAAGTCAGACCAAATGCACACTATATTGTGACAATGTAGGCGAGACACACACTACCACACACGCTACCCCCCCACACACACACTACCCCCCACCCCCCCCCCCCTATACACCCACCTCCACCCCCACACTACCACACAAAACACCAATCCCACTCAATCACCAACCCACATAAAAATCAATGAAACATCAATAAGACTAAAGTTTAATATACACATTCCTAATGCAGACTTTAAATTAAACAAAAAAAAAAAAACGACAACTATCTTGTCTTGTGTAGCACTCGCTGATTCAGTTCGTATAAGCGTACGGCCTCGCGGTAGCGCTTTATATACAGTACGTGCGCTCAGGCTCCGCCTGCGTCGCCCGCCCCTGACGTTCCTTGTGACCGTATTTCCCCGCCCCTTTTACCCTCGTTCCGCTGTGGGTGAATGATAGGAGAAGATGGCGGATGCTAATTCAATTAGCAGCGTGAGCAGCGCAGAGGAAAGCCATGGACCCCATGGACCCCATGCTTCTGGAGCAAGGAGGAGATACAAGGCCACCAATATGGCCAATATGGCCTTTGAAGAGATGGTGGAGATGGTGGCTATATTAAGAAGGGAGGACTACGATGGGGAAAATGGCCCGTACCCCAAGCCCAATGTCAGGAAAAGCGGCATCTTGGATGAGGTTGTCACAACTTTATTCCACAAATTTGGGGTACGAAGAAGCAAGGACCAGCTGCGTAAACGATGGTCGGACATCAAGTCCAGGGAGCCGGAGCAATATCATCGGATCATGAAGGCCCTGAAAAAAAGTGAGTAAACTGCGCTTTTTCCGTGACTGTCGGACATAATCGTTCGTGTACATACCGTATCTGAATCCGGCGGATTTGATCCTAATCATTCGTGTAGGTACCTTATGTGAATCCGGCAGGTTTTATCCTAATCGTTCGTGATCATACCGTAGGTGAATCTGGCGGATTTGATCTCAATCGTTCGTGTAGGTACCGTTTGTGAAACTGGCGGATTTGATCCTAATCGTTCGTGTACATACCGTATGTGAATCTGGCGGATTTGATCCTAATCTTTCGTGTAGGTACCGTATGTGAATCCGGCGGATTTGATCGTTCGTGTAGTTAATAGTTCATGTAATGAGCTCATATGGTTGTTCGTATATGTGGGCGTAAATAGCATGAATTTGTATATGGTGTAAATTTATCTGGTGTTGGATTAGATTTTAATTAGTTATTATTTTTTTGGTATTGTTCATGATAAACTGAATTGTCACGCTCAGTTTATAGGAAATTAATTTTTACTAAAGTTTCCTAAATTTATTCAGTGCAATGTAGACTCAATCAAAAAAAAAAAAAAAAGATAGATGATACTCCAGGGGATGATTCCAGTGTGTCCGTCTGTGAAACTTGGACAAAAGATATAAAGTATCACAGTTTGGTTAAAGGCTAGGTTCACATTGCTGCAATGTACGAGATCGAATGTGATTTGCACCGCACTGCAGTGCAAATCACATGTGATCTCTGTGTGATGCGATTTCAGCCATACATATAGTATGGCTGAATTTGCATCGCATCCGGCCCAAACTTGTACATGGCCCTTTTTTTAGTGCACAGCCGAATCGGATCACATGGGTATTCACACCATGTGGTCCGATTCCTGTCCGAGTTTAAAGATTGCACTGTGAAATGAGAACTAATTCGGAGGTGTCAATAAAACTTTACACTGATACTCCCAGCAGGTCACATAGGGCAGTCGAACTGCACATGCGATGCGTGAAACCACAGTAGATTTGCTGCGTTCGCACATCGCACCAGTCTGAACACAGCCTAACTAAAAAAAAAGTCATTTTAAGGATGTATTAAACTAGGATCTTGTAATAACCAGCTAATAATTGTACACCACTTCAAACCAATGTTTCATATTCACATTTCGGAACTCAAATATCACTATGCTTAAAAGTATCTTTTATTTTTTTTATTTTTATTTTTTTTTTCTTTTCATTCTCATAGGGAAACAAAGACTCAGACAAGAGGCGGAGCAGCCCATGACCCCCCGACCTCGCCAGCCTGATTGGGCAATTAGCCCCAGCCCCAGCCCCAGCCCCAGCCCTGCGTCGGTATTGGAGCTGCCCAGTCCTGTGTCTGCGAGGGAGCAGCCAAGCTCGGTATCCTCCGCTGGACCAAGCTCCGTAGCTCCACTGGATGAGCCGAGCCCAGGGCTAGATGTGGAGGAGGAAGAGCAGGTGGAGTTACACACCCCACAAAGTGAGTGTCTGACAACCCAGCTTAAGGTAAACAATTAATGGCTGTATATTTTAACCAATTTTTTATCTACACATGTTTTTAGGTGATCTGGTTGTGGTAGAACAAGTCGCGGACCCATTTACCAGTGATAGTGCCCAGAGGATGATTGGTGACATCATGGCCTGGAATGGGCAGATTGACCATATGGAGAACCAGATTCTCAACATACAAAGAGAACTGATTACTATGAGGCAGGGAATGAAGAACATGATCGATGTTTTAGGGAGAATCTAAGCCCCTTTTCCCTAAAACCCAATCGATCATGTTCTTCATTCCCTTGGAACAACGTTTTTAATGTTTTAAAAACATAGTTTTTAGAGGCCAAATTTTGAAGATGCACACGGTGTGTCAACATGTGCTATGTGCCATCAGAGGATCGCAATGGACGCATTTGGTGTTTGCAAACCCTTCCTCATTCTAGTATGTGAGAGGAAGGGATTGCACACACCAAACACGTCCATTGATCACTCATGATGGTACATAGCACATGTTGACATTACCATTTTTTGGTGTGCATCTTCAAAATTTGGCTTTACCCCTTGTTTTATGTAAATAGTTAAAAATCTGATTTTATTTTTTTATTTTTGTGATAATTGTTTTTTAGATATTTCTATATATATTCTATGTTTACAAAAAAAAAAAAAAAAATAAAAAAAAAAAAAATTTCCCAAAAAAAAAAAAAAAAAACAATTAAAAAAAAAAAAAACACCAAAAAAAATCTAAAACAGAGGCACTAGTTGGCATGTGCACTATTAAAAAATCAAAAAAAAAGATGTGTGTGTGTGTCTACTTCTTTCAATACTCAATACCAGTTTGGGAAGTCATTTTGTGTTTTCTGTCACAAAGGGCCTTATTTCCTATTGTCAAAAACCACTTTGCAATACAAATGCACTAGGACAGGAATATGCAATTAGTGGAAATCCAGCTGTTGCAGAACTACAAGTCCCATGAAGCATAGCAAGACTGACAGCCACAAGCATGAGACCCAGAGGCATGATTGACTTGTAGTTTTGCACCAGCTGGAGGTTGGCCAATTGCATATCCCTGAATTAGGACAATGTAGGAGACAAGCAACGTGAAAAGCAAACAAGAACCAAACTTAAAAATGTGAACAGACAAGACATATTTCAAGAAAAATAAATTTTTTATTGCTCAGCTGGCATTGGAATAGCCCCCCTACCATTAAAATAGCTGACATAGCGGTCACGCACCTCACGTGCTGTTTGGGGGGCTAAGCCAGGAAGGGCATGATCCAGCCCTGTCAGTTCTGGAAATATGAGTCCGGCCTCAGGCCCAATAGGCTGCAGGTACTGGTTACCTGAAAATTTACGTAGAAAATTGTGCAGAATGCAGCAGCACAGAATCACATAGTTCAGTTTATATTCTGCAAGGTTGATCGCTCTCAGTAACAGACGGAACCGGCTGGCCATAATGCCAAAGGCACTCTCCACGACCCTTCTTGCTCTGGCCAGCCGGTAATTAAAAACCCTCCTCTCCGGGGTGAGGGTCCTTTGGGGGAAGGGTTTCATAAGATGTTCACTCAGACCGAGCGCTTCATCAGCCAGAAACACAAACGGTAGACCCTCCCCATTCTCGGCATCTGGTGGCAAGTCCAGGCCACCAGTGATGAGACGGTGGCAGAACTCGGTCTGCCTAAAGACTCCTCCGTCAGACATCTGGCCGTTCTTCCCCACATCCACATAAAGAAAGTCACATTGTGCCGACACCACCGCCATTAGCACCACACTATGGAACCCCTTATAATTCCAATAGTAGGACCCCGAATGTGGTGGGGGCACAATCCTCACGTTTCCCACCGATCGCCCCTCCGCAGTTGGGGAAGTCCCAACGGGCAGCGAATTGGGAAGCCACAGTCTGCCATTCCTGTGGCGTGGAAGGACACTGGGGAGTCAAACACAGGGGAAAAAAAATAATAATAATTGTCATTAAATAAAAACAATTCATAACAACTAAAACACCAAGCCCCAATATAGCACAAACTCGTTCCCGAGTACGTCCACTCTCCATGGCTTTGAAACGGTCGGCTGGACAGACAAGCTCAACTGAACGCACTGAAGAACAGCCAGACCTATGAAGAACGACCTGAAACACAGAAACGAGCGGACCAGAAGCGCCCAACTGATGCACGCGTACCGAAAGGCAGATATACACCTCACAGGTAGACTGCGCCGCAGTGAACGGACAAATTAAGCTGAAGTCTAAAAATCGCGAATCGTCTCTAACCAAACTTCTACTAACGCAAAGTCAGCAGAAGGAGCCCAAAGGGTGCTTTGCTGTGTCTTGTGCTTCCTGTTTCTAGTCCCGTCGTACGTGACGTACGTCATCGCGCAAGGTTTCAGCGGACTGTTTGTTCGTCGTGTGTGGCCATGTCCGTCCATGCTAATTTTGAGCGGACTGTTTGCCGAAACTGTTTGACGGACAAAGTTGGGCGAACAGTCCCCGCGTGTGTACGCGGCCTAAGGTGAAAAAACACAAGGGTTTACAGTCATTTTAAAGTCATTGTACACCCTGTACAACCACTTTTACCTACAGGTAAGCCTATATTAAGGCTTATCTGTAGGTTCTCGAAATATCTCCTAAACCTCCACGGTTCCCGAAAAAGCTGAGCGCCGATGACTACAACATATGCGCCGATGTCATTGGAACATGCGCTAGGTTTGCCACATCATCCCTTTAATCCAGGACACACGTTCATTACACAAGTTCCGTGGCTGATTAAGGTGGTAATTAAACTCACATGGGGCCTTATCTGCATTAAAAAAGCCTCAGAACCTGTGTAATTCATATGTGTCCTGGATTAAAGGGAAGATGTGGCAACCCTAGCATGCGCACTTTAGAAGGGGGACATCGTGCCGTTTCTAAAAGGGGTCATGCTGTGACTGGAGTTTGCGCCTCTGGCTCAAGGGGGCAGCGGTGACATCGCTGGCTTCGGTTTCAGGTAAGTGACACATAATGGGCTACTGTGCGATGCATAGTAGCCCATTATGCTTTACCTTTGCAGGGAAATAAAGAGGAAGTAAAACCCAACAGGGTTTATTTGCTCTTTAAGGGCAATGTTTCACGTGTGTTCAGAATACTTCTCCCTCAAAACAAGAATACTGTCACTATTTATTACTTCAGGATTGTTGCGGAGAAGTTGGCATAAAGCACCTGGGTGAGAAGTCTCAGGTGAAAGTTACAATTCTCTGATTCATTGATATCTCACTACCGATGCTTCTCACACAGGTATTTTTCTTCAAGAAACCAGAATGGTGGTGTGACGTATCCCTTAAGGCCTGATTCACATCTATGGATTTTTTGTCCTTTTTGCATTTTGCATATTTGCACTACAGAACGTGTGGCATAGGAAACCATGTTAAATAAACTGTAGTGCAAATCTGCAGAATGCAAAAAGCACTAAAAATGTGTAGTGCCCCCTGGGTCTATTGGGGGTAAGAAGGTACATCCAGAGGCAGGGAGCCAGCTAACATTCCCCTCAGGGCTGACTCCATGGCTATAATGGGAAGTTTAGAACAGAAATTGGGCGCCAGTCACTTTAGATATTTTTCAATGCTTTAATGAGGAACTTGGAAATAGTAATAGAAGAGAGAGTTAGGGCTGTGTTTACCTGCATGAGGATGCATGGGAGCTCCGTTCATCCCTATGCAGGCCAGGGGCGGACTGACAACTCATGGGGACCCCGGGCAATAGGAGATTATGGGGCCCCTGGGCAACAGGAAAAGATTATGGGGCCCCGGAGCAATAGGAGATTATGGGGCCCCCGGGCAATAGGAGATTATGGGACCCCAGGCAATAGATTATGGGGACACACAGTATACACACACATACAGTATATACACACACAGACACACAATATACACACAGTATACACACACAGAATACAAATACACACACTGAAAAGGTACTGGAGAGGCGGGGCAGCTATAATCTTGGGATTTTTTTTAAAACACAGATTTTTAAATACTGTCCCTGGTTTTATTGAGGCTGGCAACCCTGATGGGGCCCCTTAGTGGCATGGGGCCCTCAAGCAGTGCCCGAGTGCCCGAATGGTTAGTCCACCCCTGACGCAGGCAGTCCTATTGTTGTCAATTGAGACACAGCATGTGCCTGCATGTGTACGGATCCATGCACCTGCATTGGATGTCACATTGGAAGTAGCGGCTGTGTCTGTGTGGCCACTCGTCCCAATGGGACTGCCTGCACAGGGATGCACTGAACTCCCCATAGCTATATGCAGGGTTTTTTTCAGCAGGAACTAGGGGGAACTCAGTTCCACCACCTCTGGCTCAGGTCTTCTGCTCCCTGCTCACCACTATCACTTGGTAACACTGAAGTCCAGCTTCTGCATTTACAAGTGATAGCTTATCTCCCAGTAGCTCCCACAGGTCAGATCTCCTTCTCAGATCCTATTGAGAGCTGGACAGGGACATACAGGGAGATACAGAACAGGTGCTCAGTGTTCAGTGCAGTCATGGGCAGGAGAGGGTGCATGGTAGGCTGCACCCTCTGTGGTCTCCATTTTTTTCCCTGCTGACCAGTTGTTGATGCTCCTACTGCATGATCTCTCTTGCAATGTCTATACTATAGTATGCTGGGAGGTACTACAGCCGGATAGGTGTTTCAGCTTAATATTGCAACAAAGGTAAGGCATGTGACAGATGGTGAAGCTTTTAGGCTCGGTTCACACAGGGGGCGACACGACTTGCCGCGCCGCGACCTGACAAGTCGCCCCGTTCTGTACTACGGAACCGTTCTAAGAGGAGCGACTCGAGTCGCTCCGACTTAGAAAAAAGGTTCCTGTACTACTTTTGGGCGACCTCGGGCGACTTGCATTGACTTCTATACAGAAGTCGTTTGCAAGTCGCCGCTGAGGCCGCGGCAGGTCGCGGCGCGGCAAGTCTTGTCGCCCCCTGTGTGAACCGAGCCTTAAGGAGGGCAGAGAAGGAGAGGGGGTTGTATGCAAAGGAAAGAGCTACTATTTTATGCCATTTGGCAGGTATGTGTGTGTGGCGTACATGGTTGAGTTCCTGCACCTATTCTCTGAGAAAAAAAGCCCTGGGTATACATTTTTCTTACCTTGCTTCTGTAGAGAAAAGGAGAACATAGTTACCAACATTGTATCATCAAACACCCACCCTACATCACCTCTCCCCTTCACATCCCCCACACCACAAAGCACTGCCCCCTCTCACATCACATATCACTCATAGAATTATTCATTAACGAGTCTTTACATACATTGTTGATTTGTACACATATGTATCAGTTCACTTTGCACAGAAGATATATGATTACAATTTTATTACATTTAGGACTACATCTCATGCTGCATAGTATTGGGTACCTGCGCTAATCGTACTTTTAGTTTACTTTTCTACTACCGACCCATGTCAATATTGAGAAAGCTGCATTCCACTTTGATTGCTTGCTTCTGTGGTGCTGTTAAAACTTTTTTGCAAATCCTCTCATTCTCCATATGCCCCCAGCATAACCCCCCCCCCCCGAATAAAATTCCCCCCTCCTAGTACAAATCCTCTACCCCTAAAATTTCCCCCCTGCCCACTCCAAACCCCCCTCTCCCAGCACAAATTCTTCCCAATCCCCCATCCTAGCACAAATCCCCCCCCCCAAAAGAAAATTCTCCTCCAAGTGTTAAGGAATCCAATGTACATAATGATAATCAGAAAATGTCTATTTGCTTATGTGTATACATGTTCCCATGCTCCTTACTTATTATGTAGTATACAGATTGACTTTATGTTCGGAGCCAAGATGGCGTCTACCCCCCACATCCCCCGCGTTAGAAGAATTCCTTTGAGATAACAGAATCAGTTTCAACCAAACTTCAAGCATCAAGTTTCTTCATTTCTCTTGTATTGTAACCAATGAAATGTACCAATTAGACTGACACAGTAATGACGTATCTTTCTGTATAAAATATAAACACCGCCCACCAATAAATCAGTATTTAGAAGTAGCCGAGCTGAACATGTCTCAGAGAGTGTTTACTTCTAATGTGCATGCACATTTATACTTTTTAATTAGGAATAGCAGCAGATAACCAAGAACTAATTTATAGTTCTCATCCATCACACAAGCACAGATACCCCCAATCATCCTTGCTAGCACAACCCCCCCCCCCATCCTAGCACAAATACCCCCCCATGTCCCATCCTAGCAAAATTCCCCCCTCTAAAAATCCCCTCCCCCCTACCGTATTACCTTTTCTAGCACAACCCCCCCCCCCCCATGTCCCCCTCATAGCACAAATTTTCTTCCCCTATCACCGCTTCCAACACAGAATCCATTAAATCACTTCTCCTTGTGGTGCCCCTCCACCTCACAGGATACCAATCTTAACAACCTACGCCCTATCTGCTTGCTCCCATTTTCCTCTAAACTCCTTGAACGCCTGGTTTACAACCAACTGAGTGACTACCTCATTAAAAACAACCTTCTTGATCCCCTTCAATCTGGATTTCGCCCTCAACACTCAACAGAAACTGCTCTTTTAAAACTCACAAATGACCTACTAACTGCAAAAACCAATGGACACTATTCTGTACTCCTATTTCTGGACCTTTCAGCTGTCTTTGACACGGTTGACCACCCTCTCCTCCTCAAAAAACTTTACTCCCTTGGTCTCCGTGACTGTGCTCTTCAGTGGCTCTCGTCTACCTATCCCAACGCACCTTCAGTGTCACTTACAATTCTACTTCCTCCACTCCTCTTCCCTTCTCCATTGGGGTCCCCCAAGGTTCTGTTCTTGGATATCTTTTATTTTCAATCTACACCTCTTCCCTGGGTCAGCTGATAGCCTCTCACAGCTTTCAATATCATTTCTACGCTGACGACACACAAATCTATCTCTCCACCCCTCAACTCACTCAATCAGTCTCCTCACACATCACTAACTTACTAACAGACATATCTGTATGGATGTCACAACACTTCCTTAAACTCAACTTGTCCAAAACCGAACTTATAATATTTCCTCCCCCATGCGCCTCTTCCCCTGACTTCTCTGTCAAGAGTAATGGCACAACCATCCACCCATCCCCACATGTCAGGGTGCTAGGTGTTATCCTGGACTTTGAACACTCCTTTCAGCCCGACATCCAATCACTTTCCAAAGTTTGCCGCCTCAACCTCCGAAACAGCTCTAAACTACGTCCCTTTCTAACCAATGAAACCACAAAGCTCCTGATTCACTCCCTGGTTATCTCTCGCCTTGACTACTGCAACTCCCTCCTCATTGGCTCACCTTTAAATAGACTATCCCCCCTTCAGTCCATCATGAATGCTGCTGCCAGACTTATACACCTTACAAACCGCACAGTGTCTGCTACCCCTCTCTGCCAATCCCTCCATTGGCTGCCACTTGCCCAACGAATTAAATTCAAAATACTAACACTTAGTTACAAAGCCATCCACAACTCTGCCCCCAGCTACATTACTAGCCTAGTCTCAAAATATCAACCTAATCTCCCACTTTGTTCCTCCCAAGACCTCCTGCTCTCTAGCTCCTTCATCACCTCCTCCCATATCCGTCTCTAGGACTTCTCCCAAGCCTCGCCCATCCTCTGGAACTCACTACCCCAATCTGTCAGACTGTCTCCAAATGTATTCACTTTTAGGTGATCCCTGAAAACTTTCCTCTTCAGAGAAGCCTATCCTGCCTCCATCTAACAACTGCACTATTTTCTCCATTAGCTTATCCCCCACAGCTATTACCCTTTTGTATAACTTGACCCTCCCTCCTAGATTGTAAGCTCTAACAAGCAGGGCCCTCTGATTCCCCCTGTCTTGAATTGTATTGTATTGTAATGTCTACCCCAATGTTGTAAAGCGCTGCGTAAACTGTCGGCGCTATATAAATCCTGTATAATAATAATAATACCACAGTGCCCAGGGCAGCTGACCCTCCTGCCCACCCCTTGTCCCAGCCCTGCCTACATCCAATTCAGAAATGTTATGACAGTTTCCGCACTCAGTTCATTGCTGTGCTGTTATTCCATACTCATTCCAGAAATGTTCTGTCTCCCACTGTCCGCTCTGCTGTTATAATAACAGCAGCGGAGGCTGGAGGGAAAGAAGTGGCTCCTAAATGGCATGACCGGGTCCAGATGAAACAGTGGCTTGGTCCACATCCGGATCATGACCCGCCATTTAGTGATACCTGCTGTAGATGACCATAGGCACATGTTTGAAGTCCAGCCTTGGTGACAACCATGGCTGCCCTCCATAGATACAGCTGAGGAGTAAGTATATCCACCCTGAACAAGAAGTGTATTAGTCATAGAATCATCAGGTGATAGTAAAGAAAATAAACTTAAAGCGGAGTTCCACTCAAAAATGGAACTTACGCTTTAAGCACCCCTCGTCCCCTTACATGTCACATTTGGCATGTAATTTGTTTTGGGGGAGGGAGTGGGGGCTTCGTTAGGAGGGGGTCTTCCTGTCCCACTTCCTCCTTCCGCCCAGGGACCGCCAAGGCAACTCCTCTTTTCACCTTAGGCGGCCCTCCCTCTAGGCGATCTCCTGGGACACGTGACAGGTCCCAGGAGATCGCCTGTCCACTCTGGGAGCGCAGCGCGACTTGAGCATGCACCGTGCCTGCTCAGAGTGACAATGGAGGTGCCGGCGGAGAGGAGGGGGAGAGGAGCGACGCTCCATTCGGCCGCATCACTGGCATGTGGAACATGTAATGCCCCATTCACATGGTCAGACATTCCGACCACAAAATCCGTTGGATTTTTTCCGACAGATCTTGGCCGAAATTTGTCTTGCATACACACGGTCGCACAAAGTTGTCGGAAAATCCTAGAATAGCTTTCGTCTCCAAATTTTTTCTGAGCATGTGTGGCACTTTGTGCGTCGGAATTCACTACACATGATCGGAAAAAGTCAGATCGGATTCTGTTGTCCGAAAATTTTATAGCCAAGCTCTCAAACTTTTTCCGTAGGAAATTCCGACAGAAAAAGTGCGATAGAGCCCACACATGATCAGATTTTCCGACAACATAATCCGATCTGACTTTTTCCGTCTGAATTTCTGACCATGTGTATGGGGCATAAGTGTCTGTTTATTAAAAGTCAGCAACTACACTTTTTGTAGCTGCTGACTTTTAATAAACATAAAAAGCCTGGAACTCCGCTTTAAATATAAGTAAAGCAGCCACAACTGTATATCTAAGGACTAATAAGCTGAAATATACAGTATACAAATTTAGTTTTTGAGTTTAGATACAGGTTAATCAATAATAATCTTTTAAATCATAACTAAAAGAAAAACTGCCTCCAGAACCCATTAAAGTGGACCTGGCCACTGCAAGTGTTGCCTTCACCAATAGGAGGTGTCCAGATCACAAAGATAGTGATGTGGACATCCAAAGAATGACACCAGGAGGTAAAGGGTAAAAGAGGGAATGATTGGGCCGGTGGCGTCACATGACCAAGGTTTCAGGTAAGTAAAGTTGGCATTTGGATATTTTTTTAATACCAGTGGTTAGTTAGAGGGGGTGGGAGGGAAAGGTAGGAGGGGGTTGCTAATATCCTGGATTTGAGCTTTAAATGGCTTATGACACAGATTTAAAGTGTCAAAAACTTTTCTTTTTTTTGTTTGAAAAGCGTAAGGGAGGATTGTAACTAGACATGTGCATGACGAAAAAAAATGAATTTTGATTCGTTAGTCTAGTTATTTCGTTTAGTTCAATTTGGTTGATTCATTCCATTTGTATTCAGAATTCGTATTTGGAATTTTCGAATTTTCTTTGTGTAGCGGATGACATTTGGGATCAAATGTCACACGCATTGTAAATTTAGTTTTTGCCTCAGGACCCTACAGTACTGAGGGTTAATTGTGTAGGTAAGCCTTAACACCAGTCTGGCCAGGCCATGATTGATGTTCTGCCTGGTCATGTGAGCGGTGAGGTGCACATGACAGGCTAGAACCAGGCCTGGTTGGATGTTTGGGTATGGCCCCCTCTGAGCCAATCAGCTGGAGTGCCGGGCCCGCTGAGGAGTCTGAGAGGGGGTACTTAAACAGGTGTGGGTCACATGTTCAGGGTTCTGGAGTTGTTTGTGAGACCCGTGTGGTCTGTTTTGGTTCCAGGACTGGGGTAGCCCCGTGAGGGGTCCCGGTCACGGGGTGTTTGACATCCCGCAGCATGTTCTTGTCAGTGGCCCCTGATAGACCCAACTGGTCTGAGGTAGAGATCCGTATGTTCCCGAGTCTCGGAACCTGCTGGTCCGAGGTGCTGTAACTGAGGGAGGAGTCAAGTGTCCGGGTGTGCTCTCAGCTTGGAGGGGCACCACAGCGTACAATTGACCGGGGGAGGACTCTTCAGAGGAGGGGCGGCAAGTGGCATCCTGAGAAGTGCCTGGTTACTGAGTTGGGAAGAACATTGATGAGTCCTCACTTTTCCCGTACCTCAAAGGAAGTGGGAAACGTTCCAGGTACAGTTGGAAAAAGGTTCCTGTTCATCTTCAGTTGATTGTTCAAGATTTGAGTCAACGTGCTGACTGCCATGACCTCTGGATAGAGGTCTGTTCAGCCTTGAAGTACCCAGCTGCGAGTGGCTACTCTCTGGGTGGAAGTAGAGACTTTGTTAAACCTTCAGTTCAAGGTACCGTATATACTCGAGTATAGGTCGATCCGAATATAAGCCGAGGCCCCTAATTTACCACAAAAAAAATGGGAAAACTTATTGACTCGTGTATAAGCCGAGGGTGAGACATGCCTGTCCATCCCTGTGTCTATCCCTGTGTCCATCACTGTGTCCATCACTGTGTCCATCCCTGTGTCCATCCCTGTGTCCATCACTGTGTCCAGCCTACCTGTGTCCTGTGCCTCTTTGTCCTTCTGCAGCCTGTGTCCTTCTGCAGCGATCTGCATGTAAAAACATACGGCGGCCATGCCAGGATCGCCGCACCTCTTCTCCTCCTCTGTGACAGACGGCGGCCATTCCACTGTTCAAAAGCCGCGCCTCCGTCTGTGATAGGCGGAACACTCAATTTCCCAGCAGTCAGTGTTCCGCCTATCACGGACATCCTCTCATCCTCGTCCGTAGTATGAGGATGAGTGGATGTCCGTGATAGGCAGACCACTGACTGCTGGGAAATTGAGTGTTCCGCCTATCACAGACAGGGAGGCGCGGCTTTTGAATAGTGGAATGGCCGCCGTCTGTCTGCACGACACGCTGATCGGGTAGGCAGACGGCGGTGACTCGAGTATAAGCCGAGGGGGGCACTTTCAGCCTAAAAAAAGGGGCTGAAAATCTCGGCTTATACTCGAGTATATACGGTACCTGGGTTCTTCACCCGTACCCTCTTTTCCCAAAGAGACTGTGTTTTGTGAAAGTTCTACTGCAAAATAAAACCTTTTGAAAGGACTTTATCTGTGTCAGTGTACAAGTCGTTGGGTATCAACCCTGGGAACCCCTAGACGTGGAGGAGCAGGCCAGGAGAAGGTAATCGGTAAGCCCATTCAGTCAAGGCCACCCTGCAATGGGTTATTGCCGCTACATTTGAATTTACTGATTTTTTTTATTCGAAACGTTCAAATCGATACATTTTCTATTCGGTCGACACAAAAAATGTTATATTGTTTTCGATTTGAATGCAGCAAAGTGAACAAACAAAATAAAAATCTTCATCAAATGATTACAACGACTCTTTAAATCACCTTTGGCTTGACAAAAACAGCATTATTTCAGAATGGTGCTCTTATGCCCCGTACACACGATCGGAAATTCTGGCAGCAAAAGTCCGATAAGAGCTTTTGGTCGGAAAATGCGATTGTGTGTATGCTCCATCGGACATTTGCTGGGAGAATTTCGGCCAGCAAAAGATTGAGAGCATGTTCTCAATTTTTCGATTGTAAATTCCGATCGTCTGTACAAATCCCGACGTGCAAAATTCCTACGCATGCTCGGATACAATTCGACGCATGCTCGGAAGCATTGAACTTCATTTTCTCGGCTCGTCGTAGTGTTGTACGTCAAAGCGTTCTTGTCGGTCGAAAGTTCAGAGAACTTTTCTGTGAATGTGTGTATGCAAGACAGCTTGAGTGGAATCCCATCGGAAAAACCATCAGAGCTTTTTCCGACCAAAATTCCGACCGTGTGTATGCGGCATAATAACATGCACAGTCTTTGATTTCAGAAATATGTGTACAGTTAGAATTCGATGGGAGTTCGATCTAAAATTCGATTTGAATTTCAGTCAGAATTTCTGCAATGATTTGTTATTCGGAGCATTCGGTAAAATTCGTTTGTATTGTAATTAGGGTATTCAGATATATCCGAATCTCCAAATAGCGAAAAATTTGTCCGCGTATTAATTTTGAACAAAACGAACCTCACATGTCTAAAGCCTCAAACACACGATCGGACTTTGAACAAACTTTCCCTTGGATCTTTTTACAAAGGGCGCTGGCCGTAAGTTTGTATTGCATACACACTATCAGACTTTTTAGGCAACAAACACGAACGTAGTGACGTTTCAACATTCTGACGACAGTTCAAAAGAGGACGTTCAATTACTATAGCTCCACCTTTGGTCAACTTCTGTATTGCTGTCTGATCTTTTGCATTGGTTCTGAGCATGTGTGTTTGTACTTTGTAAAAAAGTCCAATGGTTTTGTGTACACACGATCAGACTTTGCTCCATCGGACTTATATTGTCAAAAAGTCTGTCCGTTCGCACAACCAACAAAAGTCAGAGGAAAACCGAAAAAGTTTGTCCGATGGAGCATACACACGGTTGGATGTTGCCTCAAAACAGCTAATTTACATGTTTGTTGTCAAAAAGTCTGATCATGTTTACGGGCCTTAATTGTAACCCCTGTCAGTGTTTTTTTCCATTTGTGTCCCGACTGGGGAGATTTCCCTTTGCTTCCTGTCCCGTAGCCAAAACAGAAAGTGAGAGGAAATCCCTCCAAACTGAAAGAATCCTGTGGGATGTCACTAGAACTGTTACCCCATTGGAAGACTTCACCTATTTTACTGTTCTGGTGATGTCCCAAAGTTTGGGATTTTCTGTCTCATTTACTATTATACACCTATGTATATTGTGAACGGCAGTTGAAAATATTTTAAATATGTATGTTATTGGGGCAAATCCATAAAAATCTTCAACATTTTATAAATGAGTTTGTGTCTATGGCTGGCTGGCTGGCTGGGTGGTTGGGGGCTGTTATATAGTATGATACTTTAAAATACAACTAAAGTCAAAACTTGTTTTTGTTGTTTTGGATAGAGGGGAGAAGGATTAGAACGTCTGTCAGTTTCTATTGCTGTCTGTTGCCCCTTAGGGAAATTTGCCCTCACTATTTGTTCTGTTTACCCATATCATCAAAAGTGAATGTAAAAGAAAATCCCAAATTTTGGGTTGTCCCCAGAAAATAAAGGGAATATCTTCCAATGAGGACACCAGTTCTGGTGACCAGGGGGGTCCCCAAGGAATTCCCTTAATTTGCAGGGATTTCCTCTTACTTCCTGTTTGGCTATGGGACAGGAGGTGAAAGGAAACCTCCAAAAAAATCTGACAGGGGTTGTAATCCTCCCTTACTCTATCCAAAATGAAAAAATAAAAAGTTTTGCCTCATATATTGTAAGCTCTAATGAGGAGCAAGGCTCTGATTCCTCTTGTATCAAATTGTAATGTAACTTTAACTACTTGCTTACTGGGCACTTAAACCCCCCTCAGTCCCAGACCAATTTTCAGCTTTCAGCGCTGATGCACTTTGAATGACAATTGCGCGGGCATACAACACTGTACCCAAATGAAATTTTTATCATTTTTTTCCCCACAAATAGAGCTTTCTTTTGGTGGTATTTAATTACAGCTCGGAGTTTTATTTTTTGCTAAACAAACAAAAAAAAAAGTCATGTTTAACCACTTCAGCTCCGGACCAATAAATACCTTAAGGACCAGAGGTCTTTTTGCAATTTCGCACTGCGCTGCTTTAACTGGTAATTGCGCGGTCATGCAATATTGCACCCAAACGAAATTTGCGTCCTTTTCTTCCCACAAATAGAGCTTTCTTTTGATGGTATTTGATTGCCTCTGCGATTTTTTTTTTTTGCGATATAAATGGAAAAAGAGCGAAAATTTTGAAAAAAAAAGATATTTTCTTCTTTTTGTTATAAGAAAAATCGAATAAACTAAATTTTAGTCATACATTGAGGGCAAAATTTATTCAGCCACATGTCTTTAGTAAAAAAAATGTCAATAAGCGTATATTTTTTGGCTTGCGCAAAAGTTATAGCGTCTACAAACTAGAGTACATTTTCTGGAATTTACACAGCTTTTAATTTATGACTGCCGATCTCATTTCTTGAGGTGCTAAAATGGCAGGGCAGTACAAATCCCCCCCAAATTACCCCATTTTGGAAAGTAGACACCCCAAGGAAATTGCTGATGGGTATGTTGAGCCCATTGAATATTTATTTTTTTTGTCCTAAGGGATTGAATAATGACAAAAAAAAAAAAAAATATTTTTTTTTACAAAAAGTTGTCACTAAATGATATATTGCTCACACATGCCATGGTTATATGTGGAATTGCACCCCAAAATATATTCCGCTACTTCTCCCGAGTATGGGGATACCACGTGTGTGGGACTTTTTGGGAGTCTAGTCGCGCACGGCACCCCGCAAACCAATCACCACCTTCAGGATTTCTAAGGGTGCAAATTTTTGATTTAACTCCTCACTACCTATCACAGTTTCGAAGGCCATAAAATGCCAAAATAGCACAAAACCCCCCAAAATGACCCCATTTTGGAAAGTAGACACCCCAAGCTATTTACTGAGAGGCATGTTGAGTCCATGGAATATTTTATATTTTGCCACAAGTTGCGGGAATATTACAAACTTTTTTTTTTTTGCACCAAGTTGTCACTAAATGATATATTGCTCACACATGCTATGGGCATATGTGAAATGACACCCCAAAATACATTCTGCTGCTTCTCCTGAGTACGGGGATACCACATGTGTGGGACTTTTTGGGAGTCTAGTCGCGCACGGCACCCCGAAAACCAATCACCACCTTCAGGATTTCTAAGGGTGCAAATTTTTGATTTAACTCCTCACTACCTATCACAGTTTCGAAGTCCATAAAATGCCAAAATAGCACAAAACCCCCCCAAATGACCCCATTTTGGAAAGTAGACACCCCAAGCTATTTACTGAGAGGCATGTTGAGTCCATGGAATATTTTATATTTTGCCAAAAGTTGCGGGAATATTACAAACTTTTTTTTTTTTTGCACAAAGTTGTCACTAAATGATATATTGCTCACACATGCTATGGGCAGAAGTCAAATTACACCCCAAAATAAATTCTGCTGCTTCTCCCGAGTACGGGGATACCACATGTGGGGGACTTTTTGGGAGCCTAGCCACGTACGGGACCCCGAAAACCAAGCACTGCCTTCCGGATTTGAATATAAAATGCTACCAAAAAACCTGTTAGCGATGGCAGGGATCAGGCCTGACTCTGCGATCGCTGCAGTTATGTGTTTAGTGTTTTGTAAGTGACAGTGATCGATCGATACTGCACTTGGGTGGGCTGGGCAGAGGGGCAAAACGCAGGTGCCAGCAGGTATTTGGGCTGATCCCGCTAACAATGCGTTTTTTTGGAACCCTAAACTGCTGGGGACGCTAGTATAGATCTGATCAGATCAGATATTGATCTGTTCAGATTCTATACCACTACGGGAGGTGTATGCTTTGTGTGTGGGTGTTAGCGGTACTGGCACTAACCTAGCGCTGCCTGGGGCGACGCAGACCCTGACCCTAAAACCTAATTGATATCACCCGCCGGGTGATCAGGGGGTTAAACCTTTATTGGGTAATAAATGGTGGGTGCCCTGATGCTATAAAAAACAAACTAACCAGAGTCACCCGTAACACTTATACGGTGATCAGTGGTGAAAGGGTTAACTAGGAGCAATCAGGGGGTTCAAATTTTTATTAGGTAGTATATGGGGGTCCCTGGCGCTATATAAAAACCTGACGGGGAACCTAAATAACTAACTGGCTAACCAGCGTCACCAGTGACACTTATACTGTGATCGCTGGTGAAAGGGGGTGAAAGGGTTAACTAGCAGCAATCAGGGGGTTAAAACCATTATTGGGTAGTATATCGGGGTACCTAGCGCTATAAAAACCTGGCGGTGAACCTAAAAAAATAACTAGCTACCTAGCGACACTAGCGACACTGATGCAGCGTTCAGAAAAATTATCGCTTAGTGACACTGGCAAAAGGGGGTGAAAGGGTTAACTAGCAGAAATCAGGGGGTTAAAACCATTATTGGGTAGTATATCGGGGTACCTAGCGCTATAAAAACCTGGCGGTGAACCTAAAAAAATAACTAGCTACCTAGCGACTGTAGCGACACTAATGCAGCGATCAGAAAAACGATCGCTTAGTGACACTGGCAAAAGGGGGTGAAAGGGTTAACTAGCAGCAATCAGGGGGTTAAAACCATTATTGGGTAGTATATCGGGGTACCTAGCGATATAAAAACCTGGCGGTGAACCTAAAAAAATAACTAGCTACCTAGCGACACATGCAGCGATCAGAAAAATGATCGCTTAGTGACACTGGCAAAAGGGGGTGAAAGGG